>NC_136264.1:135933903-136028903 GCF_964187855.1 Myxine glutinosa | reverse complement strand
TGGGTGAAAGATCCAATGCAGTCAGGCCTGCAGGGCAAACAGCATGAACCAGCCCAGTCATGGCACCCAGGAGAGTGGAAAAGAGGAGCGAAGCAGGGAGAGAATACAGAGAGGAGAGAGCAAGCCCTCGGTTCAAGGCCCTGACTCCAACGGGCTGCAGTCTTATTCAACCCACCAACTGAACTCGCCCTTGCTTCCTACTGCACACGCGCACACACACACACACACACGCACACGCACACCTTTTAACACCTGCCTCACGGGCACGCTCTCAGCACCAACGCACCGCTCCTCCCAGACCAGCTGTACCACTCATTGGGCAAGCAGTTGCCGCCGCAGTATCATGGCGTGGATCGGCTGGCACCTCTTGAACCATCGCAGGCCGCGGGGAGATTTTAAAAGCTACACATGGGACAAGCAGACATATCCAACATCCCTTCTGATCCCATCCCATCCTCCACATGCCTGGGTGCCTTGCCTGGTTCACACAGAGGACACGTATGAATTACACTTTCCTGTCTAATGCCCATGTCAACTCTACCACCTTTCACAGCATACATAAGAACAGGACAACTTCACTCCAACAGGTGCCTGGTTACAGAGAATGTTCTCACCGACACAAACAAACGCACCACGCTGACTTGACAGCTACCTAATCAGTACCACCATACAAGGTAACAATAGTATCTCTGTATGGGAGCACTGTACTAAGTTGGGATGGCCATGTCAAACTTAGGTTTTTACCTTTATGTTCAACTGGGGAATTATCACAAGTGGGCGAATTATCAGAATGCAATCTCGCACCACCAGACAGAATATCTTGAAAACTAGATGTTATTGCTAAAAATAAATCTAATTCTCGGAGGTTGAACAATCATTCTAAAATACACCAATTATATGTGTTATCGGAAAATGAAAACTACAGTGATCATAGATGTCAAGAAATGCATTAAAATCTACATGTCTGTTTGTGAGACTCGTCTCTTACACATTCTAATCACCAATCATCAGTCGCCCCATACCTAAAATCCAACCATCAATCACCCCACCCGCCCCCCAATACCCAAAATCCCAACCATCAATCACCCCACCCCCCCAATACCCAAAATCCCAAACATCAATCACCCCACCCCCCCATACCCAAAATCCCAACCATCAATCACCCCACCACCCCATACCCAAAATCCCAACCATTAATCACCCCCCCCCCCCCTCCTGCCAATCACTCCCCACCCCCTTACCCAAAATACCAACCATCAATCATCCTGCCTCTCCCCTTATCCAAAATCCCAACCATCAATCACCCCATCCCCCATACCCAAAATCCCAACCATCAATCACCCCACCCCCCCACCCTTACCCAAAATCCCAACCATCAATCACGCCCCCCCCCCACCCCCACCCCTTACCCAAAATCCCAACCATCAATAACCCCCCCCCCCCCACCCACCCCTTACCCAAAATCCCAACCATCAATCACCCCACTGCCATACCCAAAATCCCAACCATCAATCACCCCCCCCCTACCCAAAATCCCAACCATCAATCACCTCCCCCCACCCCCCCCCTCCCACCCACTCCCCTTCCATTCTCATATCAGACACACCCCATAATCCTAATAACCCTCCCCCCCCCCCCACCCTTATCTTGATTCTAATCATCCCCATACACAAAATCACCAATCAACATGCCCCCCCCCCCTCCCCGACCCATTACCCAATCTTGTAATTATAATACCCCATCCCCCATATCTTAATTATAATCAGCCCCATATGCATCGTCACCAGCCTCTCCCCCAATACTATCATGATCACCCCCCCCCCCCCCATACCCGTAATCCCAATCACCCCCATCACCCATAATCACCAATCACCAATCACCAATCACCCCTCCCGCCCCCTCCCCCCTCCCCGTATCTTCATCAAAACCAGCCCCATACCCATAACCACCAATCACCCCTCCCCCCCCACCCCCCACATATTTATCTTACCACGATCACCATCACCCTCCCCCATACTCGTAATCTGAATCACCCCCACCACCCATACCCATAACCCCAATCACGCCCACCTTTCTGCCAAAAATCCGAAACACCGCCACCACCCATACCCATAATCCCAATCACGCCCACGCCCACGCCCACCTTTCTGCATATAATCCGAATCACCCCCACAACCCATACCTATAATCCCAATCACGCCCACCTTTCTGCCTATAATCCTAATCACCCCCCACCACCCATACCCGTAATCCCAATCACGCCCACGCCCACCTTTCTGCATATAATCCTAATCACCCCCACCACCCATACCCATAATCCCAATCACGCCCACCTTTCTGCCAATAATCCCAATCACACCTGCCACCCATAATCTCAATCACGCCCACCTTTTTGCCAATAATCCTAATCACCCCCACCACCCATTATCCCAATCACACACACCTTTCTGCCTATAATCCTAATCACCCCCACCACCCATACCCGTAATCCCAATCATGCCCACGCCCACCTTTCTGCATATAATCCTAATCACCCCCACCACCCATACCCATAATCCCAATCACGCCCACCTTTCTGCCAATAATCCTAACCACCCCCACCACCAATACCCATAATCCCAATCACACCCACCTTTCTGCCAATAATCCCAATCACACCCACCACCCATAATCTCAATCACGCCCACCTTTTTGCCTATAATCCTAATCACCCCCACCACCCATTATCCCAATCACACACACCTTTCTGCCTATAATCCTAATCACCCCCACCACCCAGACCCATAACCCCAATCACGCCCACCTTTCTGCCTATCAACCTCATGACCCCCACCCATACCCATAACCCCAATCACACCCACCTTTCGGCCTGCAATCCTAATCACCCCCACCACCCATTATCCCAATCACACCCACCTTTCTGCCTATAATCCTAATCACCCCCCACCTTTCTGCCAATAATCCTAATCACCCACACCACCCATTATCCCAATCACACCCACCTTTCTGCCAATAATCCCAATCACACCCACCTTTCTGCCAATAATTCCAATCACCCCCCCACCACCCATAATCCCAATCACGCCACCTTTCTGCCAATAATCCCATTCACCCCCACCACCCATAATCCCAATCACGCCCACCTTTCTGCATATAATCCCAATCACCCCCACCACCCATAACCATAATCCCAATCACGTCCACCTTTCTGCCAATAATCCTAATTATCACCCCCACCACCAATACCCATAATCCCAATCACACCCACCTTTCTGCATATAATCCTAATCACCCCCACCACCCATACCCATAATCCCAATCACGCCCACCTTTCTGCCAATAATCCTAATCACCCCCACCACCAATACCCATAATCCCAATCGCACCCACCTTTCTGCCTAGAATCCTAATCACCCCCACCACCCATTATCCCAATCACACACACCTTTCTGCCTATAATCCTAATCACTCCCACCACCCATTATCCCAATCACACCCACCTTTCGGCCTGCAATCCTAATCACCCCCACCACCTATTATCCCAATCATGCCCACCTTTCTGCCAATAATCCCAATCACACCCACCTTTCTGCCAATAATCCCAATCACCCCCACCACCCATAATCCCAATCACACCACCTTTCTGCCAATAATCCCAATCACCCCCACCACCCATACCCATAACCCCAATCAAGCCCACCTTTCTGCCAATAATCCCAATCATCCCCACCTTTCTGCCAATAATACCAATCACCCCCACCACCCATAATCCCAATCACGCCCACGGCCACCTTTCTGCATATAATCCTAATCACCCCCCACCACCCATACCCATAACCCCAATCACACCCACCTTTCTGCCAATAACCCCAATCATCCCCACCTTTCTGCCAATAATACCAATCACCCCCACCACCCATAATCCCAATCACGCCCACCTTTCTGCATATAATCCTAATCACCCCCACCACCCATACCCATATCCCCAATCACACCCACCTTTCTGCATATAATCCTAATCACCCCCCACCCATACCCATAATCCCAATCACACCCACCTTTCATCCCCACCTTTCTGCCAATAATACCAATCACCCCCACCACCCATAATCCCAATCACCGCCACGCCAACCTTTCTGCATATAATCCTAATCACTCACACCACCCATACCCATAACCCCAATCACGCCCACCTTTCTGCATATAATCCTAATCACCCCCACCATACCCATAATTCCCAATCACACCACCTTTCTGCCAATAATCCCAATCACCCCCACCACCCATACCCATAACCCCAATCAAGCCCACCTTTCTGCCAATAATCCCAATCATCCCCACCTTTCTGCCAATAATACCAATCACCCCCACCACCCATAATCCCAATCACGCCCACGCCCACCTTTCTGCATATAATCCTAATCACCCCCACCACCCATACCCATAACCCCAATCACACCCACCTTTCTGCCAATAACCCCAATCATCCCCACCTTTCTGCCAATAATACCAATCACCCCCCACCACCCATAATCCCAATCACACCCACCTTTCTGCATATAATCCTAATCACCCCCACCACCCATACCCATATCCATATCCCCAATCACGCCCACCTTTCTGCATATAATCCTAATCACCCCCACCCATACCCATAATCCCAATCACACCCACCTTTCATCCCCACCTTTCTGCCAATAATACCAATCACCCCCACCACCCATAATCCCAATCACGCCCACGCCCACCTTTCTGCATATAATCCTAATCACCCCCACCCATACCCGTAATCCCAATCACGCCCATCTTTCTGCCTATAATCCAAATCACCCCCACCGCCCATACCCATAACCCCAATCACGCCCACCTTTCTGACTATAATCCTAATCACCCCCACCCATAACCCCAATCATTTCCCTCCTCCCCGTATCCGCAATAATCCTCCCTTCCCCATCCCAACAACCCCACAACACCAATCACCCTGCGTACCATCGAAACGCATCTTCGTGTTGTCTTCCCTCAACTAACGGAAACTAAGACACTCCAGACATCAAACCTCATTCACCCAGCAGACAACGCGACAAACGGGCACCGAAAACCCAGACCCCTCACGCCCGGCCCGAGGCGGCCTCGACTAGCGTTACGTGGGAAAAGGTCGCATGGGGAGCCCGCCAAAGCGCATAGGCCTCGGTTTCGGTAACGGGAGGATTTCATGAAAAGAAACAAACGACGAGCCGCCTCATGTCGCTCGGCATTTCGCCGCGAGTCGGCGCTCACCCGCGAGCTGCTTGCGGAGAAGCAACGTCGATTGTTCAGTCATGGCGTGCGACCCGGCGATCACGCCAAGGCCGCTGTGGGCAGGCGCTGCGCACCACTGCGCATGCGCATCAGCAGACGTTCACACTTCACACTCTATTTAAAGGTTTCGAGTGGTGAAAGGGTCGTCAAGAGGAGCAAAACGAGCTCCTCGTTAAAGTACACGGTGCCCCCTCATATTGTATAATAATAATAATAATAATAATAGTTCCCTAATAAACAGGTTCGAAGCAGAGGGGCTCTAGGCCCAAGAGGTCTGCGCAATGATTGATTGCCAACCAATGTTTGTTGGTCGTGCTCTATCCTTTTAAACGGTGAGTGCCGAAACAGGAAGCAGCAGCACGTCCCAAGCAGCAGCAGCACGTCCCAAGCAGCAGCAGCACGTCCCAAGCAGCAGCACGTCCCAAGCAGCAGCAGGTCCCAAGCAGCAGCAGCAGCACGTCCCAAGCAGCAGCAGCACGTCCCAAGCAACAGCAGCACGTCCCAAGCAACAGCAGCACGTCCCAAGCAGCAGCAGCACATCCCAATTTTACAATCTATGGTATATGATTCGGCCAGGATTCGAACCTCCGATCTGCCAGACTCAGAGCAGACACTCTAACCATCACCCCACTGAGTCTGGCAGGTGTTCATACAAAGTGTCCCCTCACAAGGTAATAATGACTGGTATCCCAGGTCCGAACAAGTCCTGCAGGATGATGTCATTTCTACGCATAAGTATTTGTGCAGTGATCAATACAAATTGAAATGGAGCGATGATTCCCAAGTTGATCCAGTAAAGCAAACCAAAGGGGACACTGGGACTGACACAATCTGTCAATTTCCCGACCCGGATCTCAGTCAACGGAACATCTTCTCTTCTGGACTTGGTTATGACTAACTTCCCTGAAAATGTCTGCTGCTCTTCTTCTGCTCCGATCGGATCATCTGATCATGTCCTTGTTAAAGTGGACATCTCTCTGACCATCCTCAGGGAGCCTGCTCAGCGTCGACGAGTCTGGCATTTCACTCAGGCCAACTGGCACGGTCTTCAAGCAGCCATCAATCATCTGGACTGGTCTCCCATCTCTACCACCTCTGACATCAACTCATCCTGGGAATTCTTCCAAAGTAAATTGCTCTCTCTCATGCACAGATTTATCCCATCTCGTCTTCAGTTGTCATACCCTTCCTCCCGTCCATGGTACACGGAATCTTGTGGTGAGGCTGTTGCCCAGAAACAACTTGCCTTCGTCTCCTGGAAAGCAAATCCAACGGAAGGAAATCTCATTTCCTTTCACAAAGCCCGAAACAAGTGTGTGTCCACCCTCAGGAGAGCCAGGAAACAATATCTCTCCGTTCTCAAGACCGAACTCTCTTATCTGTCTCCCTCTTCCAAATCCTGGTGGCGTCTGGTCAAATCCGTTTCTGGTGTTTGTTCCCCCTCCATCCCCTCCCTTACCTCAAACGGCTACACAGCTGACTCCGCACGTGAAAAAGCTGAATGCCTCAACTCTGTGTTTGCCTCTAAATCTTGTGTCCCAAACCCATCCCTCTCTGTACCCACCATACCCAGTCGTACCCTGCTGCTCCTGGACTCCGTGTCCTTTCCTCCTGACAAGGTGGAAAAGTTTCTGTCAACCCTCGACTCTGATTCTGCAACTGGACCCGACGGCATCAGCCCACGGGTCCTAAAATCCTGCTCTGCTGCTCTATCTCACCCTCTCTCAGTTCTCTTCACCCTCTCTTTTGCTCAAGGTCAACTGCCATCTGCTTGGAAATCAGCCAACATCACCGCTTTGCACAAAAAAGGTGCAAAAACAGATCCTAGCAACTACAGACCAATCAGCCTTCTCCCAATTATCAGCAAAGTCATGGAATCCATCATTGCTTCGGATATGAAATCTTTCCTCTTCTCCAATGGCTTGATCTCTGATCATCAATTTGGTTTCAGACCAGGTCACTCTACTCTGGACATGCTGCTTCTGCTGTCTCAACAATGGATGGAGGTCCTCAATGCCAAACAGGAAATTAGAGCTGTCTCCCTTGACGTATCACGTGCCTTCGACACGGTCTGGCACCCCGCTCTGCTCACCAAACTCTCCTCCTTTGGTATCCATGGAAATCTCCACGCATGGCTGGCGGACTTCCTCTCTAGTCGTCGTCAACGTGTGGCCCTGAATGGGTTTCTCTCATTTCCTCTTCCTGTTCAGGCTGGAGTTCCCCAAGGCAGTGTTCTGGGCCCCGTGCTTTTTCTGGTCTTCATCAATGATCTCTCTGACTCTCTCGAAAATCCTCTCTATCTCTTTGCTGATGACTCCACTCTCTGCCGCTCCAATTCCTCTTCCCTCAGATCGGCAGTCTGCTGCCTCCTCACTCTCTGAAGACCTGGACAAAATCACAGACTGGTCAAACAAGTGGAACATGTCTTTCAATCCTGACAAATCTCACACTCTTACTATGTCTCTCCGAAAAGATCGACTGGACAACCCTCCCATCTACTTTCTCAACAATCCTCTCCAAGAAGTTCTGTCGCTCAAGATTTTGGGTCTCACTATCTGCCATGATCTTTCTTGGGAAAACCACATTTCCAAGCTGGCCTCCAAAGCCAGTCGCCGACTGGGCATCCTCCGTCGTGCGAAGTCCTTCCTCGGCACACCTGAGCTCCTCACCACATACAAGGCTTTCATCCGCAGCTCAATGGAATACTGTTCTCCCCTATGGGCCGGTGCTCCTGCCTCACACCTAGCTCGGCTTCACGCTGTTGAAACCAAAGCTTTCAGAATTATTGGAATCTCCCGCGATGAAGCTATCTCTGAGGGCCTTTCACTCACTCACCGCAGGCAGGTAGGTGGTCTTTCTGTCTTCTACCGACTCCTCTCCGGCCTTGCACCCCCAGCTCTCTCTGTGCTCTGTCCCCCAAATATTCCTACAGGTCGCACAAGATCTGCCAGCAACCCTCTGATGGTTAAACTGCCGAAATCTCGGCTCTCTGCTCACCTTCACTCTTTCATTCCTCTTTTCTCCCGCCTCTGGAACAAACTCCCTCACTCCCTTCAATCCCACTCCTCCCTCCAGGTCTTTAAAACAGCTGTTCACCACCATCTCTTATCTTCCCCCATCCAAAACCTTGATCTTTTCTACCCCCGCTAATTCACCCCAGATCCACCTTGTTTGAAATTCCAACTTCTTTCCTGGAAGTCCTGGCAGTGTCCATATGTTTTATACCTCTCCCACCGCCCCCTTCCCATGCCCCCCCCCCCCCAAAGCCCTCGCCCTCTCTCAGATCTCTCGATGTCTCCATGTCTCTCGGTCCCTGCTCTCAAATGTTGTGTTTGTGTCCTTCCCCCTCTCTCCCCATCTTGTCTACCGCTCCCGATGTTATATGTTTTATGTGTCGGTTTGTCTTTCTGTGTGATTAATGTTCGCTCTTTCACGAGCCTCGATCTTGTATACAACAAAAAAAAAGAAAAAAGAAAAAAAAAGACTACATTTTAAAAGGGAATTCACAGAATTTCATGTTGATCACAGCATTTTGCTTCTTTTCTATCACTTTGATCCAAAGTGTTCTTACTTTCAATTTGTGATGTACATTTGGTAATTTGTCAAAAGAGAATGTTAATAAATTAGAAAGACCCAGGAAGATGCACATCCTCTCTCT
The DNA here is from genome assembly GCF_964187855.1 of Myxine glutinosa. Lineage (NCBI taxonomy): Eukaryota > Metazoa > Chordata > Myxini > Myxiniformes > Myxinidae > Myxine > Myxine glutinosa. The sequence goes on along the minus strand of NC_136264.1, from coordinate 136,019,947 downwards.
GCCTTATTCACCATGTCAATTACCTTTGGGCCCAAGGTCATCTTCCATCTGCTTGGAGATCGACCAACATCACAGCATTGCATAGAAAAGTGCAAAAACTGATCCCTTCAACTACAGACCAATTAGCTTAGTTCCAATCATCAGCAAGGTCATGGAATCCATCATCGCAGTTGATATGAAATCGTTACTTTTCTCCAATGCTGTCATCTCAGATCATCAATTTGGTTTCAGACCAGGTCACTCCACATTGGACATGCTGATTCTACTGTCCCAACAATGGATGGAGACCCTCAATGTTAGACATGAGATCAGCACCGTCTTTCTGGACATATCTCGTGCTTTTGATAGTCTGGCATATGGCCTTACTCTCCAAACTCTGTGCCGATGGCATCCAAAGCCACCTCCACTCTTGGATTACTGACTTCCTCCTCTCTGGTACCATAACTAATGTGTGGCTCTCAACAGAACCCTTTTTTGTCCTCTCCCTGTCAAGGCTGGAATACCCCAAGGCAGCGTTCCAGGCCCCATCCTATTTGTAACCTTCATCAATGATCTCTCTGACTCTCTGGAAAATCCTCTTTATCTCTTTGCTGATGACTCCACTCTCTCTGCGGTGACATCCCTCATCCTTCTGACAAGGAGGCTGCAGCCTCTTCCTTCTCTTCAGGCCTTGAAAAAAATCACAAGCTGGTCAAACACTTGGGATATGTTTTTCAATGTTGCCAATCCTCATACTCGCAGTATGTCTCTCCGAAAGGACCATACCGAGAAACCCTCCAATCTATTTTCTCAACAACCATCTCAAAGAGGTCCAGTCACTCAAATTCTTCGGTATTACTCTCAGCCATTATCTCTCTTGGACAAACGACATTTCAAAGTTGGTCTCCAAAGCCATTTGCCGACTGCACATCCTCTGGAGCGCAAAGTCCTTCCTTGGCACACCTCATATCCTCATATCCATCTACAAGGCTTTCATCCGCAGCTTAATGGAGTACTGCTCTCTCACCTGGGCTGGCTCCACTGCCTCACATCTTGCTCAGCTTGACGCCGTGGAAACCAAGACCTTCAAGATCATTGGAATCTCTCACAATGAAGCTGAATCTGTGAGCCGATCACTTCGCCATCGCAGACAGGTGGGTGCTCTCTCTGTCTTCTACTGCCTCCTTTCTGGTCTTGCATCCTCTGCCCTCTCCATGGTCTGTCCTCTTTTTCCCCCTCATGGTATCTGCAGGATACACACAGTGCACCATCAACCCCGTCGTTGTGAAACTGCCTAAAACTAGAACCGCTACTCATCTCCACTCGTTTCTTCCTCTTTTTCCCATCTGTGGAATCGCCATCCACACTCTCTTCAATCTCATTGTTCCCTCCAGGTCTTCAAGACAGCTGTTCACCACCGCCTCATGTCATCCCCCATCCATAATCGTGATCTTTTCTACACCCATTAAAGCACCTCTCATCCATCCCAAACCCCACCCAAAACTTTGCTTATACATCCATCTTGTTCATCCCTTGCATTCTCCCAAGGCTACCCTCATCGTTGCCTGCATCCCCTTGTTGTTGGTCTCCGTCTATTTTCTTATTCGGCCCTGCTGTTGGCGTTTCCCTTTTCTCCTGCTGCTCCTTTTGTTATGTTACTTCCTGATATGTTGTTGCTCTTCCATGAGCCTTGGCCTTGTATTTTAAAACAAATAATCATTGCTCAGCGAGTAGTACAGACAAACCTTTCCTCAATTTGTACATTGTATGAGGAACGTGTTGTTTTGAATGTTCACAGGATAATGCAAGAATCCATCTCACCCACTTCATAATTACCATAATTCCACAACGTTTTGAGATATCATGTTCATAGACAAACAGACAGACAGGGGTGAAAACATAACCTACGTCCACCTTCGGTGACATTTTGTGCATCCATCAACCCAGATGTCTCTCTTCAAACCATCTGGAGAAAAGTGAAACGTATTGTTGCGGTTTTGAGTTTGTACAATAAAGGTTAAATTCCCCCCTCATAGTTTAGTCACACAACAACATGTAGCCTCGCGATAGTTCAGTTATTTCTTAGTATTTGTGAGCATAGTCCTTTTCCTGTGTTAGTTTTGCGTTGAGTAGAATAATGAGAGTAGGTCCTTCATTGCCTTATGCCGCCTCTATTGCCTTATGCCGCCTTACACCTCCTTATGCTGCCTTTGGCTTTTTGGCGCGAATTAACACAAGGCAGGCCTGGCAAATCGAGGCAGGACCGAATGAGGGCGGCGGCGAACCTGACGGTAAGCGCGAGCCGCCAATCAGGGCTCAAAGGGAGTGGCTGCGGCACTGCGTCACAGGGTGTGGTTGGAACATTCGAGAGGGCTCAGGGCATGGCAATAAAACGCGTTGCGCGAAGCCCCCACAGCAGTTCTGCGAGAGGGGAGCTGCACTAAGTTCTGCGAGAGGGGAGCTGCACTAAGTTCTGTGAGAATCAGTTATGAGCTCGGGGTTTTGTTGAGAGTTGAGAGTTATGAGCTCGGGGTGTGCAGTTCTGTGATGGGGAAGGCACTTGTGAAAGTCAGTTACGAGCTCGGGGTGTGCAGTTCTGCGAGAGGGAAGCTTGTCAGTTATGAGCCCGGGGTTTTGTTGAGAGTTGAGAGTTATGGGAGAGGCGCTTGATGAGAGTTACGAGTTCTGAGAAAAGACGCACATGAACCCAGCTGTAAGTGCTCTTACGAGTCAAGCGCTCGGTTGAGCTTGAGGCCGAGCCTCTATTGGGTTACGCGAGTGATAGCGCGCTGGTAACTAAACGCGCTGTGGAAAACCGCCAAGCTGGCGAGAGACGCGTACATTTCCCTCCCACCTGCTTGCCTTCATCAATGGACGTGCTGTGACCGGGGAAAGCCACGCCGGGCGGGGCCTTTCCTGGACGACCAAAGCAGCGTGTGAACACCATCCTACCTGCATTTCCCCTTTGTGAGTGTGATCGGGCCCGTGTCTGGTGTTAATATAAGACTGCTTAAGACTGCCCTGTGTCTCTTCTTCTACCGAATCTTTGTACATATAAGTGTAAATAATAATTATATCGTGTTCTTCCTTTATTCGACAGTCTCGTCCCTTCCATCATTGACTAAGCGTGGTATGAATAGAACCGCTCAAATCGGGTTCCAATATTAACGGTAACTGCATGGACCACGTGGTATGCAATCCGCTCGGTGTACCCAAATTACACGTGGCTCATGTGAGGCTTGATTCCCCGCTTCCGCGGTGGCGCAGGTATTTAGGTACGTGCGAGACTTGTCCCGAAACCCTACCTTGCGTTTGCCCAGGAGGGGCGTTTCAAGTCTCAGTTACGCCGGCCCAGAAAGAACAAGGGGCTTAATCTCCCCTTGTTAAGGGTAGGAAGGGCGGTGGAAAACCGTAACAATTGGTGTCCTGAGTGGGATTAGGAACCCTGGACAAAATTTTTGGACACCAAATTGTACAAATTGGCCGTAACATTTGGTGTCGGGGAGTGAGATTGGACCTGGAGTGTGCTTCATGCACTCAAAATTACGAGTGGACGAAATTTAGTTTTTTAATTCAAAATTTTATATTGGTACCATGGCTAGCCAAGGCGGTCGAATGCCGGTGGGGATAGAAGATGGTGTAGATGATAAGGAAGAATTAATGACCCAGGACCAACAGGAAGGGTTGGTAGAAGAGGAGGAAATTGATGAGGGGGCGGTAGCTGGCTAAGAAAATGGCGGCGCCTCGCTTGTGGCGAGGAGGGCCGCGCCCGCTGCGCAAGTGGGGGTTATGGACATGCAATTCTTCACGGCGCAATTCATGGCAGAAATGAAAGAAATGAGTGACAAATCCACCCAGGGAATGAAAGATGGGTTAAAAGGGTTGGAAAACAAAATGGATGCCCAAGGTGACAAATCCACCAAAGAAATAAAAGAAATGGGGGACAAAACAAGAAGGGAAATGAAGGACGAAATTCGGGGAATAAGTAGTAGCATAAATAAAATAAATGGGAGAATGGACACCCGAGAGGAGACATTAAAAAAGATGAGGGAGGAATCCAGGTGTGATATGGAAAAATTGGGGGAGGACATTGGGCGCAGGTTGAGCGGGAAGGTCGCGGTGGTATGCGACGAGGTGACGCGGTGTGAGGAACGCGTGGATAGCGAGCTTGGGTAAAGCGCAGCTAAGTTGACCGGGGATATAGGAATCGCGACGCGGGGTGTAGAAGAGCCGACGGCCGCCGAATTGGACGAGGAAATTTCATGCGCGCCGGCGGTCGTCGAAGAAATAATGGAAATTAAAGAAACAATTGGGGCCGAAGAGACGGCAGAGTCAGTAAATATAGCACAGAGGGAAGTAATGGAATGCACCAAAAGTTTGTATTTACCCTACAATGCACCATTTGATGTCGGGCTTGCTAACTCAATAAAAAGTTTGCAGGTGCTGGTGGGAAAGGAGGTCCCCACGGTGAGTAGCAATTATGGCGCGAATGTGTTTGGCGTGAATGGGTTTTTGGCGCGCTTGGGGCAGAGACGAAACCCGGGCGGTCGTGGAAGGTCCATTGTGCGGTGTACGAGGGCGACTGGTGCGCGTGTGAGAGAAATGTGTGCACTGGAGCGTGGGTGTGAGAGAGAAAAGTGTGCGCCAGAGTGTGCGGTAACGGGAGAGTGTGTTACAGAGTGTGCAAAGGAGTGCACACCCAAGAGTGGGGGAAAAGAGTGTGCGATGATTTGGGTGTGTAACAGGAGAGTGCACACCCATGGGTGTTACAGAGTGTGTAACGGAGATTGTGAAAGGTGTGAGTGCACCTACGTGTGCAGGTGCGAGTATGGTGTGCGAGGGACAATGCACACCAGAGGATGTGGAAGGAGAGTGTGTAACAGAATGTATGGGAGGCGCAGGGACGCCTGGGTGTGCGAGTGCGGAGTGGGTCACGAGTGGTGAGAACGCGGCTCAAGCATCGACACCGACCGGGGTAGCGTTTAACACGACGGATAGCCGACACGAGCCCTCGGTGAGTTGTGTGCAGCAGGGACCGGCCGGGATCGGTGCTGCGGCGGTTTCACAAGGACCGCCGTGCACGACCCATGCCGTCCCCCGCCCTGTATGGTTGGTGCCGCGCCGTGGTGGCAAAGGCAATCGGCAAGGTTCAAGGGGGAGGTAGGAGATTTCGGAGCCGCGCACCTTTGCGGATGCGGTGCTCCGACCGTGGTCGGTTGGGCCATCGTGCATGGGACCGTGAGGCCCCGCGTATGGATGGGCCCCTGCACCTCGGCCCATCCATGCCTCCTCCCCTGGATCGACAATGCCGGACGGACTTCCCATACAGGAGACCAACCACTCGCATGGATCGCTCGGCCTTTCGAAGCCGAGCTGTGACGACATACATCCACATGGAGAGGCTTGAGTATAGCGGATGGATGAGAGGAGTGTACCCTACGTGGGGGAATGGTAGTTTAACCATTACTCACACGAACAGGGCCCATGAGCATTAGATTAGGGGGATGGCAGTGACAGGCACATGGGGGTGCCAACGATGGTTACCTCCATGGGGCACCGAAGCTAGCCGAGGGAGGGCTAGGATAATGATAGGGAATTAGCAGACTTTAGAGACATGAGAATTAAGTAGTGACATTTGTACCTATAGTGGTGCTGCGGCGGTTTCACAAGGACCGCCGTGCACGACCCGTGCATGACCCGTTTTCACAAGGACCGCCGGGACGTAGGTAGTTTAGATGGTTGTTAATGACGAAGGGAGTGCTTAGTTTAACGGGATGATGGGGAAGCACGAGTTTTAGGGGAAAAGCAGTTAGATAGATGATGCTGTGTGTGTGAGAAATTGTGCATTGAGACAAATGGAATTGTGTTGAAGTGTATGGAAAGAGGTGTGTGAGCACAACAGATGTGCGAGAAAAGTGGTGTGCAAGACAAAAGGTGTGCGAAATAAATGGTGTGAGAATATTTGGTGTGGAATGCTTGGTGTGGAATAAAAGGTGTGGAATGCATGGTGCGAAGGAGTGAATGGGGGGAGATGGACCCATCCACGAAAGCCCGGGGTGGGTAGTGTAAAGCCAAGTAGAGGGCTTATTAGGCAAAATTTGTAAGGATATTGACACCTATGGTGCAGGTAGTGGCAAGTAGTGCTTTGGAGGGTGCGTAAGACTGTGAATGGCTGGGCATGTGGTTTAATTGGTGCGTATGGTTATTGGGGGCACTCCGCCACTGGTAGTTTGTCGGCCAGGTGAGGCTGCAGGTAGGCTCTGGGAGCCAGTTAGGGTAGGTGTGAGTTGTTGAGTGGGGCCCGAGGATCCAAAGGAACGACCCGGGTTGCCCAATGCCAAGGTGGGCATCAGGGGGTAAAGTGCCAGGAGGGGCCTTCCCCAGTTTAGGTAGTCGCAGGAGCAGGTAAGCTCGGGTGGCGACTTCAGTGGCGGCGGTGCGCAGGTAGGTAGACCTGCTAGTGGAGCCACACGACCCAGCCCCGAAATTGTGCAAGGGCACAGTATGAAAATTTGTGGGAGTGAGACCCAAATTGCAGGGGCACCGTAGAGTGGGCAATGGGAATTCGGTTTTTAGAACCACATAATTTAAAGAGGCCAATTGGCAGGGTACGACCCCGGGTAGTTTAAAAGTAAATGTCATTAGAGTGGTTAGGAAGAGAAATCCCTTCACGCCATCCACAGCCATTCACCAAGGAGGACGAAGCTCCACACCAGGACCAAGTGAACTGTTTGAGTTGTAAAGACGCATCATGACGTAATGAGACATTGTGTTTGTTCCATTCCTTCCTTCCTGGGAGGGATTGGGAGACGAATTTGGATTAGAGGGGGATATTGGAGACAAGACGTAGAGACGAATTTGTAAATACAAGGAAGGGCTAGGGTAGTGTAAGCCGACGATGGGGGGGGGGGGGGGGGGGGAACGGACGGTTAGGGACGAGCTTGCTCTGCTCGCTCTTCCGTGCCCCTTGTGCTGCATTACCTTGTATCGCTGTGTACCTTTGCGCCCTTTCCGCTTTGCTGGTCGTGCTTTGTCTCTCCCCCCCACCCCAGGACCATTTTGGAGGTGGAGCTGTGCAGCACCATCGACCTGTGCAGCATTCCTGTTGCACTTTGTTACATCTGTGCAGCCGAACTGCGTGGCACTTTGCTGCCGTATCCTTTTGTTATAACTTTGCTGCACCTGCGCAGCACTTTGCTGCCACAAACACTTTGCTGCACCACACACTTATGGACCACAAGTCTTGTGGCCTTACACATCTGCTGTGCAACCCCTTTGCTGCAACATCACCTTGCATCTTCGGACCACTTGTTTTGAGTGGCATCAATGTCACGCAGTTGGACCACATGAGGTTGGCCCTGCGTGGCAAAGAAATAAAAGCATTTGTTGTGCATTTTTATTATGGTGTGCTAGGGACGAGAAGATTTGTAAGTTTAGTTATCCCTGAAGAGCAGGAATGGCCTGTATGCCGGTCCTGGGGCTAGCCGGTTTGATATATGCACACAGAAGATGCAAGAAGCAAGATGCAAGAAGCAAGCAGCAAATGTGATGATGATGAGTGTGTTTTGTGATTTTGCTGTGCTTTCTCTCCCCTCCAATCTTCTTTCCAAAAAGGGCAGGTCCTGGGTCATAGAACTGTAAATAAGGTCAAGTTTTTTGTGCTTGTATATAAAAATGCTGCCCACCGGCTATATGTTTAGTTTGACAAATTCCGGATTCGGTTAATTGTGGGCGTGATTCTGTTAGATTAGCTACTCAACGCAATAGGTGGGACATATTTAGTGTTTTAAAACTGTCGCACCCACGGGTTAGAGTAAATGTTAGAGGGAACCACATCTATATGTCACATGTAAAAGTAAAAGTAATTTTCCAGATCATTCTCAAAACTGGTCGTTCCATTTTTGTTAGGTTCGACTCGGGGACGAGTCTGACGAGGGAGAGGGGTAGTGTTGCGGTTTTGAGTTTGTACAATAAAGGTTAAATTTCCCCCTCATACAGACTTGGCATTTAATATGGAATATTTTTTTTTCTTGACTTGTGTTTACTTTCTGAACTCAGTATATCAATCTGGTAAGTTTCCTTTACGCTTCGGTGATTTCTTTGTTAAAAGAACCATGTGACTGATTGTCTGTCGCAGCAAGAAGTCAATAACAGGATTATATCACAGGTGGCGTGACAAAATGTACGGACAGGTGCATTTGACGATTGGCTTCACAATCGGGTATATAAGGGTTGTTGCGTTCTGTATTAGTGGAAAACAACTGCTGCACGTCTACAAAAGTTATTGCCGCTTCCTCTGGAGATGGTCCGTCAACTCGACAATGCTGTTTGTCATGGAGTGGTGGCTCAACGAAATTCCAGCATGAAACAGCGTGCTATTGTTCGGCAGTTGCTATTGCTATTGCTATCGCTATTGCTATTGCTATCGCTATTGCTATTGCTATTGCTATTGCTATTGCTATTACTATTGCTATCGCTAAACAGCATGCTATTGCTAACCCTAACCCCCCCCCCCTTCACATGCCTCCCCCCCTTCACATGCCTCCCCCCCAAAGCCCTCTCCCTCCCACAGATCTCTCGATGTCTCCATGTCTCTCGGTCCCTGCTCTCAAATGTTGTGTTTGTGTCCTTCCCCCTCTCTCCCCATCTTGTCTACCGCTCCCGATGTTATTTGTTTTATGTGTCTGTTTGTCTTTCTGTGTGATTAATGTTCGCTCTTTCACGAGCCTCGATCTTGTATACAAAAAAAAAAAAAAAAAAAAAAAAAAGTATGGCATCACTCAAGTTCAGGTGTCAAAGATCCTGAAACGAAATGCTCAGAGGGGTGTCCCTACTCCATTACCGAGGCCAGGACGTCCCCGCAGAACCACAAGGAGGGACGATCGCCAGCTGCACCGGTTAGTCCGCAATGGCCGTACCAAGTCAGCTAATCGGCTTAGGGCTGAGTGGCAGCAACTGACAAATGTGCCTGTATCCAGAAGGCTAGTCAACCAACGACTGGTTCAAGCAGGCTATCGTGCCAGGCCTCCCCTGAGAAAGCCACGCCTGACCAGACAACACCGCCAGCGCCGATTGCAGTGGGCCAGAGAGTACCGTCAATGGCAACTAGGACACTGGAATCATGTGATCTTCAGTGACGAGTCTAGATTTCTGGTCTATCATCAAGATGGCCGCGTCCGAGTGTGCAGCCAAGTGCATAAAGCCTACAACGAAGATTGTATAGTGCCAAGAGTCCAAGCTGGAGGTGGTGGGTGACCGTTTGGGCTGCTTTTTATGCAGGGGGCAAAACTGACCTGGTTGTTCTGAATGGAAACCTGAACCAGTTCAAGTCCAGGGCCATTCTAGAAGAAACATTGCTTCCATTTGCTCATGCAGCCTTTCAAGGAAACTTTGTCTTCCAAGATGACAACGCACGGCCTCATCGTGCTTGCATGATCCAACACTTTCTTGCTGACAGTGGTGTAGAGCATATGGAGTGGCCTGCCACGTCCCCGGATATGAATCCGATAGAGAACTTGTGGGCAGAATTAACGCGTCAAATCGACAACTTGGACCAGCAGCCTCCCTATGCGCGTGAATTGCAGCAGGCTATTGTCACTGCATAGCAAGCGATTCCTGTCCAAACCCTGGAAAATCTCGTCAACAGCATGCCTCAACGTGTACGTGCTTCTCCTGAATGCTCGTGGGGGTTACACGAAGTACTGAACTGTAATTTTACTGTCCGTAATCCCAGTCGTAATTTAACTTTTGTTTTTGTTTTAAAAATTTTTGGCTAATGTGCAAAACAAAAAGATACTTCTGGAAAACGTACAGAAGTTTAACACAGTACTGTCCGTGAATTGAGTTCGATATCAGTTTACATCACTTTCAAGGATCAATTTATTTGCTTCGAAATGTCAAATGTGGTTTTTGTTTCTTTTAAAGGTCACATTAACAAATTCTAGAATAATTTCAGCATCATTCCAATGAACTTTTGGTTCTAAGTCATCTTGAAAAGTAAGTTCACCCCCACAAAAAAAATATTCCATATTAAATGCCAAGTCTGTAGTTTAGTCACACAACAACATGTAGCCTCGCGATAGTTCAGTTATTTCTTAGTGTTTGTGCACATAGTCCTTTTCCTGTGTTCGTTTTGCGTTGAGTAGAATAATGAGAGTAGGTCCTTCATTGCCTTATGCGGCCTCTATTGCCTTATGCCGCCTTACACCTCCTTATGCTGCCTTTGGCTTTTTGGCGCGAATTAACACGAGGCAGGCCTGGCAAATCGAGGCAGGACCGAATGAGGGCGGCGGAGAAGCTGATGGTAAGCGCGAGCCGCCAATCAGGACTCAAATGGAGTGGCTGCGTCACTGCGTCACAGGGTGTGGTTGGAACATTCGAGAGGGCTCAAGGCATGGCAATAAAACCCGTTGCACAAAGCCCCCACAGCAGTTCTGCGAGAGGGGAGCTGCACTAAGTTCTGTGAGAATCAGTTATGAGCTCGGGGTTTTGTTGAGAGTTGAGAGTCATGAGCTCGGGGTGTGCAGTTCTGCGAGAGGGGAGCTTGTCAGTTATGAGCCCGGGGTTTTGTTGAGAGTTATGGGAGAGGCGCTTGATGAGAGTTATGAGTTCTGAGAAAAGACACGCATTAACCCAGCTATAAGTGCTCTTACAAGTCAAGCGCTCGGTTGAGCTTGAGGTCGAGCCTCTATTGGGTTACGTGAGTGATAGCGCGCTGGTAACAAAACGCGCTGTCGAAAACCGCCAAGCCGGCGAGAGACGCGTACATTTCCCTCCTGCCTGCTGTGCCCTTTGTTCAAGAGACGCGCTACAAGGGTCCCTTCCACCGCCTGCTTGCCTTCATCAACGGACGTGCTGTGACCGGGGAAAGCCACGCCGGGCGGGGCCGTTCCTGGACAACCAAGGCAGCACGTGAACACCATCTTACCTGCATTTCCCCTTTGTGAGTGTGATCGGGCCCGTGTCTGGGGTTAATATAAGACTGCTTAAGACTGCCCTGTGTCTTTTCTTCGACCGAATCATTGTACATATAAGTGTCAATAATAATTAAGTCGTGTTCTTCCTTTATTCGACCGTCTCGTCCCTTCCCTCATTGACTAAGCGTGGTATGAATAGAACCGCTCGAATCGGGTTCCAATACTAACGGTAACTGCACGGACCACGTGGTACGCAATCCGCTTGGTGTACCCAAATTACACGTGGCTCGTGCGAGGCTTGATTCCCCGCTTCCGCGGCGGCGCAGGTATTTTAGGCAGGTCGATATACCACCTGACCCACAACAAATTGCAACAAAAGGTTTCTCAGTGGTTTTCATCCCTACTGGGTATACTGATCAACAGAAAAAAAGTCTGACCAAAAGTCTGAAAAACCAAAATCTGACCTCCGGAAATGGGTTAAAACTGGGTCATTTCAAAGATGGCCGCCGCCGGGCTTCAAAATCACTAAAACAGCTATAACTTCTTCAATAATTCTGATAGAAACATAATTGTTGGTTCTAGTCCATGGTTTTAAGGGGTGAGCAATCCACTGGTGTCATTTAATTTCAGATCTGGGCAGTATTTAACCTGAAATCCAAGATGGCGGCAAAAATTCAAGACCGAAAAATCAATAAATTGTCCATTATATAATATATCCCCTATCTCGAAAGGCAATGATGTATGAATGATATGGTTGGGTCACTTTTGTGCATCTCTCATATGATAAACTAGACCGAGAGAATGCTGGGTCCGAGAGAATGCTGGGTCTAATGATAGATAAATATCTTTGAAACCCAATCCTGAGCAGGCCTGGATACAAATATGCGACCTGGTGATCGGATGCTCAGTCCAATACCACTGAGGTACCGTCTCATCTACTTTTTTTTCAGTTGTATTTCATTTCTGAATTTTGTTATTTGTAAATCCTAATTTTATAATCTTTGCTGTATAGATTGTATTTTTCATGTGTATCATGACAGATTGACAGTTGCAAGATGCTCAATATTAAACCTGCAAAACTTCATCTTTATGTCAAAAAAAGGCCGTCAGTACCAAAATGACTGAACACCAGGTGTCACTGATATATTTATTCGTGGACATTACATAATGACAGTTTAGGTTACGTTTTCATCCAAGAATGTTATGTCCATTACACTGCCTCAGTTCAGTCCTCATCACTGTCCTCTAGTTCCTCAGAGACTTGATTTAGCGGATTGTTACAACACGTCACTTGGCACGATCCACATGCAGACGTACATGGAAGCCCATTCTTTCTGCAGCTGCAACGGGGCGTACCACAAGCTGTGGTGCAGTTGCAGTGTATCATCTTCAGAAGAGTGTCTGGTGCAGCATTCATGGCAGTCATGATGGGTACGAATCGATTGTTTTCAAGTCCCCAGCCCCAGTCCAGAGGATCGAGGTCACTCTCCATCCCCATCCAAACCATGACCTGGTAGTACACTCGGAGACAATGAAACTTGGTGGCAGATTCCGTTGGGGGAAGACGTTCAGGTGTAACGAAAGACTTAGCAGCAGCGACCTTCTTGGTGAATATTGTTACGGACGCGGTTAAAGATGTTATTTACCGAGCGGTGGTATTGCCGCGACCTAACAGTTTCCCCGATTCTTCCCCAACTCACCCGATTCACCCAGACGTTGGCCAAATCGCGCTATGCCAAATCAATGGTAGAAAGGACACGACGACTGGGAAAGAGGAAACGACGCAAGGGGTACAGTTCTCAAGACCTCCGGAGGAGGGTATAATTACAGTGGTGGAGAAAAGGGGTAGATTACAAGGCAGTGAGGTAAAGACACAGAAGAGATGGGCACTTAATTACCGTCTTATCTTAGCCCAGACAGACCACAGACAAACGGAACAAGGCAGACTTACGCAGGGATTGATGGCAGGAAGGGACCGGTAGGTCGATAGCTCAAGGTGCACCTTGGCTCGGGGACAGGATAAAGCACGGTCCAGAAGATGCGGGGAGGTGTCACAGCGCTCGAAGGGGACGTCTTTCTTTCTCCAAGCTCCGCGCGCATCTGACGTCACCTCCCCCTCACTGCGCATGCTCAGCGGGGAGTGACACGCCCTCGGCTGGTTGGTTCCGCCCCACTGGGGCCGGTCCGCCGCTTCCATTGGGTGCGGGGGTTACCGGGCTCCGCCCTTGACGAGGAGCTGACAGGGAGCCCCTATTTGGTAACCCCGTCGAGCACATGTTTGATGGCGGCTCGTTGGGAAGGCCTGGTGCCCTCCCAACACCCCCTACCAACCAAGCCGGAGTGAGGACGCGCACTTCCTGCGCTCGTTGTTGTTGTTGTTGTTGAACTGTGAGGAAGAGCTGCGGGGAGGTATTGGGAGGTCCTAAACTTCCTAACGGTGCCATACAATCACATTCTGGTGCAACGAAGGGTCAGAATTAATGGAAACGAGTCCTTAACTGACATAGACTAAGAATAACTAGCAAGATGTCCTATAGTTGTCTTACATGAGATGCGGTGAACCTGGGCACGACATTTAATGGGGGAAATAGGGGGAGGTCGGGTCTACAGAGTGTTGTTTACAGAAAATGGGACTAGGGAATGGGGGATTGGGGATAGTTGGGAAGTATTGAGGAAATAGGGGAATATTTACAAGCGGATATGGATGGATGCAAATCCCATATTCGCAACACTGCACCCTTCTCTACCTCGGGGCGTCCCGACCCGATAAATTTTTACCTACTTTAGTGTGGCACTCAGATGTAGTTCCCTCTACTATTAACTCAACCCTGAGTGCGACAGTTTTACAGATGTTCACAAATGAGTAAATATGTCCCCCTGCGACGTTGCACCCTTCTCCTAACAGAAACACACCCACAGGATAACCGAATCGCGGAAAGCATCCTCAAACTAAACATACAGCCGGTAGGGAGCATTATTTATACAACACTGATATTTACACTACGATCCAGGACCTGTTCTTTGAGGAACACATGCAGATGTTATGCATAGGGAGAGCATGCATGCCAGCATCGATACACCAACCCACGAGTGCCCTGTGGCCCTACGGCCTTTAATAATGTGCAGAGCACCCCGTCCAAGCACCAAAAGCACCACCCCATTACGCACAGTCAGCACCATCCGGTGCACCAATAAAGTGTTCATAAAAAATGCACAATTAAGTGTCCATGGTCACCGGTGGTGTCGCAGCTGGCCGATGTTCTGCCGCTGGTCTTGCCTTCATGGAGTGCACTTGGCCTTCTGGCTTCTTTAGAAATAAAGAAAGGCGCCAACCGCGTCCATTTCTGAATTGTGGCCGTCAGGGGGGCCAACTAAAAGTGGTTCACCTGTATGGCATAGGTGCCACGTTGACCCAGGTCCATCCACGGGTGGTGCTTGACCGCAAAAGAACTGCGGTCCATTGTGGGCGGCCACAAAAATTGCGGTCCATATGGTGTATCGATCCAGGCAGCAAGCAGCGGAAGTACAGGCCCACAACTGCGGAGCCAGCACTTCTCTCTCCTCTCTCTCTGCCCCAAAGCCAGATCCTCGGAGGTGGGAGACAAAAGAAGACAAGTGAGTAAGGTGGTAAGGGCGCAAAAGTGCACGCAATACAAGGCAATGCACACTGGGGGCACATGGGAACCAGGTGAGACAGGTACGTTCCTACCGTAGGCCCCCCCCCCCACCAGGTAACCTACATTGCCCCTCCCTTACCCCTTACTGTATCCACAAAACACAACACTACCCATAAACATCTACTTTACACATCAACAAACGTCCCTACTGTCTTCCCCGTTCCTCCCATAAACCAAATTCGTCTTCTCTCCCTCCTAACCAATCAAATTTGCCATTTCCAACTCTCATCAAAATTTGCCATCTCCAACCCAACATCAAAATTTGCCATCACCAATTCGTCATCAGTCCCTCCTAAGGAGGGAGAGATGGAATCACCCCAATGTCTCATCCACGTCGTGATGCGTCTCACAAATCCAAACAGCAATTTTCATATTCCTGCAACACAAAACAAAGAAAACACAGGTGTGGAGTCATCATCATCACCTCAGGTAAGTGGCTGCGTATGGTGCGACAGGTTCATCAATCCTAACTATTTCCTCAATGACTTTAACAACTTTACATTACCCGGGGTCTTTCCCTGCCAATCCATTGGCCAACTTACACTATGGGTTCTAAAAACCAATTCCCATTGACCAAACTGTGGTGCTTCTCAATTTGGGGTCTCACTCCCCCGATTCATCTCCCGGTGCCCTTGCACAATTTCTGGGCTGTGACGTGTAGCTCTCCCAGCAGGTCTACCCACCTGCACACCTCCACCACTGTAGTTGCCTCCCGAGCTTACCTGCTCCTTACCTAACCTATCTAACTGGGGAAGGCCCCTCCTGGCTCTGTCACCCCTCGGTGCCCTCTGGCACTGGGCTACCCGGGTCCGTCCTCCGGATCCTCGGGCCCCATCCACAACAACTACTTCCGGCTCCCAGAGCCCACCTGCGGCCTCACCTGGCCGACATCCTCACAGTGGTGGAGTGCCCAAACCAACTACACACACTAACAGGCTACACGCCCAGCCATTTCCACAACACTAATGCACCCATCCAATCACCATTCTTCCACCCGCACCACAGATGCCAATATCCAACCACAATTTACCTATACCCTCTACCTAACACTTACACTACCCGCCCCGGGTATCCGTGATGGGGGTCCACTCTTCCCCCATCCACACCTTCGCACCACGCACACCACTCCGTACCACTTACTCCAACTCTCTCCACACCACTCATTCTCTGCTCCATATATTCCACACACCTGTACTTGCACACCTGTGCTCTCATACTTGGTGCCGCCTGCACCCTTCTCTCCCCCAAGCGCATTCGCGCTGATCCACAACACTCACTACTCACCATGACACTCATCCGCAATGCTCTCTCATTCATCACTTGAACACTCACACACACCTCGGTGCATTGCCTCACCGATGCCTCATTTGAAGCTGCTCACCAGCACTTCCATTCACACTGCATCATCTGCTCTGTCTACTCCCTTCTAAAACTCGCGCTCCTCCGTCTTCCCTTACACTCAGCGCTCCCACGTCATTATCAAACACTAAGCTACTACGTCCCCACTACAGGTACCAAGTCTCTTACTTAAATCTTGTCACCCATAGTTACCTCTAGTCCCTATCAATATAACCTAACCCACCCGGGCTAGTTTTCACTGCCATACACCCCATAATCTATAGCGCATTTGCCCCAATCATGGGAAGGGTGGCAGGGATGCCACCCTTACCCACCGGGCCCATCGCTCATCAATCCCCCAGTCCTCTGGCACTAATAAGCCCCCCTTATTCAGAGGGACTGGGTCCCGCCTCGGCATCTAAATCCGAGGCAATCCACGGGGGCCCCTGCTCGCCAGTGTAAGGCCTTCTAGTTTCCCGGGGTCTGGCGGGGGGGTGTCTGGGGTCGGCTAACCCGCTCCCCCCTGGGCGGAGTTGAGGAACTCAACCGCCGGGGATCCTCCCGGCGCGTGGCTCGACAGTGCCGCGCCAGGTGACCCAGACGGTTGCAAGTATAGCACCTCACCCGATAAGGTGCTTGTCTCCCGAATTCCAAATTTTCCCCCCTGAAGGTCCGAATTGGATTACCCGCTCGTGGTCCACCGCGGGCCACCTCCGGGGCCGCCTGCCATGGTCCAGGTCCCGCCAGGCACTGGTGCACCAGCCTCCGGACCATGCCCGCCAGGTCAGGACTCACGTCGGGGGCGGGCCCCCAAGGGGGTCCTCCCTCCATCGGGGGTCCCACCTGGCGGACCGCCACTGCGTGACGCTCGCTCCCCCGGGCCAGGGGCCTCGCTGCTTCCCAACGGGCTGCAGCGTCAGCCGCCTGGCTCAGAGTCTGCGGGCGCCACATGGCGAGCTGTTGCCGGAGCTCAATATCCGGGAGGGCCTGGATAAAATGGTCCAGCGCCAGGCTTTCCCGGGAATCCGCTGCCATGTTAGCATGTGCGATCCCCACTGCGCGGCGAATGTCGTGGGCAAGTTCCCCGATGGCTTCCTGGGGCTTGCGTTTTCGCAGCGCGAGCTGAGCTTTAACAAGCTCGCTCTGCTGTTCAATGCTGAATCGATTAATTAGGGCGTCGCGGTGGGCTGGCAGGGTGAGAGCACCCGGTGGTAATGCCGTCAGCACCTCCGCCGCCGCGCCGCGCAATGCGGCCACCAGGTGTACTCCACATTCGTCCTCACCCCAACCGTTGCCCTTACACACACAGTCAAACTGCGCCAGGTACGCGCGTAGATCACTCTTGCCGTCATACGGCGCGAGTGGGACCTTGTGGGACCACCTCGTATGCGAGTCGTTGCCCGCCTGCCAGACCCCGTGCATCGCCCCTTGCGGGGTCAGCGCGGGGCCGAACCGGCCGGGCCCCCACAGTACATTACCCCCAAGGGGCTCCCGTGCCTCCCCTGTCCCTCTAAAAACTACCCCTGTTGGTGTCGATGCATGGGTCACGCTTCCGCAACCCGCTACCCATTCCATACCACCACAACCTTGCTCACTCACACCTCGCACCTCTCCCATCACCGGACCCTCTCGCTCGCACCCTCGTTCCATACACTCCGGACCAGCCATACACCTCACTCTTGGCCTCTCACGAACATCCGGGTCCATCTCGACCCCCAAGCTTATTAAATCACCTGGCGCATCATACGCACGACCATATTGGTCACCACTTACACCGGGTCCTCTTTCTCTTCGCTTCTCCTCCATCACCTGTGAATCCCTCATCCGGTTAATGAGCACATCATCACGATCCGAACACAGACTTTGGACCAATTCTTTTACTTCCTCTTTTATCTCTTTCTTATCCTCTCTCTCCGTCGCTTCTTAGTTTCGCTCACCCCTTCTTCCACTTCTTCTAATTTCTGCTTCACCTCCTTCATCTCCTCGTGCGCCCCCTTAAGTTCTTCCTCTAACTCCACCTTATTTTTTTCTATGTGCTCCCGCACCTCCCGCTCTTTAACCTCCATCACCTCTACCACCTTGTTCATTTTCCTCGTCAGGTCCTCATGTACCGTCTGACACTCTTTTTTAATTACCCCTACGTCCTTTTTCATCTCCTTCTGTGTTGATTTTAAACCCTCTATTACCGCTGTGTTCTTCTTTACCTGGTCCCCCAACTCCTTTTGTCCCACTGTCAGCTGTTCTACTCCCAGCGTCAACTCCTCTATACCACCTTGCAATTTTACAGTCCCCTTTCTCACCTCCTTCTCCATGCGCTCCTTACAGTGCCTCACCTCCTCGCGCACTCCTCCGACCTCCTCACTCACACCTCTTCTGATCTCCTCTCCCATCACTTGCATCTCCTGCCCAGATGCCACCCTCATCTGCTCCATTTCCTCCCTGTGAGCATCCAATTTAGTTTCTACCCCCATTCTGACCCCTTCTATCTGCTGCCCCATTTTTTAAACTTCCCTTTCCGCTTGGTTCCTCATGTCCCTCAATTTGCCTTCCATACTGTTTTCTAACCCCTCTAACCCCTTTTTCATCCCTTCCATTTGATTCTCTTGAGCGGCCATTCTGTTTTCTACCCCCATTAACCCATGTTTCACCCCTTCTATCCCATTGTCTAACCCCTCTAATTTAGCTTCTAGCCGTTCCCCCATTTCTCCCATTTTGCCCCCCATTTCGCCCCCCATTTCTCCCATTTTGCCTCCCATTTCGCCCCCCAATCGCTCACTATCAGCCCTCATTTGCTCACTCTGAGCCCTCATTTGCTCACTCTGAGCATCCATCCGGTTCCCCATTACCCCCATCATTCTGCTTTCCATTTCTTCGCTATTCTTGTCCATAAGGGCCTTCATTTGTATTAAAAAAAGGTTCAAATCCACCAGCGGCGCTGCTACGGTCGCGGGCGCGGTCGCCGTAGCCATGTGCGAGGCGCCATTTTGCGCACCCGTAACCTCGTGCGCGACGACGCCATTTTGCGAACCTGCCGCCCTCACTGCTTCGCTCTCCTCATGTCCCTCAATTTGGTCCTGGATCGACCCTGCCTCACTCTCCTCTACTGGAACCCAGCCGTCTTGATCTCCCATAGCGCGACTTTCAAAATTCGGGTTTTGTAAAACAAAATCAAATTTCGGTGACTTGTAATTTTGAGCGCGTTAAGCGCGCTTCGGGTCCGTATCTCACGCCCAGACACCAATTGTTACGGACGCGGTTAAAGATGTTATTTACCGAGCGGTGGTATTGCCGCGACCTAACAGTTTCCCCGATTCTTCCCCAACTCACCCGATTCACCCAGACGTTGGCCAAATCGCGCTATGCCAAATCAATGGTAGAAAGGACACGACGACTGGGAAAGAGGAAACGACGCAAGGGGTACAGTTTTCAAGACCTCCGGAGGAGGGTATAATTACAGTGGTGGAGAAAAGGGGTAGATTACAAGGCAGTGAGGTAAAGACACAGAAGAGATGGGCACTTAATTACCGTCTTATCTTAGCCCAGACAGACCACAGACAAACGGAACAAGGCAGACTTACGCAGGGATTGATGGCAGGAAGGGACAGGTAGGTCGATAGCTCAAGGTGCACCTTGGCTCGGGGACAGGATAAAGCACGGTCCAGAAGATGCGGGGAGGTGTCACAGCGCTCGAAGGGGACGTCTTTCTTTCTCCAAGCTCCGCGCGCATCTGACGTCACCTCCCCCTCACTGCGCATGCTCAGCGGGGAGTGACACGCCCTCGGCTGGTTGGTTCCGCCCCACTGGGGCCGGTCCGCCGCTTCCATTGGGTGCGGGGGTTACCGGGCTCCGCCCTTGACGAGGAGCTGACAGGGAGCCCCTATTTGGTAACCCCGTCGAGCACATGTTTGATGGCGGCTCGTTGGGAAGGCCTGGTGCCCTCCCAACACCCCCTACCAACCAAGCCGGAGTGAGGACGCGCACTTCCTGCGCTCGTTGTTGTTGTTGTTGTTGAACTGTGAGGAAGAGCTGCGGGGAGGTATTGGGAGGTCCTAAACTTCCTAACGGTGCCATACAATCACATTCTGGTGCAACGAAGGGTCAGAATTAATGGAAACGAGTCCTTAACTGACATAGACTAAGAATAACTAGCAAGATGTCCTATAGTTGTCTTACATGAGATGCGGTGAACCTGGGCACGACATTTAATGGGGGAAATAGGGGGAGGTCGGGTCTACAGAGTGTTGTTTACAGAAAATGGGACTAGGGAATGGGGGATTGGGGATAGTTGGGAAGTATTGAGGAAATAGGGGAATATTTACAAGCGGATATGGATGGATGCAAATCCCATATCCGCAACAATATGTTGTAACGCATGGCTGCCAGAGAACATGTGCTCTCCCCACCAAATATAACGGTCATCGCTTGGCTGCCAAGGTTCTCTATTTCAGCGAGGCTCACGCCTCTCGAAGTGAATGTATCTGCACACAACTCGAGGACTTGATCATCTTTCACGAGTTTCTGAAAGACTGATTTCTTCCCAACGCCATACACACGAGACGTTGAATCACATCCTGTGAAGGAGTGCAGGAATAATAGTTGGGTGCACAACTTATTCCCGAGAAGATGCTTCATCCGATTGATGTCGTATACTTTCAGATTGCTTCTTGACTGGTTGTCTGATCTGAAATATAGTGGTTTCCCATCTGCCATACAGTAATGGAGCAGAAGCATCAACAAATCCGTGTCCTCTCCGATTAGTGTGGTGGAATGCAGAATTGTGCTGTTTACTGCTGTCTTTGCAATGTCCACATCAGCGTCCCCTTCTGCCTGAATAACTGTGCAGCCCACTTCCTTCAGCTGATCACCTATTAAGGTGATCAGTTGTTGCTTGTTACTGCCGATGGATAGGAATTCATCTCTCTTTCCGTCAAATTCGGTTTCTCTGGTGAAGTCCACAGTCGGATAGCTATTGGTTTGTCCCCATCTCTGCTGAGTGTTATCCTTTATCGAAGGACCTGCACCATAGCCATCAAAGACAACAGTTACTGCCCAGATCTGAAATTAAATGACACCAGTGGAGCTCACCCCTTAAAACCATGGACTAGAACCAACAATTATGTTTCTATCAGAATTATTGAAGAAGTTATAGCTGTTTTAGTGATTTTGAAGCCCGGCGGCGGCCATCTTTGAAATGACCCAGTTTTAACCCATTTCCGGAGGTCAGAGTTTGGTAGACTTTTTTTCTGTTGATCAGTATACCCAGTAGGGATGAAAACCACTAAGAAACCTTTTGTTGCAATTTGTTGTGGGTCAGGTGGTTGTTTGTCATAAATTGACCTGCCTATATAGGTACGTGCGAGACTTGTCCCGAAACCCTACCTTGCATTTGCCCGGGAGGGGCGTTTCAAGTCTCGGTTACGCCGGCCCAGAAAGAACAAGGGGTTTAATCTCCCCTTGGTAAGGGTAGGAAGGGCGGCGGAAAACCGTAACAGTATGAACGGTAGCAAAGATGGAGGGAGCCCTAACCCCATGCTCGTTCACAACAACGAAACCCTCTGTCTGAACAGAGACATGGTCTCTACTTTGGGAGATCACTTCCCCAAACCCCATTGGTGACTCCAACATAGACTCGGAGCTCAAAGCTCAGAGGCATCAATTTGCCAACCAACACAAAGCCATCATCTATGACACCAGCCCGGTATGGTCTACGCTAAACCTGGACTTCCCACTTCGGGAAGTCAAACAAGCCATTTCGAAATCCAAGAATAGGGTGCCTGGTCCTGACCAGTTAACGTGCGGCATGTTCAAGCACATGGACGATAGTGCAGGTAGTGTTCCTTGAAATTTTCAACAAGGTTTGGTCTTTAGGAAAGCTTCCCCACGACTGGAAACATTCCAATGTCATTTCTATTCCCAAAGTCGGGAAAGATCCCTCAAACCCATGCTCCTACCGACCGATCACGTTTAAAGCCTGTCCTCTGTATTCCCCATGGATAATGGTATTCCCCAGGGTAGCTGCCCTAAACCCTCTTTAACATCAAGGTCGACGATGCTGCCTCCCCTTCAGAATCCCAGAGCAAAATATCCCTATTTGCGGAGGACATTGCCATGTGGACCCGGAGCAGAAATCCTTACTTTGCGGCCAAAAAAACTCCAGGCAGATGTCTGCAGGATCGAGCTGTGGGCCCAAAAGTGGAGTTTCTCGATCTCCAGACCCAAGTCCAAAGTCCTAATTACCTCCGGCACCAAAGGTGGATGGAGGTTATGTTTTCACCCCTGTCTGTTTGTCTGTCCGTTTGTTTGTTTGTTTGATTGTGAACCTTTATATCTCAAAAAGTTGTAGACGCATTCGGACAAAATTTGGTGGACCGGTTGGGTGTGTGACTAGGACAAATAGATTCGATTTTTGTGAAGATCTGAAAATGGATTCGGATATGATAATTATTTAATTATCTAAGGGATTCTTCGCCATTGGGAGATAGGGCCAAAATCTATACATAGCAGCATATCTCAAAAGGTTATGGACGGATTTGGACGAAACGTGGTGGACAGGTTGTGTGTGTGACAAGGAAGAATCGATTCAATTTTGGTGAAGATCTGAATATGGATTCGGATATGAGAATTATTTGATTTTTAAATGATTCTTCACCATTGGGAGATTGGGCCAAAATCTAGACATAGCAGGATATCTCAAAAAGTTGTGGACGGATGATTTTGATTAAATGTGATTCTGTATTGTGATTTTCTGGTCTAATCTGGGATACAAAACGGAAACAGTTCAACTGGCAGAGGTATGCTCTCTACTGAGTGCCGTTCTAGTTTTCAACTGCAAAAGGAAAGTATTGTGGCGGACACGAAAGCACTGACGTGGTGACATCACGCCGCACACCAAGTGGGGATGGGCCACGCCAGGGAGAGAGGCGTGGCCTCACGATATACACGGGGCGCGCAGCCCTGAGCAGCTTAGTGCAGCAGTTTGAGTACTTTCAATAAAGACTCTTTTATGAACCGCGTTGTCCGCTTGCTCCTTGCGTAAGCATTAGCGCGCGCAGCATCACGCTTCATATGGTGACCTCGACGTTGGATCTGCCGTAGCGATCCTTCCGAACACGACGCCATTGCAATGGCAAACGACAAGGCAATGTCGATTAAACTTCCCGAATTTTGGGAGGCCCAGGCCGAAGTCTGGTTCGTCCAAGCCGAAGCCCAATTTCAGCTTCGGCGCCTCACCGGCGACGACACGCGCTACTGCCACGTCGTCGCCTCCCTCGGGCCCGGCACGGCCGCTCGAGTTGTATCCGTCCTTCGCCACCCACCGGATGGCCACAAGTACGAGGCACTCAAGCGGCTACTCCTAGCCACGTTCGGCCTCACGGACGACGCACGGGCCGACCGCCTCCTGGATCTCCCCGAGCTCGGCGACACGCGCCCGTCGGTCCGAATGGACCATATGCTATCACTGTTGGGCGACGAAGCCCCCGGTTCTCTATTCCGGGCGCTTTTCCGTCGCCAACTTCCATCGCAGTTTCGCCTCGCGTTGGCCGGGACCGGGCTAACGGAACCCCGAGCATTGGCAGCCGAGGCGGACAGGTACTTTGCCGCTTCGGATACGCGGGCGAGAGTCGGTGCGGCCGTCACGGACCTCAAGGCTGATGCTGCTGATGCTGCTGATGATGCTGATCCACAGCATCAGCTTACACAGCATACGCAGCATGCTGATACGCCCCTCGTGACCGCCGCCACGCCCCGCCCACCGCCGCGGCGAAAACCGCCAACTCCACCGGCCTGGCGGAGCCAGCCACACTCCTCCAGCTCCACCACCTGGTGCTGGTTCCACGCCAAGTTTGGCCACGAGGCTCGGCAATGTCATCCGCCATGCTCCTTCAACAGGTCGGGAAACGCCCGGGCCGGCGCTCAATAGTGGCGATGAGCGCCGACCGTTCGAGCAGCCTGCTGTTCATAACGGGCACCTTATCCGGGCGCCGTTACCTGTGCGACACGGGAGTGCAGGTGAGTGTCGTTCCCGCCGGTACGTCAGACAAGCACGCCGCGGGCGGGGGCCCCGCGCTGCTTGCCGCGAACGGGACGCCCATCCGTACGTATGGAAAACGCTGCCTCTCTCTGCGGTTCGGAGGGCAGGTTTTCCGATGGACGTTCGTCACCGCCGACGTGCCCATGGCACTGCTTGGCGCGGACTTCCTGTGCGCTAATGGGCTCCTGGTCGACGTAAAGCGCAGACGTCTTGTCCAGGCCAAGACGTTCAGCTCGCTCGCTTGTGCGCTGCCCAGCTCGTCGAGCAGCTCAACGAGCGGCTTGCCAAGCGGCTTGCCGAACGGTTCGTTTCCGGCCACGTTGGTCTGTACGCTTCCGGCAGCGGACGAATTCACCCGCCTCCTCGCCGGCTTCCCGGCCCTCACGCGGCCCACCTTCTCGGCGGAGGCCGTCAAGCACGGGGTGGCCCATCACATCCCCACCGTCGGGCCACCGGTCTACGCCCGGGCACGCCGCCACGAGCCGACGAAGCTGGCGGTGGCAAAAGCGGCGTTCGCTACCCTGGAGCGACTCGGCATCGTTCGGCGCTCAGAGAGCGCTTGGGCGTCGCCGCTGCACAACGTGCCGAAGCCCGGTGGGGGATGGCGACCGTGCGGGGACTAACGCCGTCTCAATGACGCCACCACTCCCGACCGCGACCCCGTCCCCCACATTCAGGACTTTTCCGCCCATTTGGCGGGCATGTCCTTCTTCTCGAAGGTGGACCTCATACGCGGCTACCATCAGGTCCCCGTCAGGCCGGAGGACGTCCCGAAGACGGCGGTCATCACGCCATTCGGACTCTTTGAGTTCCTGCGGATGCCCTTCGGTCTGAAGAATGCGGCTCAGGCGTTCCAGCGACTGATGGACAGCGTCCTGCGCGACTTGGATTTTCTACGTCTACTTGGACGATATCCTCGTCGCCAGCGCGTCCCGCGAAGAGCACCTACGCCACCTCCGCACGCTCTTCGAACGCCTGGGCCAGCATGGCCTGATTGTGAACCCCGCAAAGTGCCGGTTCGGCGCCGCCGTAATCGATTTTCTGGGGCACCGTGTCACCAGGCACGGAGCCGTCCCCCTGCCGGCCAAGGTGGGGGCGGTGAAGGGGTTTCCGCGCCCCCGCACGATCAGAGGGCTACAGGAGTTCCTGGGCATGGTGAACTTTTACCATCGGTTCCTGCCCCGTATCGCCCAGCTCCTGCGCCCCCTGCACGAAGCTCTCCGAGGTAAGCCGGGCAAAGGCGACGTTACCTGGACCGAGCAGATGGACACGGCGTTCACGGGCGCGAAGCTCGCCTTGGCTAACGCCACCATGCTCGCGCACCCGGCGCCCGATGCACCGATCGCCCTCACCACCGACGCCTCGGACTACGCGGTGGGCACGGTGCACGAGCAATGGGTGCGTGGAGCTTGGCAACCGCTGGCGTTCTTTAGCCGGCAGCTTCGCATGCCCAAACGCCGTTACAGTACCTTCGACCGCGAGTTGCTCGGGCTTCACTTGGCGGTCAGGCACTTCCGCCATCTGCTCGAGGGCCGTGCGTTCACGGCCTTCGTCGACCACAAGCCGCTGATCTTCGCGATGGGCAAGGTCACCGAGCCGTGGTCGGCCCGGCAGCAGCGTCACCTCTCGGCTGTGTCCGAGTACACGACGGACATCCGGCACGTCGCGGGGAAGGACAACCCGGTGGCGGATTGCCTTTCCCAGGCCGCCGCCCACGCAGTCCACCTTGGCATCGACTATGCCCGGATGGCAGCGGACCAGGCCGCTGGCCGACGTCCAGGCCTTGCGGACCGCCTTCACGGGCCTCCGCGTCACTGAGGTGCCGTTCGACAGCGCGGGCGCGGCCCTCTTGTGCGACGTCTCCCTCGGGCGTCCTCGCCCCATCGTGCCCGTGGGCTGGCAGCGCCAGGTGTTTGACGCCATCCACGGCCTGTCCCACCCGGGCGCGAGGGCCTCCCAAAGGTTGATCGCCGACAAATTCGTCTGGCATGGCCTCCGGAAGGCCGTCCGCGGCTGGGCCAGGACGTGCCTCGCGTGCCAGCGCGCCAAGGTGCACCGGCACACCCAGGCCCCGTTGGCCCTGTTCACGGTGCCGGAACGCCGGTTTGACCACGTCCACGTGGACCTGGTGGGACCTCTGCCCCCCTCGCTGGGTTTCACCCACGTCCTCACCATGGTGGACCGCACCACCCGGTGGCCGGAGGCCGTGGCCTTGGTGTCGGCGACGGATGTCGCGCAGGCTTTCATCGCCACCTGGGTCGCCCGATTCGGCGCCCCCTCAGACATCTCGTCCGACCGCGGCCCCCAGTTCACCTCGGAGCTCTGGGGGGCAGTCGCGCAGGGGCTCGGGGTCTGGCTGCACCGAACCACGGCCTACCACCCCCAGGCTAACGGCCTGTGTGAGCGATTTCACCGCTCATTGAAGGCCGCGCTCCGGGCCACCCTCCGCGACGGCGGCTGGGTCGACAGGCTCCCCTGGGTCCTGCTGGGCCTCGGGACGGCGCCCAAGGAGGACCTGCGCGCATCCGCGGCGGAGTTGGTCTTCGGGCAACCGCTGCGGGTGCCGGGCGAGTTCCTCCCCGACTCCACGGCACCATGGTCCGCGGCACAGCAGCGCTCCGCTCTGCAAGAGACCGCCCAGAGGTTCGCCCCGGTGCCAACGGCATGCCACGGGCACCCACCGACGCACGTCGCCCCGGAGCTTCGCACGGCGGAGTACGTCTTCGTCCGCCACGATGCCCACCGGACACCACTGCGGCCCCCGTACGACGGGCCTTTCCGCGTGCTGGAGACCGGGGCGAAGCACTTCACCCTGGACATCGGCGGTACTCCTGACCGCGTTTCTGTAGACCGCCTCAAGCCGGCCCACCTCGACGTGGACCATCCACCGCCAGTGGCCCGACCCCCGCATCGGGGCCGCCCCCCTGCGGGCGGACCCCCGGCACCGCCCAGCCCCGCCGCCCCCCGGTCCTGCAGCTGGAGGCATCCCAGATGGCATCCCTGCATCCCAGACGCCGCCAGTCGCCAGGGGGCGCTTCGGCCGGGTCATCCGTTTGCCCCGCAAACTGACCCTTCAGGTGCGCGGGGATTCTGGGGGGGAGCGTGTGGCTGACACGAAAGCACTGACGTGGTGACATCACCCCGCACACCAAGTGGGGATGGGCCACGCCAGGGAGAGAGGCGTGGCCTCACGATATACACGGGGCGCGCAGCCCTGAGCAGCTTAGTGCTGCAGCCTGCAGTTTGAGTACTTTCAAATTTCAATAAAGACTCTTTTATGAACCGCGTTGGCCGCTTGCTCCTTGCGTAAGCATTAGCGCGCGCAGCAACGCGCTTCAGTATAGTCTAATTGTGCCTTTTCCACACTGCCCGAGAAATCGGGATCACATGGTCAGGTGTACCGGATACACTTTTCCCACTGAGCCAAAAGCACCCTCGACTCTGCAAATCGGTTTGAAAATTTATAAAAGAAACGGGACGATCAATATAAATCCCCCATTCTTCTTCTGATTAATTATTAACATTTTTTTTTTACTTCATTCTTTCTTGCATATTATTATTTTTTTGCCGATGTGTTTTGGTGAGTGGCGTATATAGAGCCTCGCGTTTCTGAAAACGACATTAAAAACAAAAAGAGAATAGAAGACATGAAGTGGCCAAACAAATACAATCTCACTTTGCGTTTGCACGTATCTGCGTCACGACGCAAATGTGAGCGTCATCACGGCAGTCTCGTGATATGACTTCACTGATCGCTAAATTAAGTGGTGTAATCAAACAGTAGGAGACGCAGAAGACCCAAAGTAAAAACGTGTGTGAAATAGAGAACCTTTAATCTATTTGAATGGGTCATGGCGAACTCGAATCCAGGAGAACAGGATCCGCTGCTCAGACGCGGAGGTGAGTTTATGAACCGCAATGAAACTGCTTGACGAACAACAACTTTATTGTGTTCATGGTCCTTGTACAACATATCCTGTACTCCTTCCATGGTCGGCCTCTGGCTCCCTCGCGCCGTCTGCCCCTCGCGAGGGGAATCGGCATGGGGTTAAAGGTCCAACGTGGTAGTAAACAACACATACGGAGGCTTTAATTATTATGGAGGTGCAGTGGTTTGGATAAGAGTCGGGCAAGGGGCACCATTGACCATGCCTGGGCGAACACTGCACATTGATGGAACAATATAAGGGCAATGAACAGGGAGGGACACGTACGGCGCGAGGGGCAGACGGTGCGCGGGGCAGACGGCGCGAGGGGCAGACGGTGCGCGGGGCAGACGGCGTGAGGGGCAGACGGCGCGAGGGCCAGACGGCGCGAGGGACACGTACGGCGCGAGGGAGACGTACGGCACGCGGGGCAGACGGCGCGAGGGGCAGACGGCGCGCGGGGCAGACGGCACGAGGGGCAGACGGCGCGAGGGGCAGACGGCGCGCGGGGCAGACGGTGCGCGGGGCAGACGGCGCGAGGGGCAGGTGGGGCAGACGGCATGAGGAGCAGATGGCGCGCGGGGCAGACGGCGCGCGGGACAGACGGCGCGAGGGGCAGACGGCGCGCGGGACAGACGGCACGAGGGGCAGACGGCTCGAGGGGCAGATGGCGCTAGTACGTCTTCGTCCACCACGATGCCCACCGGACACCACTGCGGCCCCCGTACGACGGGCCTTTCCGCGTGCTGGAGACCGGGGCGAAGCACTTCACCCTGGACATCGGCGGTACTCCTGACCGCGTTTCTGTAGACCGCCTCAAGCCGGCCCACCTCGACGTGGACCATCCACCGCCAGTGGCCCGACCCCCGCGAGGGGCAGACGGCGCGAGGGGCAGACGGTGCGCGGGGCAGACAGCGCGAGGGGCAGACGGCGCGAGGGGCAGACGGCGCGCGGGGCAGACGGCGCGTGGGGCAGACGGCGCGCGTGGCAGACGGCATGAGGGGCAGACGGCGCGTGGGGCAGACGGCGCGAGGGGCAGACGGCGTGCGGGGCAGACGGCGCGAGGAGCAGACGGCGCGAGGGGCAGACGGTGCGCGGGGCAGACGGCGCGAGGAGCAGGTGGGGTAGATGGCGCGCGGGGCATATGGTGCGCGGGGCAGACGGCACGAGGGGCAGACGGCGCGAGGGGCAGACGGCGTGCGGGGCAGACGGCGCGCGGGGCAGACGGCGCGCGGGGCAGACGGCGCGAGGGGCAGACGGTGCGCGGGGCAGACGGCGCGAGGAGCAGGTGGGGTAGATGGCGCGCGGGGCAGATGGTGCGCGGGGCAGACGGCGTGAGGGCCAGACGGCGCGAGGGGCAGATGGCGCGAGGGGCAGACGGCGCGCGGGGCAGATGGTGCGCGGGCAGACGGCGCGAGGGGCAGACGGCGTGAGGGCCAGACGGCGCATGGGGCAGACGGCGCGAGGGGCAGATGGCGCGAGGGGCAGACGGCGCGAGGGGCAGACGGCGCGCGGGGCAGACGGCGCGAGGGGCAGACGGCACGAGGGGCAGACGGCGCGCGTGGCAGAAGGCGCGCGGGGCAGAAGGCGCGAGGGGCAGACGGCGCGAGGGGCAGACGGCGCGCGGGGCAGACGGCGTGAGGGCCAGACGGCGCATGGGGCAGACGGCGCGAGATGCAGATGGCGCGAGGGGCAGACGGCGCGAGGAGCAGACGGCGCGAGGGGCAGACGGCACGAGGGGCAGACGGCGCGCGTGGCAGAAGGCGCGAGGGGCAGACGGCGCGAGGAGCAGACGGCGCGCGGGGCAGACGGCGCGCGGGGCAGACGGCGCGAGGGGCAGACGGCACGAGGGGCAGACGGTGCGCGGGGAAGACGGCGCGAGGGGCAGGTGGCGCGAGGAGCAGATGGCGCGAGGGGCAGACGGCGCGCGGGACAGACGGCGCGAGGGGCAGACGGCGCGAGGGGCAGACGGCGTGAGGACCAGACGGCGCGAGGGACACGTATGGCGCGCGGGGCAGACGGCGCGAGGAGCAGACGGCGCGCGGGGCAGACGGCGCGAGGGGCAGACGGCGCGCGGGGCAGACGGCGCGAGGGGCAGACGGCGCGCGGGGCAGACGGCGCGCGGGGCAGACGGCGCGCGGGGCAGACGGCGCATGGGGCAGACGGCGCATGGGGCAGACGGCGCGAGGGGCAGACGGCGCGAGGGGCAGACGGCGCGCGGGGCAGACGGCGCGAGGGGCAGACGGCGCACGGGGCAGACGGCGCGAGGGGCAGACGGCGTGCGGGGCAGACGGCGCGAGGGGCAGACGGTGCGTAGGGCAGGTGGGGCAGACGGCGCGAGGAGCAGATGGCGCGCGGGGCAGATGGCACGAGGGGCAGACGGCGCATGGGACAGACGGCGCGAGTGGCAGACGGCGCGCGTGGCAGACGGCGCGCAGGGCAGACGGCGCGCAGGGCAGATGGCGCGAGGGGCAGACGGCGTGAGGGCCAGACGGCGCGCGGGGCAGACGGCGCGAGGAGCAGATGGCGTGTGGGGCAGATGGCACGAGGGGCAGACGGCGCGAGGGGCAGACGGCGCGCGGGGCAGACGGCGCGAGGGGCAGACGGCGCGCGGGGCAGACGGCGCGCGGGGCAGACGGCGCGCGGGGCAGACGGCGCGTGGGGCAGACGGCGCGAGGGGCAGATGGCGCGTGGGGCAGACGGCGTGAGAGGCAGGTGGGGCAGATGGCACGCGGGGCAGACGGCGCGAGGGGCAGACGGCGTGCGGGGCAGACGGCGCGAGGAGCAGACGGCGCGCGTGGCAGACAGCACGAGGGGCAGATGGCGCGCGGGGCAGACGGCGCGAGGGGCAGACGGCGCGTGGGGCAGACGGTGCGAGGGGCAGACGGCGTGCAGGGCAGACGGCGCGAGGGGCAGACGGCGTGCGGGGCAGACGGCACGTGGGGCAGAAGGCGCGAGGGGCAGACGGCACGAGGGCAGACGGCGCGAGGGGCAGACGGTGCGCGGGGCAGACGGCGCAAGGGGCAGGTGGGGCAGACGGCATGAGGAGCAGATGGCGCGCGGGGCAGATGGCGCGAGGGGCAGACGGCGCGCGGGACAGGCGGCGCGTGGGGCAGACGGCGCGAGGGGCAGATGGCGCGCGGGGCAGACGGCACGAGGGGCAGGTGGGGCAGATGGCACGCGGGGCAGACGGCGCGAGGGGCAGACGGCGTGCGGGGCAGACGGCGTGCGGGGCAGACGGCGCGAGGAGCAGACGGCGCGCCTGGCAGACAGCACGAGGGGCAGATGGCGCGCGGGGCAGACGGCGCGAGGGGCAGACGGCGCGTGGGGCAGACGGCGCGAGGGGCAGACGGCGTGCGGGGCAGACGGCACGAGGGGCAGACGGCGCGCAGGGCAGATGGCGCGAGGGGCAGACGGCGTGCGGGGCAGACGGCACGTGGGGCAGAAGGCGCGAGGGGCAGACGGCACGAGGGGCAGACGGCGCGAGGGGCAGACGGTGCGTGGAGCAGACGGCGCGAGGGGCAGGTGGGGCAGACGGCATGAGGAGCAGATGGCGCGCGGGGCAGATGGCGCGAGGAGCAGACGGCGCGCGGGACAGACGGCGCGAGGGGCAGACGGCGCGCGTGGCAGATGGCACGAGGGGCAGACGGCGCGCAGGGCAGACGGCGCGAGGGGCAGATGGCGCTAGTACGTCTTCGTCCACCACGATGCCCACCGGACACCACTGCGGCCCCCGTACGACGGGCCTTTCCGCGTGCTGGAGACCGGGGCGAAGCACTTCACCCTGGACATCGGCGGTACTCCTGACCGCGTTTCTGTAGACCGCCTCAAGCCGGCCCACCTCGACGTGGAACATCCACCGCCAGTGGCCCGACCCCCGCGAGGGGCAGACGGCACGCGGGGCAGACGGCGCGAGGGGCAGACGGTGCGCGGGGCAGACGGCGCGAGGAGCAGACGGCGCGAGGGGCAG
This sequence comes from Myxine glutinosa, assembly GCF_964187855.1. NCBI lineage: Eukaryota > Metazoa > Chordata > Myxini > Myxiniformes > Myxinidae > Myxine > Myxine glutinosa. Next base: position 135,988,109 of record NC_136264.1, on the reverse strand, counting down.
ACGGCGCATGGGACAGACGGCGCGCAGGGCAGATGGCGCGAGGGGCAGACGGCGTGAGGGCCAGACGGCGCGCGGGGCAGACGGCGCGAGGAGCAGATGGCGTGTGGGGCAGATGGCACGAGGGGCAGACGGCGTGAGGGGCAGACGGCGCGAGGGGCAGACGGCGCGAGGGGCAGACGGCGCGCGGGGCAGACGGCGCGCGGGGCAGACGGCGCGCGGGGCAGACGGCGCGTGGGGCAGACGGCGCGAGGGGCAGATGGCGCGTGGGGCAGACGGCGTGAGAGGCAGGTGGGGCAGATGGCACGCGGGGCAGACGGCGCGAGGGGCAGACGGCGTGCGGGGCAGACGGCGCGAGGAGCAGACGGCGCGCGTGGCAGACAGCACGAGGGGCAGATGGCGCGCGGGGCAGACGGCGCGAGGGGCAGACGGCGCATGGGGCAGACGGCGCGAGGGGCAGACGGCGTGCGGGGCAGACGGCGCGAGGGGCAGACGGCGTGCGGGGCAGACGGCACGTGGGGCAGAAGGCGTGAGGGGCAGACGGCACGAGGGCAGACGGCGCGAGGGGCAGACGGTGCGCGGGCAGACGGCGCAAGGGGCAGGTGGGGCAGACGGCATGAGGAGCAGATGGCGCGCAGGGCAGATGGCGCGAGGGGCAGACGGCGCGCGGGACAGGCGGCGCGTGGGGCAGACGGCGCGAGGGGCAGATGGCACGCGGGGCAGACGGCGCGAGGGGCAGGTGGGGCAGATGGCACGCGGGGCAGACGGCGCGAGGGGCAGACGGCGTGCGGGGCAGACGGCGCGAGGAGCAGACGGCGCGCGTGGCAGACAGCACGAGGGGCAGATGGTGCGCGGGGCAGACGGCGCGAGGGGCAGACGGCGCGTGGGGCAGACGGCGCGAGGGGCAGACGGCGTGCGGGGCAGACGGCACGAGGGGCAGACGGCGCGCAGGGCAGATGGCGCGAGGGGCAGACGGCGTGCGGGGCAGACGGCACGTGGGGCAGAAGGCGCGAGGGGCAGACGGCACGAGGGGCAGACGGCGCGAGGGGCAGACGGTGCGTGGAGCAGACGGCGCGAGGGGCAGGTGGGGCAGACGGCATGAGGAGCAGATGGCGCGCGGGGCAGATGGCGCGAGGAGCAGACGGCGCGCGGGACAGACGGCGCGAGGGGCAGACGGCGCGCGTGGCAGATGGCACGAGGGGCAGACGGCGCGCAGGGCAGACGGCGCGAGGGGCAGATGGCGCTAGTACGTCTTCATCCACCACGATGCCCACCGGACACCACTGCGGCCCCCGTACGACGGGCCTTTCCGCGTTCTGGAGACCGGGGCGAAGCACTTCACCCTGGACATCGGCGGTACTCCTGACCGCGTTTCTGTAGACCGCCTCAAGCCGGCCCACCTCGACGTGGAACATCCACCGCCAGTGGCCCGACCCCCGCGAGGGGCAGACGGCGCGCGGGGCAGACGGCGCGAGGGGCAGACGGTGCGCGGGGCAGACGGCGCGAGGGGCAGACGGCGCGAGGGGCAGACGGCGCGCGGGGCAGACGGCGCGCGTGGCAGACGGCACGAGGGGCAGACGGCGCGCGGGGCAGACGGCGCGAGGGGCAGACGGCGCGAGGGGCAGACGGCGCGAGGGGCAGACGGCACGAGGGGCAGACGGCGTGCGGGGCAGACGGCGCGAGGAGCAGACGGCGCGCGGGGCAGACGGCGCGAGGGGCAGACGGTGCGCGGGGCAGACGGCGCGAGGAGCAGGTGGGGCAGATGGCGCGCGGGGCAGACGGCGCGAGGGGCAGATGGCGTGAGGGCCAGACGGCACATGGGGCAGACGGCGCGAGGGGCAGACGGCGCGAGGGGCAGACGGCGCGAGGGGCAGACGGCGCGCGGGGCAGACGGCACGAGGGGCAGACGGCGCGCGGGGCAGACGGCGCGAGGGGCAGACGGCGCGAGGGGCAGACGGCGCGCGGGGCAGACGGCACGAGGGGCAGACGGCACGAGGGGCAGACGGTGCGTGGGGAAGACGGCGCGAGGGGCGGGTGGGGCAGGTGGCGCGAGGGGCAGACGGCGCGCGGGACAGATGGCGCGAGGGGCAGACGGCATGAGGGCCAGACGGTGCGAGGGACACGTATGGCGCGCGGGGCAGACGGCGCGAGGGGCAGACGGCACGCGGGGCAGACGGCGCGAGGGGCAAACGGCGCGAGGGGCAGACGGCGCGCGGGGCAGACGGCGCGCGGGGCAGACGGCGCGAGGGGCAGACGGCGCGAGGGGCAGACGGCGCATGGGGCAGACGGCGCGAGGGGCAGACGGCGCGAGGGGCAGACGGCGCGAGGGGCAGACGGCGCGCGGGGCAGACGGCGCGCGGGGCAGACGGCGCGAGGGGCAGACGGCGCACGGGGCAGACGGCGCGAGGGGCAGACGGCGTGCTGGGCAGACGGCGCGAGGGGCAGACGGTGCGTAGGGCAGGTGGGGCAGACGGCGCGAGGAGCAGATGGCGCGCGGGGCAGATGGCGCGAGGGGCAGACGGCGCGTGGGACAGACGGCGCGAGGGGCAGACGGCGCGCGTGGCAGATGGCACGAGGGGCAGACGGCGCGCAGGGCAGATGGCACGAGGGGCAGACGGCGTGAGGGCCAGACGGCGCGCGGGGCAGACGGCGCGAGGGGCAGATGGCGTGTGGGGCAGATGGCACGAGGGGCAGACGGCGCGAGGGGCAGTCGGCGCGAGGGGCAGACGGCGCGCGGGGCAGATGGCGCGAGGGGAAGACGGCGCGCGGGGCAGACGGCGCGCGGGGCAGACGGCGCGTGGGGCAGACGGCGCGAGGGGCAGATGGCGCGCGGGGCAGACGGCGCGAGGGGCAGACGGCGCGAGGGGCAGACGGCGCGTGGGGCAGACGGCGCGAGGGGCAGACGGCGCGAGGGGCAGACGGCGTGCGGGGCAGACGGCGCGAGGGGCAGACGGCGCGAGGGGCAGACGGCGCGCGGGGCAGACGGCGCGAGGAGCAGACGGCACGCGGGGCAGACGGCGCGAGGGGCAGACGGCACGAGGGGCAGACGGCGGGAGGGGCAGACGGCGCGCGTGGCAGAAGGCGCGCGGGGCAGAAGGCGCGAGGGGCAGACGGCGCGAGGGGCAGACGGCACGCGGGGCAGACGGCGCGAGGGGCAGACGGCGCGAGGGGCAGACGGCGCGCGGGGCAGACGGCGCACGGGGCAGACGGCGCGAGGGGCAGACGGCGTGCGGGGCAGACGGCGCGAGGGGCAGACGGTGCGTAGGGCAGGTGGGGCAGACGGCGCGCGGGGCAGATGGCGCGAGGGGCAGACGGCGCGTGGGACAGACGGCGCGAGGGGCAGACGGCGCGCGTGGCAGACGGCACGAGGGGCAGACGGCGCGAGGGGCAGACGGCACGCGGGGCAGACGGCGCGAGGAGCAGACGGCGCGTGGGGCAGACGGCGCGAGGAGCAGACGGCGCGAGGGGCAGACGGCGCGCGGGGCAGACGGCGCGCGGGGCAGACGGCGCGCGGGGCAGACGGCGCGCGGGGCAGATGGCGCGTGGGGCAGACGGCGCGAGGGGCAGATGGCGCGCGGGGCAGACGGCGCGAGGGGCAGATGGCACGCGGGGCAGACGGCGCGAGGGGCAGACGGCGCGCGGGGCAGACGGCGCGAGGAGCAGACGGCGCGCGTGGCAGACAGCACGAGGGGCAGACGGCGCGCGGGGCAGACGGCGCGAGGGGCAGACGGCGCGCGGGGCAGACGGCGCGAGGGGCAGACGGCGTGCGGGGCAGACGGCGCGTGGGGCAGAAGGCGCGAGGGGCAGACGGCGCGAGGGGCAGACGGCGCGAGGGGCAGACGGCGTGCGGGGCAGACAAACAATATAAGGGCAATGAGATTCCTGGATCTCCATTCTCATAGTCATCAGCATTTGTCATGAACTCTTCCAAAGAGGCACATTAACGGTGTAACGTAACGTGTACCTTGAACATGCCGTTCCATTTCAGCCTCCCGTAGGTCCCACATAGCATGCTCCCCTCGGCTGGCCGGCACTGCCGTCATGTTGGTTGTGGGCCTGGAGAGGACTGCGTTCTACGGACTCAGCAGCAACCTGGTGTTGCTGCTCAACTCCATTCAATTCAACTGGGATGGGGTTCATGCAGCCATTGCCCCACAAGTATCCACGCACCTGCACATCACCTGTTCCTTTTTGCACTTCATGTCAATCTTGACATTTCTGTTGATAGGTTGCTTTGTCTTATCCCTTTCCCTCATGTTCGTTCATCCCCTTGTTGTCCCAATGTCGGTGCATAGTCTTCCACCACATGTCACTTTGCTCTTTCATGAGCCTAGATGTTGATTACAAAAATAGAAATGTGCAACATAATCTCCAGGCAGCCTGAGACCATATATCCTCTGATCCTCTCTCCATCAGGTGCTTGCAGCAGTGATGTATGCTACCTCTCCACTCTCCGGCTGGCTTGCAGACGCCGTCCTCGGCCGATTCGTGGCGATCGCCCTGAGCCTGTGCTTGTACCTCGGTGGAGCATTATTTATTCCCTTCTTATCCAATCGTGACACCGTAAACCAGTGGTGTGGCTTCCAACTGGAATATGACATTGAAAACAGAAGCTGCTTGCCTGAAAAAGGTTTGGCAGAGTCACGAGATGGTGTTGTATGGTGTTGTACATCATGGTGTTGCTTGCCAGTGGGTCACATATCCAAAAACCTTACTCGCTTAACCACGGCTGCCTTTTCTCAGGATTGGGAGTCAGTTTGATGGAGGACGTCCCCGAGTGTCCGACTCAGCCTCAGCCTCAGTACTGCGTCGGGATTATTTACGGAGGTTTAGTCTTGATGGGCGTTGGTGTGGGGGCGATGAAAAGCAACATCGTACCATTTGGAGCCGACCAGGTGGCCAAGCGCGTGTGAGAATAAAAGATTTAGCTTCAACAGTGTCCGATCATGACCTAACGATTTGGTGGATACTTTTTGTGGTGTTTCCACAACAATAGCTCTCGCCTATCTCCATGCCCCTGCCCGCAGGTCCGGGTGCTCGGTCCAGGTGCTGTGAGGACATTCTTTTTCTGGTTTTATTGGACCGTGAACTTGGGAACCGTTGTTGCCTTGGGGGTGGTTTGCTACATACAACAGAACATCACCTTTTTTTTGGTAATGTTGTGGAAAATGATATTGAAATATAATTGTGGAAATTGTGGAAAATTGTGGAATTGTTGTGGAAATGATATTGGCAGTGATTACGGTTTAAATCTGACAATGTTGTATTGTGAGGCACATTAGATTATCTACAGATACACTGCTAGACAACTATGAAAAAATGGGTACAAAGTTACTCCCCAAGTGTCCAAGGCTCACGGAGCTTGCACTACGCATCTTGACTTCCTTTTTCCCTCATTACTGTATTACCACAGGGTAATTCCATCTCGGTGTCGTGCCTCATTGCGAGCACCCTCCTCTTCCTCGCTTTCTGGCCTACGTACATGTCTCGCCCTCCAAGCGGCAGTCCTCTCTCGCGACTTTTTCGCCAGTGAGCTACGAATCAAGTGACCAGTTAGGGATTGAACTTTGGATCCCGAATGGCTGAGATGATTCTCAAAGTACCGGTGTTGGTATTGAATTACCAACAACCGGTATTGAATTGCCAACGACAAAAGTACCGGTGTTGAATTCTCAAATTCTCCAACAGGTGTTGCGGATATCTTGGAAGTGTGCCGGGAAAGGGACAAGTGCTGGTCAATGGAGAAGAAGAGGTGCAGGAGGGGTTACAAAGTGACTCCGTGTGTGAAAGAGAGGGAGATGTGCACATAAGAGAAATGGAGAGGAGTAGAAAACACCTTTCTTATATTCTACTGGTGTTCCTTGCACTGGTGCCCTACTGGATGGTCTACTTCCAGGTATGTTTGTGTATCGTTATGGTTTTTAGAGCAATTTTGGACACCTGTTCCACATTCACAATATGCCAGGACCAGACATTGTTTGAGGCCTCCTCATTGTTTACTCCTCGGTTTTATTGTGTGTGGACTTTGTTCTGACTCTAGTCATCTTGACATGCCAGCAGACTTTCTGGGGTGATAGTCATTGTTGCACAAAAACGAGCCGGCACCCGACTAAAATTGTCAGATTGGCGCTTCGCAGGTGTGGTGATGCGTCACAAATTGCACTGTCCATATAATGGATGTGCCCGTTGTGCCCTCTGGTGGTGTACATTAAAATATCCCACATTGTCTTTTCCAGAGGATGCTAGTTATTCTCATCTCAAGGTGGGAATAATTGGAGTCGTAGTTGTAGTTATTGTTATGGGAAGAGTTTCAATTGGGTCATTTGTTATAAAATGTCAAACGTGCTCTCTTGCCAGATGCAGACGACATACTTGCTGCAATCCCTCCACCTTTTTGTTCCTTCTTTCTCCGGTTCATCAAACTCCTCTGCTTCCCCTTTTCCGACCCAGGTCAGGCATGTTGTAGAATGCATTCGAGAAACGATGCTTTTGCTGTTCGTCCACAGGCAAGAAATTTTTTCCTTCCTTACCCGTGATGCACAGCAACACTGAGATGGCACATGTCCCTGCAGCTGCCAGCGGCCTGGCTCACTCTTTGCGACGTCCTTCTGCTCCTGTTGCTGATTCCACTTTGCGATCGCCTCATCTTCCCCTGGCTTGAGAAACGAGGCCGTCTACCTTCGCCCCTCTTGCGGATTGGATTGGGAATGGCCTGCAGCCTCACCTCTGTCATGATTGCTGGTATTTTTATTAGCCTTTATATGACCTCTGCGGTCTGAGCTTAGATTTGCGAGGAGCTCATGGTTAACAAATTTATTGGGGTTGTATGAAGCAGTTTCTGATTGGGAGTGAATGAGGAAAGTGCAGAGGATGAAGTATATCAAGACTTTCAGAAGGCATTTGATAAGATATCACGTAGAAGCCTGTTAGCTAATGTTAGGGCCTGTGAAGTCGCTGGTAGAGAAGCTATCCTGATTAGTGGTAGGAAGCAAAGAGTGGCTGTGAAGGGAAGAATGTGTGACCGGGAGGTTATAGGTAATGGTCATTTCTCAAGGATCAGTACTAGGACTGTTGTTGTACTATATATATACAGTCACGTGAAAAAGTAAGTACACCCCATGTAAAGTTTTGACTTTTTCAACATATTTCAACATACAGCTATTTGATCTTCATTTCAACAATATTGATAGATATAGGTGATATAATACAACAAATATCATGAAACATTTAGATTTTGTAGTCCATTGTATAATTCAAATAAACATAATTGCAAATTTCGCATGTGGAAAAAGTAAGTACACCCCGACATTTATCACTACTTCAAATACCTAAAATTAGAATCAGGTGCACCAGCTCAGGTGCAAATGATTAGAACATCGTTAGAGAGGATCTTGGAGGAACTTGTCTTATTTAAACCTCAGACATTTCGTTTGGTTTGCTCTTTGTTGTTGAAGTGTGCGGCGTCACCATGCCTAGATCAAAAGAGCTCTCTGAGGCCTTCAGAAAAGTTATAGATGCCTACGAGTCTGGGAAGGGATTTAAAAAGATCTCCAAACAATTTGAAATCAATCATTCGACTGTCTGTTGGAGATCTGAAGATCAACTGAAGATCATCCAGAAGTGGAGAAGATTCCAAATAACTGCCAACTTGTTCAGGCCAGGCCGCCCCAGCAAGTTCAGCCCGAGAGCAGACCACAAGATGCTGAAAGAAGTCTCTAAGAACCCCAGAATTTCATAATGGGACCTACAGGTAGCTCTTGCCACTGTTGATGTCAAAATGCACGAGTCTACCATTAGAAAGAGGCTGCACAAATTTGATCTACATGGGAGGTGTGCCAGGAGGAAACCTTTGCTGTCCAGAAAGAACATCAGGGCAAGACTATAGTTTGCCAATGAACACCGAGGCAAAGACCAGCACTTCTGGAACAATGTGCTCTGGACAGATGAGTAAAAGTTAGAGCTTTTTGGCCACAGTACCAGTAGACATATTTGGCGAAAACCAAAGACAGTATTTGACCACAAGAACCTGATACCAACTGTAAAGCATGGTGGTGGAAATATTATGGTTTGGGGCAGCTTTGCTGCATCAGGGCTTGGGCAGCTCACAATCATAGAATCCACTATGAATTCTTCATTGCACCAGAGGGTGCTTGAGGATAATGTGAGGCCATCTGTCGGAAAGTTGAAGCTCAACCGAAGGTGGACCTTGCAACATGACAATGACCCTTAACATACCAGTAAATCCACCAATGAATGGCTGAAAAGAAAGAAATGGAGGGTTCTGGAATGGCCAAGTCAAAGCCCGGATCTAAATCCCATCGAGATGTTGTGGGGGGATTTGAAATGAGCTGTGCATGCAAAAAACCCCTCAAACATCGCACAGCTGAAAGAATTCTGCATGGAGGAGTGGGAAAAAATTACTCCCAGTCGATGTCAGAGACTGGTAGACAGTTATAAGAAACGCCTACTTGAGGTTGTTTCTGCCAAAAGGGGCAATACCACCTATTAGAGCCAAGGGTGTACTTACTTTTTCCACATGCGAAATTTGCATTTATGTTTATTTAAATTATACAATGGACAACAAAATGTAAATGTTTCATGATATTTGTTATGTTATATCACCTTTATCTATCGATATTGTTGAAATGAAGATCAAATAGTTGTATGTTGAAAAAGTCAAAACTTTACATGCGGTGTTACTTACTTTTTCACGTGACTGTCGTGCTGTTTTACGTGTTTGACTTCTATGCATTCCTAAACCGCTGGACAGAATGAGTTGAAAACTGGTGGTTCTCCTTGGGGTGTGGTTGGAAGGTTTCAGGCGATTGAAAAACAAACAAACAAATGGATAGCCCCTGGGGTTCAGGGTCAACGAACATGTAAAATATCTAAGTATTGCATGTATCGTATAGCACCACTTCCAGTGTGAGGGGTATTACAAGTTATAAGGAAATATGCCAATTCCAGGCATGGAGGGAGAGGGAGAGAGAGAGAGGGAGAGGGAGGGAGGGAGAGGGAGGGAGAGGGAGGGAGAGGGAGGGAGAGGGAGGGAGAGGGAGGGAGGGAGAGGGAGGGAGAGGGAGGGAGGGAGAGGGAGGGAGGAGAGGGAGGGAGAGGGAGGGAGGGAGAGAGAGGGAGGGAGGGAGAGAGAGGGAGAGGGAGGGAGGGAGGGAGAGAGAGGGAGGGAGAGAGAGGGAGGGAGAGAGAGGGAGAGAGAGAGAGGGAGGGAGAGAGAGAGAGGGAGGGAGGGAGAGAGAGGGAGGGAGGGAGGGAGAGAGAGGGAGGGAGGGAGGGAGAGAGAGGGAGGGAGGGAGGGAGAGGGAGGGAGGGAGAGGGAGGGAGGGAGGGAGAGGGAGGGAGGGAGAGGGAGGGAGAGGGAGGGAGGGAGAGGGAGGGAGGGAGAGGGAGGGAGGGAGGGAGAGGGAGGGAGAGGGAGGGAGGGAGAGGGAGGGAGAGGGAGGGAGGGAGAGGGAGGGAGGGAGGGAGAGGGAGGGAGGGAGGGAGAGGGAGGGAGGGAGGGAGAGGGAGGGAGGGAGGGAGAGGGAGGGAGGGAGAGGGAGGGAGGGAGAGGGAGGGAGAGGGAGGGAGGGAGAGGGAGGGAGGGAGAGGGAGGGAGGGAGAGGGGAGGGAGAGGGAGGGAGAGGGAGGGAGGGAGAGAGAGGGAGGGGGAGGGAGAGGGAGGGAGAGGGAGGGAGGGAGAGGGAGGGAGAGGGAGGGAGGGAGAGGGAGGGAGAGGGAGGGAGGGAGAGGGAGGGAGAGGGAGGGAGAGGGAGGGAGAGGGGGAGGGAGAGGGAGGGAGGGAGAGGGAGGGAGGGAGGGAGAGGGAGGGAGGGAGGGAGAGGGAGGGAGGGAGAGGGAGGGAGAGGGAGGGAGAGGGAGGGAGGGAGAGGGGGAGGGAGGGAGAGGGGGAGGGAGGGAGGGAGAGGGAGGGAGGGAGAGGGGGAGGGAGGGAGGGAGGGAGGGAAAGGGAGAGGTGGAGGGAGGGAGGGAAAGGGAGAGGTGGAGGGAGGGAGGGAGGGAGAGGTGGAGGGAGGGAGGGAGGGAGAGGTGGAGGGAGGGAGGGAGGGAGAGGTGGAGGGAGGGAGGGAGGGGAGAGGTGGAGGGAGGGAGGGGAGGGAGAGGGGGAGGGGAGGGAGAGGGGGAGGGGGAGGGAGAGGGGGAGGGAGGGGAGGGAGGGAGGGGGAGGGGAGGGAGGGGGAGGGAGGGGGAGGGAGGGGGAGGGAGGGAGGGGGAGGGAGGGGGAGGGGGAGGGAGAGGGAGGGGGAGGGAGGGGGAGGGAGAGGGAGGGAGGGGGAGGGAGAGGGAGGGAGGGGGGGAGGGAGGGGGGGGAGGGAGGGAGAGGGAGGGAGGGAGGGAGGGAGGGTGAGGGAGGGAGAGGGAGGGTGGGAGGGAGAGGGAGGGTGGGTGGGAGAGGGAGGATGGGAGGGAGAGGGAGGGAGGGTGGGAGGGAGGGGGGGGGGGAAATGACAGGGCTATAGAAAAGGCCCCTTTATATTTTATGTGCCATGTGGCAAACTTATAGAAAATAAGGGACACCAAAAAATCTTGTGTGCATGCTGGACTACCCTCGCGTTCCTAGGAGGAACCAAGTGATGCTCTAGAAAAGTTCATATAAAGGGGCAACCCTACGTTCTGGCAAATAAAATACATTTACTTCTTCATGCAGCTGTATGAATCAAATTGGCGCTCTTTATATTAACTTTTCTAGAGCCGTCTGCCCCTCGCGCCGCGATTAGATTTACAAAAATATTAACGTTACGTTATCATTATTTCGAAAATGATATTGCTATCAAAAAGCCGAGGCTAATTCCTTCCTTTCCTGGTTATTAATATTCGTGCCAAACAACGCTCATCATTGATCATGAACCATACACTGCTTCAATCCATAAACTCTCCATTCACGGCATTGGGATTAAAGTGTTAGGGTTATATTTACTATATTATTATTATGAAAACGATACTACTGAAACGATACACGACTGTATCAAGAAACCTGGGATTAATTTGTCCGAAGTGGTCCGAAGGTGAGGCATAAGGCCTATACGTACCGTTTTGTTGGAAGAGACGAAACGTCTATGCTTTCGATATCTGATGGTCATTTTAACAATCGGTTTGTTTGTGTTTCATGCTGAATGAAAAACGTTAAGGTCGAGCATGGCGATTGTGATACATGACAGGATCGACGATGTTTTCGGCATGAACGAAATTGGAATCAAAATGGTGGAGTGTGGAGAGTCAGCCGCCGTGCCGCCGTAATGACATCAGACATAATCGCATCACCCTGTCATGTGACCAGAGTCTCAGCTCTGATTGGTATACGTTTGAGGGGACATACATACATACGGACGGACAAACACTGTTCTATACGGCTTTGCCCGAGGGGCTGCGCAGTAAAAAATATTTCACATGCAGAAGTTTTACCTCAATACCAAAAAAAATTAAAGGTTAGGAGTAAAACAATTCAAAACTTTTTTTTGCCTTATGTAGCTAAGAACCACCCTACTGTATATTTTATGCAAATGAGGCACCCTACTTGTATTGTGGAGTTTCTGCCATCACGGTTTTATATCGACAGGCTGGATATTCAAGTATGAGGATGTGTGATTCAACTGTGGAAGTCTCTGTGCCTATAATCTCATTTCCCAAAGCTTGGAAGCAAACTGATCCTCCTGCCTCGATTGGCCAAACTCTTCATCTTCTTGTGATGTGACAGGCTTTCTTGAGGTGGTGCGCTTGGGTAAGGTTCGGCAGGGTGAGATGCGAACGCAGTGGATTGGTGGAGTGGTGTACAATGCTGCAGACCTCTCCATTGCCTGGCAGTTGCCCCAGTTTGCTCTGATTGGTGTTGGGGAGTTGCTCGCAAGTATAGCAGGTAAGCTGCACCTGCCGGATCAGTGTCAAGCTACATGAGTTTGACTTAACTTGGACTCCTGAAAATTAAAATGCAGATCGACACAAACCTAAGGCATTTCACAAAAAACTAGAGCTTCCAGGGAAGCAGAACTCAACTGAACTGACTACAACAACAACACAACATGCATTTTAAGGCCATGTTCCCTGCTAGAGCGGGGGTTAGCCTTGCGGTCCCCATGACAATCTTCTCCATTTTGCCCTATTTTCTGCATCTCTCCTTGTTAACCCCCTTGCCCGCATTTCTTCTTCCACCATCTTTAGCCAAGTCTTTCTCGGTCTTCCCCGTCCTCTACTTCCTTCTACATTAACTTCCATCACTCTTCTCAACCAGTCACTTTCATCCTTCCTCAATACATGACCAAACCATCTCAACCTGTTCCTCTTCACAGCATCAATCACAGGCAATATTCCCATCATCTTTCGCAATTCATCATTTGTCTTCCTCTCTCTCAACGATACTCCGCACATCCATCGAACCATTCGCATTTCCACCCTTTCCAGCCTTCGTTGCTGCTCTACGTTCATTACCCATGTCTCGCTCCCATAAATCATAACACTTCTCACACATGCAGCATACACCTTTCCCTTCAGCTTCAGCGACACTCTCCTCCTCATCAGCACGCCACTCAGTTCCCGAAACTTCTTCCATGCACATCTCACTCGAGCAACCGTTGCCGAGTCTGATCCACCTTCTCCATTCAGCATGTCTCCGAGGTAGCAAAATGTTTTCACACCTTCCAGCTTCACGCCGTCTCCAAGATCCAACTCAACATTTCCTCCATCTGCAGCTCCCTCTGTGCACACCTTACATTTGAATGTAGCTGCCACACTAGTTAATGACCCTCTCAGACCACTACATTTTTGATGAACCCACTCAGCACACATTGTACATTGAATGGAGTTCACTCCGACACCCTTCCTGCACACAGCACAGGGCCACTTCCCAGTTCTTTCCACCTCACCACATGCTTTACCACTTGCCATCACCTTTGTCTTTCCGATATTCACCTTCAGACCTTTTGTCTCCATACATTCCTTCCACTTGTTCATCTTTTCCTTCAGTCCATCCATACTTTCCGCAATCAACACCAGATCATCTGCATACAACAACTCCCACGGTAAACCCTCCTTTACGGTCTGAGCCAGCACCTCCATCACAGCTACAAATAGTAGTGGACTTAGTACCGACCCCTGATGCACTCCCACCTTCACCTCAAACTCACCACTGTTCCCGTCCTTCGTCCTTACAGCTGTGCGTGCTCTTTTGTACATTGCCATCACTACTCTGATCAACCATTCCTCCACTCCTAACTTCCTCAATGCCCATGTCAATACTTTGCGTGGAACCCTATCGAATGCTTTCTCCAGATCAACAACTTCTTCCTCTTATCCATGTACTTCTCCTGCAACTGCCTCACAATGAAAAGCGCATCTGTTGTTCCTCTTCCTGGCATAAATCCAAACTGCATTTCGTCGATCTTCACTTTCTTCCTTATCCTCCTCTCCAACACCCTTTCCAATACCTTCATTCCATGCTCCAATAACTTTATCGCTCGGTACGAGCCACACTCCAGAGGGTCACCTTTCCCCTTGTATAGAGGGACGAGGGTACTCAGTTCCCAATCCACTGGAATGCGGCCTTCTTTCACCACCAGATTACAGATCTCTGTCATTCTCTTCACACCCCAACTTCCTGCTGCCTTCAACATATCTCCCACAACTCCCGTCGGCCCTCCCGCTTTTCCACTCTTCATTGCTTTTATCGCTTCCTCAACTTCCTTCTCAGTTATCTTCTCTGCCGGTCCTAAAACTGGGTTACTCTCTATGTTGCCATCCCATTCATTCTCTGTATTCAACAGCATTTCCATATATTTTTTCCATCTTCCTTTAATTCCATCTGGGTCGACAACGATTTGTCCCACTTCATCCTTCAAGCAACTCACCCCCATCACATCACACCTCTCTTTCGCTATCTGCTTTGCAATCCTGAATACTGCTTTCTGACCCTCTTCCGAATCCAAGCGTTCTCCGAACATTTTCCTACATGCCTCCTGCGCCTTTGCTACCTCTTTCTTTGCAGCCTTCCTGGCTGCCTTATAACTTTCATGCTCTGCTGTTTCTGCTCCCGTACCGTTCGCCTTCTGCCACTCTTTGAACTTCTTCCTCTTCTCGTCAATCCTCTTTCCAACCTCAACATCCCACCACCATGTTTCCGAGTGCCTCGGTGGTCCTTTTGTCCATCCACATACCTCACCAACGGCTCCCAACAGACTAGCTTTCATTGACATCCAACCACTTTCAAGCTCAACCACATCATCCTCTACCCTACTCAGCCTCTCTTTTAATGCCTCCCTTACTGTCACCTCTTTCAACCTCCACACCTTCATTCTCGGTTGGTACTTCACCCGCCGAGCTCTCCTCGCACCTTTCACCCTTATGTCGCAGACAACCAAGTGGTGCTGTGAAACAGCCTCCTCCCCCGGGATCACCTTTGTGTCCCGGAGGTGCCCCCTATCTCGCCGACGCACCATCAGGTAGTCAACGGTTGTCGTCGACCCACCTGACGTGTATGTAACAAGCTTATTGTCCTCTTTCTGGAACTGAGTATTACAAATCAACAAATCAGCTCCATCAGCAAACTCGAAAATCCTTACACCTTCTCCATTTCTCACACCATATCCGTAACCCCCATGAACTCCCTCAAAACCATCCATACTCCTTCTCACATGTCCATTCAGGTCTCCTCCCACCACAACAACTTCCTCATCTTTCACGTTTTCCATCAGCTTCTCTATCGCACACCAGAACTTGTCCTTCTCTTCATCGCTTCGACCAACCTGCGGAGCATATCCCGAGATGACGTTCACCAAGAGCTTTCCAATCATCATTTTCACCATCATCAACCTATCACTCACTCGTCACACTCACCACACTGTCTACAAACTCCTCAGAAAACAGGACACCAACACCATTCACGCCCTCCGGGCACCCTTGCCACACAAACTTGTATTTCTGTCCCTGCCTACCCTTCACCATTCTCACACCACTTCCCTTCCATCTCGTCTCTTGCACACAACATATGTCCACTCTTCTTCTGACCAATACCTCCACCACTTCTCCTGATCTCCCTGTCATTGTCCCCACATTCCATGTCCCAAACCTCAGAAACCGATCTCCACTTCGGGCTGCACCCTGCCCATATGTACTTGTGATTGTCATGGTTCTCTTTTTTGAGGCAATGTTTTTATGGCCGGATGCCCTTCCTGACGCCAACCCTCTTAGTCGTCTCTTACGACACGCAGGGATACGGTGTACCTATTCTGACCAGGGTACACACTGGGAAACGTTTAAAACATGTAAATTCTGGGGTGGTGGGGGGGGGGGGGCGTCAGCATCACGGCTGCGGTTTAAACATATTCCAACAATATCCAAACAGAACGATGAAAAAAAAAAAAAAAAAAATCCGGGAAAAGTCTCCAAGCGAGAACGTCGATTTGAGAAAGAAGGAGCAGAGGCGGAAGAAAACGAGATACAGGGGGCGGGGCACAAGCCGAGACGAGGAGGAGAGCGAACAAGCACGTGTCCGGGAGGAGAGAAAGAATCAATATAGAATTATTTGTCTAGGGAGGTGAGGTGAGGGGGAGAAAACAAAATAAAAGAAACAAGCAATACAGCGAAGGAAATAACCCAAACCGACAAAACACCGACAGGGGGAGGGAAGCCCCAAGTCACCAGGCCGCGCACGAGGTACGACCCAGAAAACGATTAACTACACACAAGTTTGCACGAACCACAAACCAACACCAACTAGAAACACACAATAACACGTACACAGCAAAATAACCAGTGGAAATTTGACAAAGACAAGAATGGGAAAACACTCAAACTTCGATGCCGTGGAGAGCTCGAAGCACGCCTCACTCGCCCGAGGAACCGGAAGTCTCGCTCGAACTGAACTGACTGGACAACTTTAAACTAGCACTCTTCTTCTTCAGCTTCGGCATCCTGAAATTAAAAAGATTTTTGTCAATTTCTATATATACATTTCACTTCCGTAAATGTTGTGTTCACTTTTCTCAGTTTCAGCATCCTAAATTCTTGTGCTTTTCTTAAGAGCTGAAAACAATATGGCGGCCTATGGTGGCCATTTTGTGACGGATCGGGTTGGAATGCAATAGCAACCTACCTTGTGTGGTAAGGGTTAAACATTCTAAGTTTGATCAAAACCTGTTAATATTTGTGGACGCTAGAGTGTTAACGTCGTTTTCATGACCAAAAACAAAATGGTCGCCTAAGTTCGCCATTTTTCAACGGATCGGGCTGAAATGTAATACCAACCTGGTCCTTGGGGTAAGGATGCTGCATGTCAAGTTTGATCAGAATCGGTTGATATTTGTGGATGCTGGAGTGTTAACGTCGAAAGGTTGACGGACGAGACGACGACGACGACAGACGACGGACGCCGGAGGGTTCAGTATGTGATGAACTCAACTGGACGGTAGTCCAGTTGAGTTAAAAATGCCGCCATCGTCCAATGCATTGCAATTGCATGCAAACGCAATGTTGGCATTGGTTTCATATACCATAAGCATCAAAGCGATGCCAGCAAATTGGTAGGAAATGGTGCGCTATGAACGGGGCCCTCGTGGCCTTGGCTCTGTCTTATTATTTAATATCTATCTGTGATGCGATGTGATGTTTGGCAGGCCTGGAATTTGCATATTCTTCTGCCCCTCGGCATTGGCAAGGTGCTGTCATGGGATTCTTCTACTTCTTCTCTGGCTTAGGGGCTCTGCTCGGTGGCGCCTTGCTCCAGCTCGTGGCTCTGCCCCAATTAGGCTGGATGCATTGCAAGAACGACTTTGGTAAGTAAACAGACGAGAATAGTAACGGAGGTGCAGAAATTAATCAACTTTAATATCAAACCTCATCTTTCTTTTTTTTTTAACCTCCCTTAGGAAACATCAATGGCTGCCATCTAGATTACTACTTCTTCCTCCTTGGTTTTATTCAAGCGGTGACCCTCTTCCTCTTCATTTGTATTGCTCCTATTCACCGGCACTGATGGAAACACCTCCAAATAGCAATTCAGCGTCGGTCTTCCTCAGGGAAATCCCAAATGAGTGCAATATAACTGCCGGAAGGATTCAGTTAGAGGCTGCATTGCATCGTCACTTCTACGCCTTATTTCCCCATATTTCTCTCAAAACGTTTAAATGATTCACTGTAGCTAAGAATGCACATCATTGGACTTTTATTACAATAAAGATATAAAGTTGTGATTTGTATAACTCTCTACACCTCATTCCCCATCCCCCATATCTTACGCATCATTCCACCGAACACATACACTTCCCCATCATCATCATCATCATCATCTTTAACCAAGCAGTTGGTCAGTCTGTTTGCTTCAAATAGTTTCCCTCTGTTGCTGAACAGGGTTGACCTAGTTTCCATCATATGGCCTGGCATAGGCCCACACTGCAAAAACGAAGCAAAATGAAATAGCAAATGAAAATTTAATCACATTAAAACTCTGGGGTACAACGGAATGCAAGATTAGGTTCAACAAGTGCTGGGTTCAGGCCATGAACATGCCCGCTCCCACTTCCCCCTAACAAATACACATTTAACCATAGGATTGGGCCTAGCCAGTGTCATTGACACAAATGGCAATGTCAAGTTTTCAAAACAAGTCCTTCACAAGTGAACTGGACATGAAAACTAGCTTACGAGGCCAATCTTGCACACCAGTGGGAGCTTCACCTGCCGGTTCATCCGGATGCCCATGCTGTCGACACAACTCCAACCAAACAAGTATTTAGCAAAATGATTATGTACATGGTAACATCTCTTCACACCACTTCTTGCTCCCAAAACCACTTTTTAAGCTCAGTCCACGGTCTACTATTTACCTCTACTTTCAAATTCTCCCAAATCAATCCCCAATGGCCTCTTTCTTCAGGAGCTCTGCCCCACCTTACACATCATTAGTCCCCATTTCTGAGCAGACTCAATGAGGCGGAGTGTTTTGCCCTGGGGGCCTTGCCGTTGGATTTGCTTACCTTTGAATTTCTGACCTTTGAATTGCACACTTTCTCGCCGTTGGCTGCATCAGCGTTCCCACTTTTGTGAGATTGACTGTGCCTGGCTCTTATCCTCGACAACTTTTTAGAGGACTCTGCCCCAACACTCCGTCTCGTCCCCATCTTCTTTGCTTCCTCGTTCGGTTTTCTTGTATTTGTGTTGCTTTTTCTGTCTGCAGTAGCACTGCCTTTTCTCCTCACCTTGCGAACAATTATTGCTTTCCTTGCACATTTCCTTTGGTCAGGTTCTCTCCATTTTCTCTTTCTCCTTGGTGCACTATCTTCACTGCTAACACTCTCTGAGTCATCGTCACTCGTGTCATAATCACTGCCTCCCACCGCTCTATATTTTCTCGTTAGCACTTCTTTCTTCCTTCTCAGTGTCTTCACATTTCTACTGATTGTGGCTCGAAAACCACGGCTTTTCGATTCGACCTCCACATCTGCTTCCCACTCGTCACTATCCGTGTCGTTATCTGTGCATTCAAGATCTTCTTCAATTTCCGTCTCACTCATCATATTTTCACAACTCCCTTCCTCCTCCTCCCCCTCCTTCTCCTCCTCCCCCTCCCCCTCCTCATCATCATCATCCTCCTCATCCCTAACTTCCAAAATGTCAGCAAGCCGGGGAAGCTCATGCTGAACAAGTTGACGGAACAGATCACCAGTGCGTTTGGCTGCCACTTCCATATCAACAGTTGTAAACTTCTGGCATGTGGATGCCTTCCGGTGCCCAGAAGCAGGTCGATAAGCCAATACATGCATGGTCTCCTGTATGAAATCGCAGGCAGATGAATAGCTGCCAGAACGGCAGTGCGATGCAATCGAGGACAGGGATGGTGGAGACTTGCGACTGTGGGCAAGGGGAGGGGGTCAGGTGGTCATATTAATAAAAACCATGGGTGGTAAAAAGAACGAGTATGGAATACAAACAAGATGGATAAGAACGAGGATGGAACACAATAAGAACGAGGAATACAATAAGAACGAGGATGGAAAGAATAACAAACAGTTTATCTAATTTACACTGGTAACCGTTTAAAATTGGTGGCAGTGAAAATTGGCAGCAGGATGGCCAACAATGCAATATTTTGAAGCATGTTTGGAACAGCATCACCAGGACAGCAGCAGCTCAATACTCATGCATCTGGCTGCTCTTGCTGGTAGGTATACTGCCAAGTACCATCATCTTGCTGGTAGGTATACTGCCAAGTACCATCATCTTGCTGGTAGGTATACCGCCAAGTACCATCATCTTGCTGGTAGGTATACTGCCAAGTACTATCATCTTGCTGGTAGGAACACCGCCAAGTACTACCTTGCTGGTAGTATACCCGTGATATAGCACCATGTAGTATTAGAACACGACTCTGTCTATTATTTATTATTGGTGTGTGTGTGTGTGTGTGTGTGTGTGTGTGTGTGTGCGCGTGCGTGTGTGCGTGCAGTTGGACCTCACGTATTTGTGGTTCATAAATTGTGGCCTGCTTCTACATTCACTGCCATACTACATTCACAGCCCTGCGCTTCGCATTTTCACGACTTTTAGCGGCTATATAAAGATATTTTAGCCGCACTATAAGTAAGCTTTCCGGGATATCCCTCCATTCATACTGTAAACATTGTTTCACGGGATATCCCTCCATTCATACGGTAAACATTGTTTTGCGGAATATTCCACCATTCACACTGAACAGCTTTGCAGGATATCCCACCATCCACACAGTAAACATTGCTTCACGGGATATTCCACCAGCTGCATAACACATCATCCCCACCCAAGAGTTACTGTACAGAATGAAAACACTCCACCACATCAATTAGTTGCCTCCTATTAATTAGCAGCCTCCCTTTTCGCCAATGAAACAATGCCCTGACATTCGTGGGATTGTCATCGACATTCGCGGGATTTTCCAGGAAAGTATCCCCCGCAAATGTCGGGGTCCGAGTGTGTGTACATGTATTATTTTTCATTGTAATTTTTTTTTTCAGGTGTAATGCTCTAAGTCTAAGAGAAGCTGCGACAAATCATGTGCACATGCAGACAGATACACGAGACAACAACAGACTTGATTTTCACACAAAAACAGCCGCAGAGATTGCGGGGAATGTCGTCACTTCACAGAGCACTCTGGGCAAGGTCATCTTTATGACTACTTTTCTATACACACTCATTGGGGCTATCAAGGATAAATTTCCTCCTCCCCAGGAGTTTTTTCCCCCATACTCTGTCCTTTAAATGCTGAGCGTCAAAGCAAGGAAGCAGCCCGTACCATTTTGAAAGTCTTTGGTATGACCCCTGGTGTTCAAACCGCCGACCTCCGAGACTCAGAGCGGACGCTCCAACCATCACACATGATCTGGTTTAATATTGATATACTTGTGTCAAATATTGATATACTTTGCCTTTTTAACGCATTGATGCTTTTTTCGGCATCCACAGCCTCAACGAATAAATTTATTCCAGTTATGTATTACTCTGTATACAGTACTTTCTCACGTGCAATTGGCACCTAGGTTTAAGTAATGTACATGAACGGACTCTTGAGATGTTTGTGTTGGCTGAGAAGAATGTTACCTCAATGGCTTCATGACTCTTCAAAAGTTTGAAGACTTCCATCTGTTCCCCTCTAAGCCTTCTGCACCCTTCTCTATTTTAGTAGAGTGCAGTCATTAAAGTGATAAAATATATTGGTTGGCGCCAAAATCAATCAAACTCAATGTACTTAATGAGAAGGGTAATAAAATAAGATACCAACATAAAAATCTTGACACAATTAACTCGAGGTGGAGAAAGTTTAAACAGTGTGTTGGTAAATACTCAGTACCCAAAGCTGTTGGATTCTGGGCAGTGGGCAATTTGAATAAGAAGCTCTCCTGGTTCCAACTCTGAGGAGCAAATTGGCCAATGTGGGCCACAGTCAGAAAATGCAAAGCAACATACACCCAGCATCCCGCTGCTGAACATGCGTAATGCGTATGCATAATGTTAGCCGTGCTGCTCTCAGTCTACATACACCCTTAGGAAGATAATTCAAGAACATGTCACAAATGATTCAGAAATGTAAGTGGAAAAGAGGAAATCCAAGGATTTTGCAACTTAGTGACTGATAAAGAAGAGGAAAAAGAAACTCGGTCTCATCACTCATAAAGAAGGTACCGGAAGGGTTGGCTGTAGCGGAAGCGAAGCAGGCGGTTTGCAATTGCTTCACACCGGGCCAGTTCTTCTGCTGTCTGAAGATCAAAAACAGGAGATAAAAAATTGTGTAATTTGAGCAGGGAGGGGATGATAAGTGGTGGGGTGAAGGTGAGGCTACAGAAAATAAAAGCAGACATTCATACCAGCCCTGCATTATCAAAGCAGATCTTACACAAAACAAAGATGGTCGAATATGATGAAAGCAAAGTTTCAATATTTTTCATGTTTTTTTTACACTCATGGAGTTGTGAATGTGCTTCTCTGCACAGATGAGGACATATCAGATTTGACCTTTTAAATTGTTATATCGGTTTGTTTGTGCATTACAAAACAAATTAAATTGCATCCTTCCAAGCTTTGGATCCTCACTTGTTTGGCGGCACATTGTTTAGGGTATGTGCCAGTGCAGGAAGGACATCACTCTTCAGGATCTTATTCAGTACTTGATCTCTCTAAGGTGCTGTTTTAATAGGGATGTCCTTGAGACGCCAATCGCCAATTTAAACGACCCTCAATTGCACTAGGTGGTGATGCCACTGCTCTGAAATCACAAAGGTTGCGAGTTCCAATCAGAGATCTGTAGTTTTTAAGGATATTCCAACCTTCCTGAAACTACTAGTTTGGAGAGATTTACTTCATCATTACCAGATTATTCATGCAAATCTAGAGGGCTAACTAATGACCTGTAGGCACTTATCAAACCTACTTGTGCACACCACTTCACACTGTGGTTGATCCCTAATGCCCACATTTAGGATGGGTGGAGATATAGGGGGATATAAGGGTGAGAGGGTGGGGATGGGGGAGCATGGATGACATCGGCACCATAAAATATTAAGATTTCCGAGAAACATTTGTAGATGCAGCCATTTCTTACCATTGTGGTACGACTGCCTGCAAAACATTTGGGTCCAAGCTATCCACAGCCAAACATGGACTTCCAATGGCAAAGCATGGAGGCCTCTACATCACCAAAGTTGCCTGTCCCTTAGCAATGAGGAAAAGTGCAGAGCACCGTTACCTGTGTATCTGTATCTGTTGGCGGAGGAGGCTTTGAGCGGAGCCAGCGGGAGGAATTGGAGCTTCCTTCATGTCGCCTCCCCATTTGCTGTTGTGTTGATGGTGCTTGGCCTCTTCGTCCTTTTTCTACCTTCCGTGGGCGCACTGCAACGATAGTGGTCAAAATTGGCAATTGGCAATCAGACTTCACAGACGCGTTAATTCCACCGGAACTACGGACGGACGGGGTTAATGTCTTTCGCCATATTTTTGCAGATATTTTTTTTTCGTGCTGAGGTTTCACAACTTTTTTCTGTTCAGCTCTTGTGCATGTTTTAATACTGATTTTCTAAAAATCAGGATCTATGGTTACAACAGAATCCACCTCTCCCCTGTGGGAGGTCATGAGTTTACTTAAGTTTCTTTGCTGCGCTTTGAGTCCACAAGCTGGCATGTGTTTTCTGTGTCTGCTATATGTTCTCCTCTGCTTATCTAAACATTTGCAGGAACACTGTAGGTTTCATTTTCATTTACACCTGCCACGGCAGGACTTTATCTTTGCATGCATGATAAATTTCAAGGGAAACTCCTTATAATTTCCGAGAAAATATGTACCGCTTGGATTTCATGGAAACTGACCTTCAATGAGTGTGCGGAGCGCTTTGGGTGCAGGGCACACCTTTGTTGGTTATCTCCTCGTTTTTGATCTTATAAATGAGATTTAAACCATGCAGATGGCAGAAGTGCTTTGGCATTGATTTGAAGCCTGGCCTTTTCTCCGCATATGTGTAAGTTCCCAATAAACGGCTTGTAAATCAGTACGGTGTCTTCCGTGCCTCCTCGGGCATCGCACTTCGACACCCCCTGGCTTTGAGAAGGTCCAAAATAACCCGGCCTGATCATGGTTAACAAGTACAAAAAGTTTTAATTAAAACAAAAGCCGCGTCGATGTTACACAATGCCTAGATGCAGCTGTGCCTATAACGTCGATGTTATAGGCACAGGACATTCCTATTGATTCGATTACTTGATGTTATTTTTGTGCAAAGTGAAAATATATCTCGGCAATTTCCCGTGTGTGGCGACGAATTTTTAATATATCTCGGCATTTTCCCGTCTGTTATTTCAGGCGGTGTATGACTGACCATGCCGCGATTTAAAAAATATATATCTCGGCAATTTCCCGTGTGTGGCGACATGTGAACGAAGCTATGCTCCTCTCTCCACATGATTGTGACAACGTATAAATTAAATAGTTCATCGTGACGATTGTCATCAAATGGACGAATTTTTAATATATCTCGGCATTTTCCCGTCTGTTATTTCGGGCGGTGTATGACTGACCATGCCGCGATTTAAACAAAATATATATATCTCGGCATTTTCCCGTCTGTTATTTCGGGCGGTGTATGACTGACCATGCCGCGATTTAAAAAAAAAAAATCTCAATGGACTTGAAGTTACAGGCCTTTGAGAATTCATTTCGTTCTATAAAGGGCAACTTTCATCGGAATTTCTTCCCGTTTTTTTCAACCGAGTCTAAAACTATGTTAGCGACTGTGAAAAATGAAATGATATATCGAATTTGATTTGAAATAAAACTGTGTGAGAGAGGAAGACACCACGGGCCTACAAAACAGGCCTCAAAGCTATGCGAGTTAATAAAATGGTGGATATTTGTTTATATGAAGCCTCTCCCACAATGGGTGGAGCTATGGTTCCCAGAATGGGTGGAGCTTTGAGGTTTTGTCTTCTCTGCAAGAACAAGAAGAAGAAGAAGAAGAAGAAGAACAAGAACAAGAACAACAGCAGAGGGCACTCTATGACCAGCGCCTTGCGACGCGGCTAAAACAGTATGTTTCCTGTTTGGAATGATTTTCAATTTTATTTGACTGCCGGACAAACAAACGAAAACTATGTCAAACAAAGACGATATTTGCGAAATCCTTAAAATAAGTTGTTGACCTTCGGCCTATGTTGACCTTAAAATCAATAAGCTTCTTGCTTATGACAAACCCTACCATTTTGTGATGTTTCGTGAAGATCGGTGACGTGCAGGCGATTGACATACAGACAGAGACAGAATAATGCACATGACCAACCAATATACAGTGGAACCTTGACTTACGAGTGCCCCAACTTACGAGTTTTTCGAGATACGAGCCGTCGCTCGGGCGGTTTATTGCTTTGAGATGCGAGCCGAGATCTGAGTTACGAGCTTTCGCCACCCGGTCACGTGGTTATCTTGCCGTGCAAGTACAGTATCTCTGTCGTATAGCGCTGCATTTTTGTTTTCGCATGTTGGTTATTTTGAGTTTACGCCACCAGGTGGGTTCTGGTCACGTGGTTATCTTGCCGTGCAAGTACAGTATCTCTGTCGTATAGCGCTGCATTTTTGTTTTCGCATGTTGGTTATTTTGAGTTTACGCCACCAGGTGGGTTCTGGTCACGTGGTTATCTTGCCGTGCAAGTACAGTATCTCTGTCGTATAGCGCTGCATTTTTGTTTTCGCATGTTGGTTATTTTGAGTTTACGCCACCAGGTGGGTTCTGGTCACGTGGTTATCTTGCCGTGCAAGTACAGTATCTCTGTCGTATAGCGCTGCATTTTTGTTTTCGCATGTTGGTTATTTTGAGTTTACGCCACCAGGTGGGTTCTGGTCACGTGGTTATCTTGCCGTGCAAGTACAGTATCTCTGTCGTATAGCGCTGCATTTTTGTTTTCGCATGTTGGTTATTTTGAGTTTACGCCACCAGGTGGGTTCTGGTCACGTGGTTATCTTGCCGTGCAAGTACAGTATCTCTGTCGTATAGCGCTGCATTTTTGTTTTCGCATGTTGGTTATTTTGAGTTTACGCCACCAGGTGGGTTCTGGTCACGTGGTTATCTTGCAGTGCAAGTACAGTATCTCTGTCGTATAGCGCTGCATTTTTGTTTTCGCATGTTGGTTATTTTGAGTTTACGCCACCAGGTGGGTTCTGGTCACGTGGTTATCTTGCCGTGCAAGTACAGTATCTCTGCCGTCAACTTGTTCAGAGTGCCGGCGATAGCTCGCCTTCTCTTTGTGGAAAACACGGTACTGAGAAGAAGAAGAGGATGATGTGCTTGGATATAAAACACGCAATCGTCGAAAAACATGAGCGAGGTGTGCGTGTTGTCGACTTGGTGAGGCGGATGTGAAGGCAGCTGAAGATTTTATTATAACTTTTGCCGAACTGATAGAAGCCGAACGATACATCCCCCAGCAAATCTTCAACTGTGACGAGACAGGGCTCTTCTGGAAAAAGATGCCGAGGAGGACGTATATAACGGCAGAGGAGAAGAGCATGCCAGGCCACAACTTGTTCAGAATGCCGGCGATAGCTCGCCTTCTCTTTGTGGAAAACACGGTGAGATCCTTAACATCCAACAACTAATGGGACGCAAACGGGGCGCCCAGTTTAGCGGTACACACATTGATGAATCACCCTGCCTGTGATTCACCCATGACAGGTTATAGCTGGGTCGGGATTCAAACCCAGGCTGGACAGTTTAGACTTTAGAGTCAAGTGTGCGTACCTCCAGTCCAGGCCATCCTGCCAACTTGTATGCTGCATACAGGTGAAATATAAAGCGCGAGATATTTTTATATATACTGTATATTTAAAAAAAAATTGGTGTGGTTTTTGGCGGGCTGGAACGGATTAATAGCATTTCAATGCATTTTAATGGGGAAATTTGATTTGAGAAACGAGCAATTTGAGTTACGAGCTCGGTCACAGAACGAATTAAACTCGTAAGTCAAGGTTCCACTGTACTTAAAAAATCTTCGATTTTTGCAAGTAATAATTACCTTACTCCTGTGTGCATGCGCACTTGGGTCGAGATTCCGTACAATTTGCAAAATTCAGAGCCAAATTACTATTAAACTGTAGGTCCATGTTCCGATTTGTGTTCTAGTGTTCAAAATATACAATGCAGTTGAAACTAGAACGGCACTCAGGAGAGAGCATACCTCACCCAGGTGAACAGTTTACGTTTAAATGATTCTACTAGCCTGATCCGGATCCGGATCTTCACCAAAATTGAATCGATTCTTCCTTGTCACACACACAATCTGTCCACCAAGTTTCGTCCAAATCCGTCGACAACTTTTTGAGATATCCTGCTATATATCGTTTTTGGCCCTATCTCTCAATCACTTAATGGTGAAGAACTACTTAAAAAATTCAACTAGCCGGATCCGAATTTGGATCGTCACCAAAATCTAAACATTTCGTCCTTGCCACATACACTACCACTCCGCCAAATTTCGTCTGAATCCGTCCACAACTTTTTGAGATATCTTTTTCATAGACAGACAAACAGACGGGTGAAAACATAACCTCCATCCACCTTTGGTGGCGGAGGTAATGAAATAGTTCCTCAATAATAGGCTGATGTCTGTAGACATACAGACAGAGTGAACCAATTGCTTAACCACTCCTTTCACTTTGCGCTTGTGGGGTAAAAAGGCCAGAGGGGTAAGTGCTCACATGTGAGGCCACCAATGACAAGTGGCTCTCTATCTTCACTCCCTGACACAGACTCCAACTCGTCCTCAGTTGTTCTGAACGAAGGAGAGAAAATGATGTGGATTACTTCCTCACACAGGATACTCAGGCCTTGATCCACTACGACACAATCACTATGTGCACAATACACTGTTTATACGAGGGGCAGTCAATAAGTAACCTTAAAATGGCGATATAAATTCGAGAATGTAATGTGTGTAGTTGTAGACAACATGTTATATCTATGGGTAAGAGTCATGTTTTGCCTGTTTTAGATCTGGCAACATTGAGCATATGACATCAGTAGAGTTCCAAGATGGCAGCTCCCTTAGAAGCATGCACCAAGGAGGAGCAACATTCTGTCATCTGTTTCTTGGGAAGTGAGGATGCAAATCCCAGTGAAATCCATCGCAGAATGAAGATGCAATATGGTGACGCATGTTTATCGCCGCAGCAGGTGTACGACTGGGACAGGAAGTTTAAAAATGGAGTGTCCAGTGTGGCAGATGCTGCTCGGTCGGGCCGGCCTCACACAGCCGACACACCAGAAATGGTGGCAGGAGTTGAGCGCGTGCTAAGGTAAAACCGTCGCATTACGCTGGATGAAGTGGTCTCCGAATTGAACAATAGCCATGGTTCAGCACACCATATCATTCACAACGTGCTGGGGTTCCGCAAAGTGTCTGCAAGGTGGGTGCCCAGACAACTCACACCCGAACTGAAAGAATGGCGAGTGGACGCATGTGAAGAACTTCTGCGACTTTACGAAACAGAATGCGATGCTTTCTCACAGCGCGTAGTGACTGGGGAGGAAAGCTGGGTCCACTACTTTCAGCCAGAAATTAAGAGGGCAAGCAAAGAGTGGTGCCATTCAACTTCACCGAAGCCCAAAAAATTCTGCACACAGCCGTCCACTGGAAAAGTGATGCTGACGCTCTTCTAGGATAGCTGAGGCCCACTTGTAGAGCATTACATGCCCAGAGGGACCACAGTCACCAGTGCATCATATTACGACCTCCTTAAAATCATCTGAAACCAGCAATCAGATTAAAACGTCGTGGACTACTCACTACCGGTGCTTTGCTGCACCATGACAATGCTCGGCCCCATACTGCCCGTGCTACAGCTGAAACAATTGAGGACTTGCATTTTGAATGCCTTCCTCATCCACCCTACTCGCCAGACATCACCCCTTCGGATTACCACATCTTTGGGCCACTTAAAGAGGTGCTTCGTGCAACGACTTTCCGATCCGCCAAAGAGGTCCAAGAAGCGGTGCATGAATAGCTACACAAGCAGACAAATATTTTTTTCGAGAGGAATCCAGGCCTCAGAAAAGCGCTGGAAAAAAATGCATTGAACGCAATGGAGATTATGTTGAAAAATAAGTTACACACGTACATGCAATAAACAAGTCGTTAATTTTTTTTAAGGTTACTTATCGACTGCCCCTCGTACTTTTCATAATACCTTTAACAAAACTAGGTGATGTAGCAATAAATGGAGGATGTATGCCATAACCTGAACTACAGCCAAAAGATTCCTCAAAAATTTCACAGCAAATCAAGTTTCATATTTCATGCACACTCTAATACCTGGTAGTTGCAGCAGCGCGGCGTGGGGCCTGTGGTTGGCACCCAGGGCAATGCCACGGTCCATCAGGCAATTCTAGAAGGGCTGGACGCAGGCAGCTAACATGAAAAGCTTTACGGCAGATTTCACATACCGCCAACAACCTGTTGTCATCTCCTGTCAATCACAACAACCAGACAATTACCTATGACAACAAAATTATCATCTCCCATGTCCCGCACCCCCCTACCCCCCACGCCAACCACAACTAGCCATGAGGGTGAAGAAAAAATAAAGAATACACAGAAAATAAATCCCAGCAGACCCTCCACATCTAACAACAATCCGAATGTGAAGGGAGGGTAAAGGTGCAATAGAATACATGACACATGCACGTGCGTTAGAGCCAACGACTGGAGGGTTTTGGATCATCTGACCTAAGTCTTACATAGAAAACTGAAAGATTTAAAATGTGGAAAATGTGTTTGTAATTTATTAAATACGAGGCATGCATACCAGTTGAAAGCTGATACAAGGTTCGTACAGCCAAAAAAAAAAAATCAAGGACTTTTCCAGTACAAAAATACTATTTTCCAGGACAATTTTTTACTTTTTTCACAAAAACAAAGAGTGCATTTTTCACAATACAATAAACTTTACGAGTGGGGTCACCCGTGGGAATCCCACGGGTATGGACGTGTGTGACATTTGGACATCTTGATTTACATGCTGCACATTAAATTTTACAAAATGGTTAAAATGGTGTAATGAACACAATTTATTTATTTCACATAATATGTGACCCCTCACTCCTCTCCAATGCCACTCCTCCTCACACTCCTTTCCAATACCTCCTCGCACTCCTCTCCAATACCTCCTCACACTCCTCTCCAATACCCTCCTCTCCAATACCTCCTCGCACTCCTCTCAAATACCTCCTCGCACTCCTCTCAAATACCTCCTCGCACTCCTCTCCAATACCTCCTCGCACTCCTCTCCAATACCTCCTCTCCAATTCCCTCCTCGCACTCCTCTCCAATTCCCTCCTCGCACTCCTCTCCAATTCCCTCCTCGCACTCCTCTCCAATTCCCTCCTCGCACTCCTCTCCAATTCCCTCCTCGCACTCCTCTCCAATACCTCCTCGCACGCCTCTCCAATACCTCCTCGCACTCCTCTCCAATACCTCCTCGCACTCCTCTCCAATACCTCCTCGCACTCCTCTCCAATACCTCCTCGCACTCCTCTCCAATACCTCCTCGCACTCCTCTCCAACCCCTCACACTCCTCGCCAACCCCTCACACTCCTCTCCAACCCCTCACACCCCTCTCCAACCCCTCACACTCCTCTCCAACCCCCCACACTCCTCTCCAACCCCTCACACTCCTCTCTAACCTTCACACTCCTCTCCAATCCCTCACACTCCTCTCCAATACCTCCTCACACTCCTCTCCAATACCTCCTCACACTCCTCTCCAATACTCCCTCACACACCTCTCCAATACCTCCTCACACTCCTCTCCAATGCCTCCTCACACTCCTCTCCAATGCCTCCTCACACTCCTCCCCAATACCTCCTCGCACTCCTCTCCAATACCTCCTCGCACTCCTCTCCAATACCTCCTCGCACTCCTCTCCAATACCTCCCCGCACACCTCTCCAATACCTCCTCGCACACCTCTCCAATACCTCCTCGCACACCTCTCCAATTCCCTCCTCACCAACCCCTCACATGCCTCTCCAACCCCTCACACTCCTCTCCAACCCCTCACACTCCTCTCCAACCCCTCACACTCCTCTCCAATACCTCCTCGCACTCCTCTCCAATACCTCCTCGCACTCCTCTCCAATACCTCCTCGCACACCTCTCCAATTCCCTCCTCACCAACCCCTCACACTCCTCTCCAACCCCTCACACTCCTCTCCAAGCCCTCACACTCCTCTCCAACCCCTCACACTCCTCTCCAACCCCTCACACTCCTCTCCAACCCCTCACACTCCTCTCCAATACCTCCTCACACTCCTCTCCAACCCTCCTCATCGTTGTTGCAGCAGCATTCTGTGCGGTTCTCCTGTCTCGTGCGGTCTCTGTGCGGTTCTTGCTACATCCTGTTCAAGTCTGCATTGACGTTCGTCGACTGACTCGTTCGCCCGTCTCATTCGTTTTCTTGCTACATCTTGTTCAAGTCTGCGTTCTTCATCGACCGTCGCATTCATTTTGGAAATGGAAGTTTCCACGCAACGCATGAATTGTCACGATCCTCAAGAGGAAATGTCTCGTAATTATCAAATGACAAATGGCAAGTAAATTACATTGTGAAAATTAAAGATTTCAAATAAACCTATTTAAAGTGTATGCGCACATAACTAATAAAAAAAAACGAAGAAATATCTCTCGGTAATTTCCTGAAACATATTTTACTTCCGGATAATAATGTTGAATGAAATAAGAAAGAACGAAGATATATATGTCGTTTTTGTGCCGACTGTCATAAAACGTAAAAGTAATTTTTCTTAACGGAAAGAAAAAGCGAATTTTTAATATATGTCGACATTTTCCCCGAATGTTATTTTAGGCGGTGTATTTTCGTTTATCATCGTGGCGCGATTTTTATAAATATATCTCGGCAATTTCCCGTGTGTGCGTGAATGTGCTCAATTATTTCTGACACCGTCTAAAACCATCGATAAAAATTAAATCAGATGGTGAATTCGAGATTAAATCGTGAGGGTGACTCAATGAATGGGCTTTAGTTTACAGGCCTTTGAGAAATCATTTCGTTCAATAAACGGAAACTTTCATGGGATTCTCTTCCCGTTTTTTTTTTCAACCGAGTCTAACACTATGTTAGCGACTGTTTAAAATGAAATGATATATCGAATTAGAATTGAAATAAACCTGTGAGAGAGAAAGACAGCATGGGCCTAACTAAACAGGCCTCAAAGCCATTCAAGGTAATAAAATGGTGGATATTTGTTTACATGAAGCCTCTCCAAGAATGGGTGGAGGTATGGGTGGAGCTTCTCTGCAAACGGACTAAGCCACACCCCCGGACAGACGGACAGAATCACTGTAGCCTATTTAATAAACTTTATTATGAAATGACAAGTTGTTGATATTATCTTGTAATGTGTACCTGTTGTTGTCCGATGCAGATTAGTCGTCACTTTTAGGCACAAGTTTATTTACAGTTATGTACATGTACAAGCATATGTCCCAGGGTATTCATATTTACATGCTTTTCAACTGCCTGGCCTTCTCGACCAATTGCTCTTCAACTAATTTTAAGTCAACTTCCTTGTGTTTGGCCGACTCGCGTAAGCTGTTAGCTTTGCTAATGTGTGTAAAATCGTGCTCCTTCTCTGCCCTCAATGAAAAGTCATCTGCAGATTTCTGCAGGGAATCTATGTCTGTTTTAAGGGTGTAGTACTGGTGAAAAATTGAGAAAACTACATAGGTACCTTTGAGAGGCCTTTACACAAAAACAAAGTCAAGTTAATATCTAATTTTCAGTTTTTCTTGAAAGATATAATCTTGGCTTTAACTCAGACCAGTTTCAATGCTTCTTTGTCATATTACATGCATATAATTTGCATAAATTAGACCGTCAATAAAAAACAAGGAAAAACAAAGAACACATTTCTACTTCTATCTTCTATGTCACCTATCATTCTTTTGACAAAAAACTTGGTACATGTATTATACATGTGTTACTCTACTACCTGATGAGAGGATTTTGTGAAATTATGTCAAATGTTCACTAATTAGCTAATTATGCCAATTACCAGATAAAACTTGGTTGTCCTTCAATAAATCCACAATGGCTACTCCTATAAAACAAAAGCCTTCATCATTTTAAAGGAAGTGATATTCTGAATATCCTGTCCAAATTTCAGCCCAAAAGAATGATGCAAATTAAAGTTATAACAAATAATTCTACTTCCGGTTATTGAGGGGCATGTATGATGTTAGAAAATTTGGAAATTTTTCAATAATTATGGGTACTTCTATGACCTCTAATAGCATGATTCTTGTTTATAAGACTATAAGGAAACTGTTCAGCTTAAAAAAAAAAAAAAAAAAAAAAAAAAAAAATCACCTGTTCACCAGTACTACACCCTTGTCTCTTTTGCTGAATTTTAATTTCTGCCACTTCCTCTTCCATTTTACGTTTGCTGGCGATGGCTGGCTGTAGTTCCTTTGAGCGCTTCTGCTCGTCGAGATGGTCAATGGTCATGGTATCTCCTTCGAGCTGCAGTAGCAGACAACAGAAGTTTTTTTGTCCAATTCAACATTCTGAACACCCCCAACAGCATGTAAATGGTCACGTACGACTCCTCCAAAATACTCTGTAATGTGCAAGTTCGACCGTTGATTCGATTCCTTTTCTTGCAGCAAGCGTTTGTGCTTTGCGCCTTTCGAGTGGCTCTTCATCGCACTTTCACCCATGTTTCCGATATCAAAGCTTTTCTCACACAGACTGCACCGAGCTCTATGAATCGACTCTTTCTCCAACCAATCCCGATAATTGGGTTGGTTGAGCCACGCCAGATTAAAATGACAAAGCCTTGACATTCTTTTCGCTGTTCAAACACGCTGTGCGCAGTGTGCAATTGCGCATATGAAATTAGCTTCCGGGTAGATTGGACATTTCCGTGAATATGTATAATTAGTTTCCGACGTCATAGCGAAGTATGCAGCCACTCACAAAGATCTTGATATGACCCCTATGTTTTGATTGGTCCAATGCTTTACTACGATTTTACTACAAATGATTTTATGAATGGACTGACCTATTTACATTTGATAAATTGCACACGGCGAAAGGCCGACACGTCGGAGCGGCCGACAGCCATACTTTTTCGGGACTATAATAATCAATTTTTTTCCAGGACTTTCAAGGACATTTGCAGTTTTTCCAGGACTTTCCAGTACTGGAAAAACCATTTTCATTTTTCCAGGACTTTCAAGGACATTCCAGGACTGTGCGAACCTCGTGATAGGTTTGATAAATTAATTACGTAGCATTGGAACATATGTATCAATTACGTACCAGTACAACATGAGTGCTTAATCGTTAGGGTGGTGGGCTTGGGATCCTAAGGTCCTGAGTTTGAATCCTGTTCAGCTGGTGAATTAATACCAGGTGGGGTTGACTCAGCCTGTCATCCTTCTGAGGTTGGCAAAATGAGTACCAGGGTACTGGGTCCTCTCTCAAGGAGGTTGGTGGTTGGTAAAAACACCTCATTCCGTAGCACACAGTGGTGTGTGTTGGGATGGTGGGTGCTGAGGAGTCATCCAAAGACGCAGCGACGTGCTGATCCAGCATACTCTCCCATATAGTCGTGGCCAAAAATATTGGCACCCTTGCACTTTTGTCAAATAATGCACCATTTCTTCCAGAAAATGATTGAAATGAAAAAACCTTTTGTATCCACATATGTATTTCTTTGGTTTGCAGTGGAACAAAACAAAAAAAGCTGGAAAAATTACGCAATCTTAGCTTATTCCACACAGAAATCCTAAAATGGCCCAGACAATATTATTGGCACCTTTTAGAAGTTGTGAGAAATAATTAGATTTCAAGCAGGTGATTCACCATTACTTTGGAATTGAACTCACCTGTGGTGAGTTGTAGGTGCCTGCAATATAAAAATCACTCATTCAACCAGTTTGAATAGAGAGAAGAAGTCATTCTGCTGTTTGTGTCACTGTATGCACCACAATAAACATGGAGAAAAGAAAGAAAACCAGAGAATTGTCTGAGGTCAGACACAAGATTGAAGCCAAGCATGGACAATCTCAAGACTACAAGTCCATCTCCAGAGACCTTGATGTTCCTGTGTCCACCGTACGTAATGTTATCAGGACGTTTAAGGCCCATGGCACTGTAGCCAACCTCCCTGGACGTGGCCGCAAGAGAAAGCTTGATCGAAGATTGCAGTGAAGGATTGTTTGAATGGTGGAGAACACCTCGATCAACTGCCAAACAGATTCAAAATGACCTTCAGACACAAGGTACGACAGTTTCAACTTGCACCATCCGGCGCCAACTCAATGAAAGGGGGTTCCATGGTAGGAGACCCAGGAGGACCCTACTGCTGAGAGAGAGACATAAAAAAGCCTGACTGGAGTTTGCCAAAACACACCTGAACAAGCCAAAATCCATCTGGGAGAATATCCTGTGGACAGATGAGACCAAATTAGAGCTTTTTGGTAAAACACATCATCTCTATGTTTACAGAAAACAAAATGAAGCCTTCAAAGAAAAGAACACCTTCCCTACAGTCAAACATGGAAGAAGTTCAGTGATGTGTTGGGGTTGCTGTGCTGCCTCTGGCACTGGGTGCCTTGAATGTGTGCAT
The DNA here is from genome assembly GCF_964187855.1 of Myxine glutinosa. Classification (NCBI taxonomy): domain Eukaryota; kingdom Metazoa; phylum Chordata; class Myxini; order Myxiniformes; family Myxinidae; genus Myxine; species Myxine glutinosa. The sequence continues at coordinate 135,953,447 of NC_136264.1, read as the reverse complement.
GGCATCATGAAATCAGGAGATTACCAAGGAATTTTGAAGCGCAATGTTCAACCCAGTGTCAGAAAGCTGGGTCTCCGTCAAAGGTCATGGGTCTTGCAGCAGGACAATGACCCCAAACACACTTCAAAAAGCACCCAGGAATGGTTCAGGTCAAAACGCTGGACTGTTCTGAAGTGGCTAGAAATGAGTACAGATCAAAATCTCATTGAACACCTGTGGGGAGATCTGAAAACAGCAGTTGGGAAAAGGCACCCTTAAAATCTGGGAGAACTGGAGCAGTTTGTACAAGAAGAGCGGGCCAAACTGCCAGTGGAGAGGTGTAGGAAGCTCATTCATGGCTAGAGGCAGCGCTTGAATGCAGTTATTTTGTCCAAAGTCTGTGTTACCAAATATTAAGCCAAAGGTGTCAATAATTTTGTCAATGCCATTTCTTTTTATTTTCTGATTTAAAAGGATATATTCAGTTCTGAATCAAAAACAAAGATCCTGTAATATTAACAGTGAAATAAAGAATTGTGGAGACCAAATACTTTTGTCAATTTCAACTTATTTTTAGAGAAAATTGTAAGTTATTTGAAAAAAGTGCAATGGTGCCAATATTTTTGGCCACGAGTGTGTGTGTGTGTGTGTGTGTGTGTGTGTGTGTGTGTGTGTGTGTGTGTGTGTGTGTGTGTGTGTATGTATGTATGTATATATATATATATATATATATATATATATATATATATATATATATATATATATATATATATATATATATATATATATATATATATATATATATATATATATATATATATATATATATCTATATATATATATATATATATATATATATATATATATATATATATATATATATATATATATATATATATATATATATATATATATATATATATACATATACATATATACATATACACACATACATACATATACATACATACATACATATATACATATACATACATACATACATACATATACATACATACATACATACATATATATATATATATATATATATATATATATATATATATATATATATATATACACAGACTTGGCATTTAATATGGAATATATATTTTTTCTTGACTTGGGTTTACTTTCTTAATTCAGTATGTCAATCTAGTGAGTTTCTTTTACACTTTGGTATGTCACTGATTGTCTGTCGAGGCAAGAAGTCAACAACAGGATTATATCACAGGTGGCGTGGCAAAATGTACGGACAGGTGCATTTGATGATTGGCTTCACAGTCGGGTATATAAGGGTTGTTGCGTTCTGTATTAGTGGAAAACAACTGCTGCATGTCTCCAAAAGTTATTGCCGCTTCCTCTGGAGATGGTCCGTCAACTCGACAATGCTGTTTGTCATGGAGTGGTGGCTTTACTAAATTACGGCATGAAACAGCGTGCTATTGCTCGGCAGTATGGCATCACTCAAGGTCAGGTGTCAAAGATCCTGAAACGAAATGGTCCAAGGGGTGTCCCTACTCCAATACCGAGGCCAGGACGTCCCTGCAGAACCACAAGGAGGGATGATCGCCAGCTGCACCGGTTAGTCCGCAATGGCCGTACCAAGTCAGCTAATCGGCTTAGGGCTGAGTGGCAGCAACTGACAAATGTGCCTGTATCCAGAAGGCTAGTCAACCAACGACTGGTTCAAGCAGGCTATCGTGTCAGGCGTCCCCAGAGAAAGCCACGCCTGACCAGACAACACCGCCAGCGCCGATTGCAGTGGGCCAGAGAGCACCGTTAATGGCAGCCAGGACACTGGAATCACGTGATCTTCAGTGACGAGTCTAGATTTCTGGTCTATCGTCAAGATGGCCGCGTCCGAGTGTGCAGACAAGTGCATGAAGCCTACAACAAAGATTGTATAGTGCCAAGAGTCCAAGCTGGAGGTGGTGGGGTGACCGTTTGGGCTGCTTTTCATGCAGGGGGCAAAACTGACCTGGTTGTTCTGAATGGAAACCTGAACCAGTTCAAGTACAGGGCCAATCTGGAAGAAACATTGCTTCCATTTGCTCGTGCAGCCTTTCAAGGAAACTTTGTCTTCCAAGATGACAATGCACGGCCTCATCGTGCTCGCATGATCGAACACTTTCTTGCTGAGCGTGGTGTAGAGCATATGGAGTGGCCTGCCATGTCCCCGGATATGAATCCGATGGAGAACTTGTGGGCAGAATTAACGCGTCAAATCGACCACTTGGACCAGCAGCCGACCTCTGTGCGTGAATTGCAGCAGGCTATTGTCACTGCATGGCAAGCGATTCCTGTCCAAACCTTGGCAAATCTCGTGAACAGCATGCCTCAACGTGTACGTGCTCTCCTGAATGCTCGTGGGGGTTACACGAAGTACTGAACTGTAATTTTACTGTCCGTAATCCCAGTCGTAATTTAACTTTTGTTTTTGTTAAAAAAAATTTTGGCTAATGTGCAAAATAAAGAGATGCTTCTGGAAAACGTACAGAAGTTTAACAGTACTGTCCATGAATTGAGTTCGATATCAGTTTACATCACTTTCAAGGATCAATTTATTCGTTTCGAAATGTCAAATGTGGTTTTTGTTTCTTTTAAAGGTCACATTAACAAAATCTAGAATAATTTCAACATAATTCCAATGAACTTTTGGTTCTAAGACATCTTGAAAAGTAAGTTCACCCCCACAAAAAAAAAATTCCATATTAAATGCCAAGTCTGTATATATATATATATATATATATATATATATATATATATATATATATATATATATATATATATATATATATATATATATATATATATATATATATATATATATATATATATATATACACATATACAGTCACGTGAAAAAGTAAGTACACCCCATGTAAAGTTTTGACTTTTTCAACATATTAGTCAGGTTCACTTTGTCAATAAATTATATTTCGTTCAAAATCATGGTAGATTAGCAAACCTATACATTTTTGGAAAGGTTATAGCATAAGGAAACTAAAAATCAATGTTTACATTTGGAGAGATACCTGTATGGCGGCCATTTTGAAAATTCATCATGGCCACTGTAAAATACATATTTTGTTCTATTTCTGCCTCTAATTACCCTAAAAACTTTAAAAAATATACTAAACCTATATTTTCAGGGACAAGGAATCCAATGAAAGTATCAAATTAGTGCTATGGGGAATGGTAAGACACGAATCAAAGGTTTTGAATTGCAAAATACTGTCTTTATATTCGCGATAAGTTGCATAATCAAATACATGTTATCATTTTGTACAGGCAGTTAATAACATCAAAATGTGTCACAATAATTCATATCAACAAACATACACAGGCAGTCAGCAAAATCATATATACACATGCAGTCAGTATAACTTCACATCTACACAGGCAGTCAATGACAAAATATACACAGGCAGTCAATGGCATCAAACATACATGATTACAGAATATGCCATTTAGAGTTCGTCATCACTGTCCTGTGTGTCGTATCCGACAATATAGTCCGCATCGTTTTCACAGTCCGTTCCACACAAGCAAAGGTCGGTCAAATTGATTGGCAAATCGAATTGGTCGAATGGTCGATCGAATCGAATCGAATCGATCGAATGGTCGATCGAAGCGATTGGTCGAATTGGTCGAATGGAATTGGTCGATTGGTCGAATCGAATTGGTCGGAATTGGCAAATGTAAACATTGATTTTCAGATTTTCCATGTAATAACGTTTCCAAAAATGTATAGGTTTGCTAATCTACCATGATTTTGAACGAAAAAACATAGTGAACCTGACTATATTTCAACATACAGCTATTTGATCTTCATTTCAACAATATTGATATATAAAGGTGATATAATATAACAAATATCATGAAACATTTACATTTTGTAGTCCATTGTATAATTTAAATAAACATAAATGCAAATTTCGCATGTGGAAAAAGTAAGTACACCCTTGGCTCTAATAGGTGGTATTGCCCCCTTTGGCAGAAACAACCTCAAGTAGGCGTTTCTTATAACTGTCTACCAGTCTCTGACATGGACTGGGAGAAATTTTTGCCCACTCCTCCACGCAGAATTCTTTCAGCTGTGCGATGTTTGAGGGGTTTCTTGCATGCACAACTCGTTTCAAACCCCCCCACAACATCTCGATGGGATTTAGATCCGGGCTTTGACTTGGCCATTCCAGAACCCTCCATTTCTTTCTTTTCAGCCATTCCTTGGTGGATTTACTGGTATGTTTAGGGTCATTGTCATGTTGCAAGGTCCACCTTCGGTTGAGCTTGAACTTTCTGACAGATGGCCTCACATTATCCTCAAGCACCCTCTGGTACAATGAAGAATTCATAGTGGATTCTATGATAGTGAGCTGCCCAGGCCCTTATGCAGCAAAGCTGCATCCCCCCCCCCCCTCCCTTCCCACGCCTCCTCCCCCCAAGCCCTCTCCCTCCCACACATCTCCCTGCCCTCAAATGTTGTGTGCTCTCAAGTGTTTGTGTGCTTCCCCTTCTCTCCCCATCTTGTCTTCCGCTCCCTCTTTTTATATATCTTGTTTGTCTGGTTGATTTGTTTGTGAAGTACATGTCAGCTCTTTCACGAGCCTCGATTCAGTATACAAAAAAAAAAAAGAAAAAAAAAAGAAGATCAAATAACTATGTTGAAAAAGTCAAAACTTTACATGGGGTGTACTTACTTTTTCACGTGACTGTACACACACACACGCACGCATGCACGCACACACACACAAACACACACAACATGAGTACATCTATTATTTATGTACCAGTAGACCACGAGTACACCTACTATTTATGTACTACTAGCAGGAGTACCCAGCAAAAATTAGGCTAAAACAAAAAACAAGGGTGATTAAATAATGAACATAAACTGTATTTGTGATTTCACATACACTGTAACTACACTAACAAACGGTAATTCTGGAAGTCAGACCCATTTATTAATATGAATGCCCTGCTCCCCTAAATAGAGAAGGCAAACTACGCCTATGTATATAACTGTCATTAATTAAAAAAGGCTTCGGCAGTATAGATCGATTTTTTTTAATCCAAAAAAACCGAAGTTTTTTTCCCCCCCAAAAATTTTTTTTTTTTTGCCTAAAATGCTCCCAGGCACTCACTGATGAACCTCTGAGAGTTTGACGAAGATCCGTTCAACAATCTCTGAGAAACATGGCGACACAAACACACACAACGGCTCTCTTATATAGTAGCTAGAAACATGAGTACGTCTATTTAATTACAGTACAGGTTGGGCCATTTATCTATTCCCGGTTTTGAACTACTGCAATTTTGTTGGTAAGAAAATTAATCGAACAAAATATTTACAGTATTATACAGACTTGGCATTTAATATGGAATATTTTTTATGTGGGGGTGAACTTATTTTTCAAGATGTCTTAGAACCAAAAGTTCATTGGAATTTTTTTGAAATTATTCTAGATTTTGTTAATGTGACCTTTAAAAGAAACAAAAAACACATTTGACGTTTCAAAACAATTAAATTGATCCTTGAAAGTGATGTAAACTGATATCGAACTCAATTCATGGACAGTACTGTGTTAAACTTCTGTGCGTTTTCCAGAAGTATCTCTATTTTGCACATTAGCCAAATGTTTTTTTAACAAAAACAAAAGTTAAATTACGACTGGGATTACCGACAGTAAAATTACAGTTCAGTACTTCGTGTAACCCCCACGAGCATTCAGGAGAGCACGTACACGTTGAGGCATGCTGTTCACGAGATTTGCCAAGGTTTGGACAGGAATCGCTTGCCATGCAGTTACAATAGCCTGCTGCAATTCATGCACAGAGGTCGGCTGCTGGTCCAAGTGGTCGATTTGACGCGTTAATTCTGCCCACAAGTTCTCTATCGGATTCATATCCGGGGACATGGCAGGCAACTCCATATGCTCTACACCACGGTCAGCAAGAAAGTGTTGGATCATGCGAGCACGATGAGGCCATGCATTGTCATCTTGGAAGACAAAGTTTCCTCGAAAGGCTGCACGAGCAAATGGAAGCAATGTTTCTTCCAGAATGGCCCTGTACTTGAACTGGTTCAGGTTTCCATTCAGAACAACCAGGTCAGTTTTGCCCCCTGCATGAAAAGCAGCCCAAACGGTCACCCCACCACCTCCAGCTTGGACTCTTGGCACTATGCAATCTTTGTTGTAGGCTTCATGCACTTGTCTGCGCACTCAGACGCGGCCATCTTGACGATAGACCAGAAATCTAGACTCGTCACTGAAGGTCACGTGATTCCAGTGTCCTTGCTGCCATTGACGGTGCTCTCTGGCCCACTGCAATCGGCGCTGGCTGTGTTGTCTGGTCAGGCGTGGCTTTCTCAGGGGACGCCTGGCATGATAGCTTGCTTGAACCAGTCGTTGGTTGACTCGCCTTCTGGATACAGGCACATTTGTCAGTTGCTGCCACTCAGCCCTAAGCCGATTAGCTGACTTGGTACGGCCATTGCGGACTAACCGGTGCAGCTGGCAATCACCCCTCCTTGTGGTTCTGCGGGGACGTCCTGGCCTCGGTATTGGAGTAGGGACACCCCTCTGAGCATTTCGTTTCAGGATCTTTGACACCTGACTTTGAGTCATGCCATACTGCTGAGCAATAGCACGCTGTTTCATGCTGTAATTTCGTAAAGCCACCATTCCATGACAAACAGCATTGTCGAGTTGACGGACCACCTCCAGAGGAAGCGGCAATAACTTTTGGAGACGTGCAGCAGTTGTTTTCCACCAATACAGAACGCAACAACCCTTGTATACACGATTGTGAAGCCAATCGTCAAATGCACCTGTCCGTACATTTTGCCACGGCCACCTGTGATATAATCCTGTTGTTGACTTCTTGCTGCGACAGACAATCAGTGACATGGTTTTTTTAACAAATAAATCACCAAAGTGTAAAAGAAACTCACCAGATTGATATACTGAGTTAAGAAAGTAAACCTAAGTCAAGAAAAAAAAAATCCATATTAAATGCCAAGTCTGTAGATACATATTTCAAGTTTTTGTGAGAAGAGTTTTATTGATTTTAGAAGTGCACAAAATTAATTATTAATTTTGACGTGATTTCCAGCATTTTTCGAGCAGTATGTGCATTCCTTTCACAATGCGCCAAGACCATTTCATGTAGCATTCTGACCGTAATGTCTCCAAAAGCTGCTTGAATCTGTTCTTTCATGTCTTGAATGTTTGCTTGTTGAGTTGCGTAAACCTTGTCCTTATGGAAGGCCCACAAGAAAAAACATTGCACGGGGTGAGGTCTGGCAAATGATGGGGCCAGGGCATATTGGGCGAACCACGACCCATCCACTGGTCAGGAAAAGTCTTGTTGAGCCATTCGCAGACCTGGCGATCGCAGAGGGTAATTTAATTGACTTGTTCCTGTCACAGGGTGTGGTTGGAACGTTCGAGAAGGCTGCGGACGTGTCGATATAACCGTTGCGCAAAGCCACCAGGTGCAGTTGGCATTTGGAAAGCATCGAGCAGCAGGAGATGAACGAGCGCGGTCAGCAGTTGTTTGAGAGTTACGAGATCGGAGAAAGACGCGCATGAACCAAGATACGCGTTCGTATTAAAGTGGCGCTCGGTTGAGCTTAAGGCCGAGCCTATATTGCATTGGGTTACGCGAGGGATAGCGCGCTGGTTGCTAAACGCGCTGTGGAACCGCCCAGCCGCGCTGAGAGACACGTACATTTCCTTCCTGCCTCATCTGCTGCCTTTGTTCGAGGGACGCGCTACGAGGATCCTTCCACCACCTGCTGGCCATCTTCGCGGGACGTGCTAGGACCGTGGAGAGCACGCCGGGCTGCCGTTCCTGGACGACAAAGGCAGCGTGAGAACAGCATCCTGCCTGCAATTTCCCTGTGTGAGTGCAAACGGGCCCGTGTCTGGGAATTTATAATAAGACTGCTTAAGTTCTGCTCTGTGTCTGTTTTCTACCAAATTGTACATAAGTGTAAATAATAATTAAACCTGTGTTCTTCCTTTGATTCTACCACTTTTGTGATTTCCATCATTGACTAAGTGTGGTACGAATAAAACCGCTCTAGTCGGGGTCCAATATTAACGGTGACTGCACGGACCACGTGGTACGTAATCCGCTCGGTGTACTCAAATTACACGTGGCTCGTGCGAGGCTTGTTTCCCCGCTTCCGTGGCGGCGCAGGTATTTAGGTACGAGCGAGACTTGGTCCCGAACCCTTACCTTGCGTTTGCCCGGAAGAGGCGTTTCAAGTCTCGGTTACGCCAGGCCCAGAAAGAACAAGGGGCCTAATCCCCCCTTGGTAAGGGTAAGGAGGGCGGCGGAAAACCGTAACAGTATTAAATAGGTATAATTAAGCAAATTATTTACACCAGAAAACAAACCGCACAAAAATCCTGGCGAGGGTCAGCAATCTCTGATTGCTCTCTCTATTACTCAGCAATATATTACTACATATAAAATAGTGTGCTGCTTCCATGTGCTTTGAAAGGGTTTCTGCTGTAGTAGAATAATAAATGTTACCCTTTGAACTGCAACTTTAAGCTCCCATTCCCACTTCTTCAATGCCAGAAAAGGGCTTTTAAAACAGGCATCCTATAGCAATGACACGCAAGGAGGGAGCGGGAAATGCACTGAGGGTGAGCGGCAGGAAGGATGCAGGGATGGCTGTGGGAGCACACGGGGGGTAGGGGGTGGGAGCGGCGGCGCAGGGAAGACAAGGAGGGGCGAGGTGCGATGGACGCAGGGAGAGGGTGGGGGCCACACAATGAGAGAGTTGCACGGTAGTCGCATGGAGGGGCTGGGTGCGTGGGAACGCATTGGGGGGGAGTGGGGAGGGGGTGGGCATGCGGCAGACGCAAGGAGGTGCTGAGTATGTGGGAGAGGGAGGGGGCGGACATAGAGTGGAAGGGACATGGGTGGACGGACACTATGAGGGGCACAAATAAGGAGAGGGGATGGGAGGGCACAAGCATGAATGTGAGGATGTGGGGGTGCTGACATGAAGGGGTTTAACATCTCCCTTTTCTTCTCCTCTCCCTGGTCAAGGCTGGAATACCTCAAGGCAGTGTGTTCTCGACCCCATCTTATTCATAATCTTCATCAATTTATCTCTCTAACTCTCTAGAAAATCATCTTTATCTCTTTGCTGATGACTCCACTCTTGACAAAATCACAATCTGGTCAAAAACTTAGAATATGTCTTTCAACCCTGAAAAATCCCACACACTCACTCTGTCTCTCCAAAAGGACCGTTCCGCAAACCCTCCCATCTTTCTCAACAACCGTCTCAACGAGGTTCAGTTACTCAAACTCTTGGGCCTCACTCTCAGCCATGATCTCTCTTGGGCAAGCCACATTTCAAAATTGGCCTCCAAATTCAAAGGCCGACCGGGCATCCTCCGTCGTGCAAAGTCCTTCCTTGGCACACCTGAGCTCCTATACACCTACAAGGCTTTCATCCGCAGCTTAATAGAGTACTGCTCTCCCCTCTGGGCTGGCACCCCTGCCTCACATCTTGCTCAGCTTGACTCCATGGAAACTAAAGCTTTCAAGGTCATTGGAATATCTCGCAATGAAGCAGAGTCCCTTAGGCCTATCACTTTGCCATCGCCGACAGGGTGGTGGTCTCTGTCTTCTTCCACCTCATTTCTGCTCTTGTACCCTCTGCCTTCTCCATGCTCTGCACCCTCCTACCCCACCCCCATGTATCTGCAGAAAGCACACGGTCCACCAGAAACCCCCTCCTCGTGAAACAGCCTAAACCCAGAACCACTGCATTCATTTATTCCTCTTTTCCCACCTTTGGAACCAACTTCCACACTCTTCAATCTCATTCTTCTTTCCAGGTCTTCAAGACAGCTGTTCTCCATCATCATTCCAGAACCATGATGTTTTCTTCACCCATTAAACCACCTCCCACCCCTCCGAAAACTTTGCTTACATATCCATCTTGTTCATCCCTTGCATTCTCCCCAACCAATCATTGTTACTTACATCCCCTGGTTGGCCATCTCCGTCGACTTTCTCCATCTGCCTGCTGTCGGCATTTCCTCTTTCTCCTGCTGTTCCTTTTGCTATGTTGTGTCCAGATCTGTTCTGTGTTCAAGCTCTTCCACAAGCCTAGATCTTGTATAATAAAAAAAGTGCAACTGACTTTATTCAATCTACTGGAGCGGCAGAGACCATGTCAGTACGAACCTTTATAAAATATATCTGGATTACTGTTCTCACCAACGTTGGTTTCAAATATGAAGAAAATCATAAGCTAGAATTTAAATGCAAAAATTGAAGGTGGAAGGGTGGTGGATGGAGTCGGGAAGAAATTCTCATGTCGATGGTCTTTAAATTATGTTTCACTTTTTTTTCTCTTTACAACAGCAAGGCTCATGGAAGAGCAAGGTAGAAAAGAGTGGGCAAACATTAAGGGAATGAATGAACCTTAAGGGAGTGAATGAACCGGAAAAGAGGAGAGGGAGGAGGGGAGGCAACACTGAAACCAGCAATTGAAATCGTTGGGTTAGGAAAGATAAATGGGAGTAATAAAGACCATGGGTCATAATTGGGGATGACAAGAGATGGCATAATAGTGTGGTAGAATATTTTTGCTGACAGCCACCAGCCTCTGGAAGGTGGTTCCATAAATGGGAGAAGCGAGGAATAAAAGATTTGACCTATGCAGTCAGTTTGGAATACCACTCTTAATTAGGAAGGTTTTCGAAAGTGACAGATATTGTGACATGGACAAGGATGTGAATTGGAGGGAGACTTAAAAATGCATGCAGAGGAATTTGCAGGACGCACCTTTGCCCCGACAAACTCTGCAATGAGCCAATTTTGCCGACAGGCCCCAATCCACACAGGCGTTTAGCATGGCCAGGAGGAAGTGAAGACGAGAAAAAGTCATCGCCTCTCGTACTGCCACACGCCATCGTAGCAGCCCAGTCTGCAAAGCAAACATCATGTGTGATCTGACAACACCGCAGATAAGACTTATCAGTTGCATCTCAACAAGAGCTACTCATTTGCTATTTGAAGTTGATTGACAATGGCATTTTCATGATGATCAAGAGTCTGCTGTGGATAATCCTTGTTCAGGATGAGTGCATACATAGACATCAACAGGAAGACATTAATATATATTGTTGCGGATTTGAGAATCCTGCACATTGGTAATTGTTGTAAATATCACCTCTGTAAATAATGTAATGATTCCTGTAAATACCTCCATTTGTGTAAAGGTCAAAGGTCGTCCCCTTAGCTAGTCCATGTACAAGCACGTAGCCAATCATAGAACCTCTCTATAGTTATTTCTTTATTATGTGTATCAGTTAAGGCTCTGTTTTCCACTAGTTGACATTGCATTGCACCAAATGAAATAAGATAGATCCCCTTTTCAAATTCCCAAAAACATCATTGCCAACCGCAATTGCCAACTGCATTTGACTCCATTACGCACACGGTCAAGCCAACGAACAAGGGCGTTGCCCGCACATCGTCATCAGAAGGTGGAGCCAAGAAAGCCCTTGCCGACCAACCAAGGATGAGTGGGTATGGCTCAAGAGGGTGGGGTTATAAAACCCATTGCATTAGCCCCCACCAGAGAGATGCGTAAGAGTTCAGTTGAGGAGGAGTTGAATTGCGCTGAACCAAGTCAGGCTTGCGGTTCTGCCGAGAGAGAGACGACGCTGTCCAGCCCCTGCGCTCGCGCAGCTTTGACGCGCAGCTTCAACGCGCTGCTACGCGGGGACCAGTTTGCGGTGGAATCGGTGGCCGTCCACTTCCAGCCCCGACGTCCCGTGTGGGATCAAGCTCCAGCCCAGCGTCCAGCTGAACCTTCCTCTCCTTCCAGCCATTCGTTCCTGCCTTCATTCCCCTTTTGTGTACGTGAGTTTGTCTTGTTTGTTCTGTCTGGGGAATAAGTTAAGCCTGTGTAGATAAGCTAGAATTGCACTGTGTCTTCTTCTCCTTCTGTAATTATTTTCGTATCTTTCCTTCTCCCTTTCTTTGATTGTGTACATAATTAGTAATAAATTCCTGTTCTTCCTACCTTTGCCTTCTTTCCTTCACATCCGTTCGTTTTAGAGGTTTCCACATTGAACACCTGTGGCACGATTTGGCCAACGCTCAGGATCGGGTTTAGTCTTTGCTAATGGTTTGAACTCCGGGTTGCTAAAACCGCTCGGCAATTAGTCCATCTAAAACCGGGGTTCGAGCAGAAGTTATTCCCTCGTTCCCGGCTGGCGGTAGTAATTAGGTACGTAGCGAGCCCCTAGGCCTAACAAACCCTACCGACCGTTGGTCCGGGAAGGACGTTATAGCTCCAGGATCGGAGACGGCCAGTGCAAATAGAAGGGGGATTAACCCCCCCCACCCCCTCCCGCTATGGGGAGCGCCGTACTCCGTTTCCGTAACAATATATATTGTCGTGCAACTCCGGTTAACACCAGAGACCGCAGATAGGCTTAAACGGTTTTATTGGAGGCGACGACCAAACACGGATTCGGCTATAAAACGCGGGAGGAGGAAGGAAAATGGAAGGCTGCGGCAAAAGCTTACCTTGGTGAAATGACGGCAGCTTCGATCCTGCAGGAAAATTAATTCAAACGAACGACCAAAGTAAAATGTACAAAAATAGAGATTTATTCCACGGAACCCGAAACAAAGAACGTGACGGGAATAAAATAAACTAAATCGGGATCCCACATACCAGACCTCAAATACAAACGAGGAATAAGAATCACCAAAAGAAAAACGTTCGTTATGTTTGGGGGAAATGGGTAATGGCCTTATCTGGTCCTGTCGTCTTGTCTTTGGCTGCCATCCAACACAGCTCCGTTTGGCCCCGATGCACCCACGAGGTCCCTCGCTCCAGCACCACAGCACCGAGCACCGCTCCAAGCACAAGCACCGCTCCAAGCACCACGAGGTCGATCTTCACACACGATCGGCCTCCCACGTCCCAATCAGCTCTCCCGAAGCAAACGTGCAAGAAAGCAAGCGAACTCCACTCGGCTATGACAACTCAACTCGGGCTGCGCAAGACGAAGCGCCGGATGTCCAAAAGGGCTAGCTGCGCAAAACAAGAGCACGAACCGCAAGAGCCGCAAGAGAGCACTGCCAGACGCAAGAGAACTGCAAATGTCCTTCGGCGCACCCTTAAATAACCTTACCGCGGTGGTGACGTCAGCCCTGGCGCGCCACCCAATCAGTGCCCTCCACCAACTCGCCGGCTGGAGGTTCACGCCTACCGCGCCACCCCAACACTCGTTCCCTGTTCCGTGGTCATAGCGCGTGGCACTCGATGTGGCTAGGCCTGTCGGAGGTGTAATTGGCGGCGGCCATCATCGGCGGTGCCCCGGCCTGGTTTCCTTGCCTGTTCGTCTTTCACAGTCACTGTCAGGGAAGGGAGTTATTTAATGTTGCGCTAGGGACCTAACTACGTGTCTATGTTGGTGTGCATTGCCATAAGGGACAACGGTTTAGCTACCAGGTGTGACACACAGGGGCGCTACTCTTTAATCCCTACGCTACTTATCACTCGAACATCCTGGTATGCTCACAGGTATACTCTTAACCGACAAAACGCCTAAACACACATAACTTATTACAGGTCAGATTCCTTACCGCGACAAGCGAAGCACTCTACCTATTCAGATCTAGCTGGCTCTACATATCACTACCCCACCCGACATAACAATATACTGTATATATATATACAGTATATAGAGCAGACCACGCTTGTTTGCACTTCCGGTTCACTCAATCCCATTCGCTCAGCTCCTCTGTTTGTTCAAGAACTAATTCGAGACCCTTGAACCAAACATACCCAAATGTTCAGTGTCTACTGAAGTCTTCGAAAAAAAAATTGAACTTTGAATTCATTGTTTTTTGGGATATATAAAAAACCACCGTTTAGAGGCCATTTTTCCCCGCAAGGCGGGGGTTGGCCTTTTCGGGGACCGTGGTAGTTGTTGTTTTTTGGTCCCCTTTTTGAAGCAATGTTTTACGGCCGGATGCCCTTCCTGACGCCAACCCTTTTTGCCGCCTTCAACGACAAACAGGGAATTACCAGTGAAGTGGTACTCAATTAGCCGACCTCGGAAGGATGACAGGCTGAGTCAACCCCCCTGGCATTAATTCGGCGATCGACCGAGATTCGAACCCAGGATCCTAGGATCCTAAGCCGGCACCCTAGCCGCTAGCCCAACACCAGGGATTTTTGGGGATATATCTTCTTCTTAAAATATATAAAGCTCTGTTTGTGTATTGTTACGTGCTCCTCCCCGACCCCCTGGTCACGGTGTACCTCCGAGCCCCGAGAGGAGTCACGGCAGAAAAATGTGTTATTCTGTATGTCAAAGATCAATGGAGAAGCCACCCCAATTGTTACTCACAAACAAATATTGTATTAAGATCACACAAGAATAACAGTCCAACAATAATAGTATTCAAAAGTACAATCAAAATGTCCTATGATGGTACCATCAGTTTTGTAATATATAACTCACTGTGCTCCAAGTGAGTGAAACAAGAACATCCCCAATGTCTCTTATTCCCGGCTTCAAGACAAAGTTGTTCGCTCCAGCGATCGCCAGAACGATGTCCAATCGAGACCAGAATCCCGTTTGGATGGCAAGAACAGTCCCGCTGCCAAAGCGGGGCAAAGGCGCCCTCAAGGCGACTGGGAAATCCAAAGGCGCCCTCCAGGCGACGGGGAAGTCACACCCTCAGGTATGGACGTATTAACCTTCAAAAAGCCACGTCACACACACACGCCAGATCCACGTCTGAATGCGGTGAAAATGGTCAAAGGGAGATGAAACCGTGAGTGAAGCGCAAGTCCGGCGCGAGTCAAAATGGCCGACGGCCCGGTCTCGTGGCGCAACGGCACGACGATGATTCTCTCCTGAATCGATTGCAAAACCTGACACGCAGGTTAATCTGTCACAGCGATAACCACTCTGTCGCAGGAATCCCTTTCCTGGGAAACCCAAAAGTTCACTCGTGACTCTTGCTCGCCAACGTTCGCTCCAGACCGCAAAGCAACTCGGCTTTCTTCTGACTCCTTCGCTCCGCCTTCTTTTCCTCTTCGTCGTCCGGTTCCCGATCCGGTTTCCGATTTATTTTAACACTAACTTTTTCTCCTTTTGAAAACAGTTCCTAAAAATAAACCTTTTGAAAACAATAATAGTAC
Source organism: Myxine glutinosa (assembly GCF_964187855.1). Classification (NCBI taxonomy): domain Eukaryota; kingdom Metazoa; phylum Chordata; class Myxini; order Myxiniformes; family Myxinidae; genus Myxine; species Myxine glutinosa. The sequence goes on along the minus strand of NC_136264.1, from coordinate 135,938,242 downwards.
ATGGAATCAGAAATGTTTACATTGGATGAAAACCACCACAACGGAAGTGACGAATCCGTAACAGTATGTACCTTGGCATCTTTATTTTTGTGGCATCTGACATGCAGAACGTTGAGCAGGTCTCATCAGGCGAATCAAAATGGAACATAAAGTTAAGTTTGTGTAATAATGTACCCAGTTATTTTTATTAATTTCAGTGATCTCGGTAGCAATCTGTGGAATTTATACACCGACCGTATTATATCTATCTATTATATATATAAAACACAGTTTGTGTGTGTGTGTGTGTGTGTGTGTGTGTGTGTGTAATGTTACCGATAGACTCCTAAACGGAGAGGCTCACGTACTTGATATTTGGCACAGACATGGCCATTGAGCCTGGGAAGAACATGGCCGACCTAAAAATATATTTCATAATATTTTTTTACCATATTTTTACCTCAGCGCGGAATATTATGACCGGAATCTGACCGGTAGCAGAGCAGCGCGCTGATTCGCTCAGAGCGATCACGTGATGTTCGTTGCCGCCATTAACTCAGTTACGCGTTCGCACGTATTTCAGAGCGAAAAGCGATTGTGTTTTTGCCGGGTACTTCTGCATGATTAGCATTTAGCATGATTTAGCATGATTTAGCATAGATAGTAGCATGTTTCACATAGATTTTTTTTTAGCGAGCAGAAGTATCCGGCATTGTACGAATAATATATAGATAGTGCCGTGTAGGGCGGAGTGATGCCGCTGTGGGAGGGACCGAGCAAGGTCGCTGTGGGCGGGACCGAGCGAGGTCGCTGTGGGCGGGGCCGGGCGAGGTCGCTGTGGGCGGGACCGAGCGAGGTCCCTGTGGGCGGGACCGAGTGAGGTCGCTGTGGGCGGGGCCGAGCGAGGCAGCAATGGGCGGGGCCGAGCGAGGTCTGCTTTAGTGCGTTGCCGTTGCCGTTGCCTGGTATAAAAAGATGGTGCTTGATGCTCTCTGCGTCAAGATACGGACTTGATGTCCGTATCTTTACAACAGACATTCCAATGATGATGATGATAAATGTAATACCACTCAAGGAAGGCCCACAACTCAAGAGAGTGGAAAAAAACAATAAAATGAACAAAAATAAGGGGAAGGAGAAGCAACCACTCAGAAGAATGACAGAAAATCATTTCCCTTAAATTTACCGTGTTCAACAACTAGCACGACCAGATACAGGACACCAAAATAATTTCCCTTACACATATCGTGTCCACCAACCAGCAAGACCATACCACTTACCTCTGGATCAAACTGTATTTAAAATATTCAAACGGTTTTTACATGCTGCCGTCTCCTAGCAACCAATGAAATTTTTCAAAAATATTGTAGTACATTTATTTTTTAATAATGTACCATATTTACGGCAGTATATTTATTTACGCCATGAGTAAGGAAGGAAAATTTCCAGCGCGCTGATTCGCTCATTCGCGCTCATTGATGACGATCACGATCACGTGATGACGTGATCACGAATGATGTTCGTGACGCGATCACGTGATGTTCCTTGCCGCCATAAACTCACAGCAAGTAGCATAGATTTTAGCATGATTAGCATGATTTAGCATGATTTAGCATAGATAGTAGCATGTTTCACATAGATTTTTTTTCAGAGAGGAATATTATACACGGATTCTCACCGGTGGCAGAGCAGCGCGCTGATTCGCTCAGAGCGATACAGTCGTGGCGACTAGGGTGCGGAGTATCAGTCGACCCAACCGTATCGGGCCGGGCGGCGAATTTCTCTGCCAGCACGCGTCCGAAATTCCCCGGGTACGGCATCACGTATCCCTGTGTCCCCGGCGTCAGAGGCGCCAACAGGGTCGGGTGACGAAGGGGGTAACTCCAAGTCGTCGGGCCCGGGTAGTCTCGAAGAGGGGAGGGTCGGTGGACTGTCGGCGATGGGAGCGTCGGGAGAGGCCATAGTCTCATAGATGGGTTCGATCGGTTCGTCCGATTCCCTACTAAGGTCGTCGACCCCGCAAGGGGCAAGGTGACGAACGGAGACAGTAGTCTCACGGCCATCAGACGTCATCACACGAGCATGCTCAGGATTAGCCTGGAGAATCTGCACTTTGTCCACTAGGGGGTCGTACTTGCTCGCGCGAACCGCCCGTTTCAGGTAGGCCGGCCCGGGCCCAGCGAGCCAACTGGGCAAAGACCGTATACACCCCGAGCTCCTGGGGTGGTGGAAAAGTCGCTCGTGGGGAGTTTGGTTGGTTGCCGTACTCAGGAGAGCCCTGATCGAGTTCAACGCCGCAGGTAGCGACCAAGCCCATTTATCGAGGCCCCGGCCGAGGGTCCGGAGGTGGAGCATGACGGCCCTCCAGATAATCCCGTTGAAGCGTTCGATCTGCCCATTAGCCTGGGGTCTGTACGGCGTGGTGTAACTAGACGCAATGTTATTTTGGAGCAGATAGCTGCGCACCTCCTGAGACAAGAAGACCGCACCCCGGTCGGTATGGACATAGGCCGGGTAACCGAACATTGAGAACAAGTTCTGTAAGCATCGCATCACCGTGGCAGCAGTCATGTCCGCGCACGTATAAGCAAAGGGGAATCGCGAGTACTCATCAACGATAGTGAGCAGCTAGCGAGAGCCGCTCGACACCGGCAATGGGCCCTTGAAATCCATCGCCAAGCGTTCCCACGGGCGTGTAGCCTTCACCAGAGTCCCCATGGGAGGGTTATAGAAACGCGGTTTGATTTCCGCGCAGATAGCGCAGTCGCGACAGATACGGCGGATATCGTCAATCGAGTAAGGGAGATTCCCACTCCGCACGAAATGAGCGAAACGCGTTACGCCGGGATGGCCCGCAGTGGCATGCAGCACCCGTAGGCCCTCCAAAGAGGTGATACCAGCACATGTAGCCGGGCGTGATAAGGCATCGGCGGCCTGGTTATCCTTCCCCGGGCGATATTTGATGGTGTAACCGAAGTCGGCGTATGTAACAGAAGTACATATATATATATATTAGGGTGGGCTTCAAAAAATCAAAATGCAGATTTTCTCCGGGACATGGTCTATTTTTGTTCCTTTTGGTGTTAAAGGAAACCACACCAAATTTGAATGGAATCCAATACAATTTAGGGGTGCCACATCAGTGATGAATTTTCCCCCATGCAAAAATAGGAATTCCCATTTTTTGGGCTGTATATACACAAAATAAATACATAATTATATATATACATTAAATATAATATTAAAAATAAATATATAGTAAATATACATTAAATAATAAATATACATAAATACACATTATACATTATATATATACAATATATTATACATACAGTTTTGAGACTTCCTATGATCACTATCTGGGCAATTTTCATGCATGTTTTGTACAGGTTCCCAGTGTCAGGGGTACGCTTTTTTAGTGTGTAATATGTAGGCCTAACTTATTGACTGTGGCTCTTTTGTAGAGAGTGACCCTGTGGAGTAAGAATTAACAGGATTTTACCCACATTCTTGCTTATTTTGCAGATATGGCATGTACTAGTACCAGTGTTTCATTGAAAACTCGGGCTCAGGATAATGTGTTTCTCATTGGGTCCACTTCTGGAGATGCCATCAAAGGTGCCAAGCTCCCGACTGTGCATCAATCTCTTGTCCTGTTTTTCCATCACCTGAAGAAGGAGAATCGCACTGCCCGGGAGAGTGCAACCCTCACCATTGAAGAGGTTGTGAAGTTCTGGGAAAAAGCTCACCTACCTACAACGACGAAGCAGCACTGCATCCATCGTTTGGAGAGGCTATATGAAGAATGGAGGAGCCTCCAAAAAGGTGCAAAGCGGGGTGGTGCGACCCAAGAGAAAAAGGAAGCATCCTTCAAGGCCTCCTTGGAGAAGACGTTTGATCTTAGGCATGCAGATTCGGAGGCCATAATCACCAACCCCGAGGACAGGAAGTTTCTTCACGATCAATTCTCAGAGAGGAAGGCTTCAATGGGATCTGTAGACACTGTGTTGGAAGCAAAAACGTTCTTGTGTGTTTGAAAGATCAGCAGCCACGAGATGATTATCGTGAACTCCTAGAACTGACTGTCATCTACATGGGAGGAATCCCACCTCGTGGAATCCGGATCATGGCTCCAGGAGCAATGCACAGAGCCAGATGGATGGCAAAAGCACTATATTCACTACAGGTGTTCATGTTTCGGTCAGAGTTCCACTTGACACTTCGAGAGGCGAGAGAACTCCGAGCCTTCAACATTTTTGTCTGCCTTGTGTATGTACAGGCTTGGTTTCGGGCTCCACAAGCTATTGAGGCTCCCCTGAATGACATTAACCTCTTCAAAAAGTTGGAAAAATTGAACAAA
>NC_136264.1:135911403-135928903 GCF_964187855.1 Myxine glutinosa | reverse complement strand
GTTCCCTACATTGCCTGCAGGCGTGAGGCAACATGGATGGATGTGTGTCATTGACGTGTGATTGACAGTTGACAAGAGGTTTCCTACATTGCCTGCAGGCGTTAGGCAATGCGGTTGAGAACTGGCCACTTGTGTATATATAAGTATTGGAATGATATTATTTATATATTGTAAGGTGAAAATTAATTCTGAGTAAATTTGGGGCCAGGAAATAAAAGGTGTCAGTTTGGATTTTGAGATTCTATGTGGGATTCAGTCTGCTGTGGGAAAAAGGCAGGCAAAAATGAGCATGGAGAGCATGCGTTGGACAGGGTTTTAAAACATGTATTCAATTACATCCCCACATTACCAGCTTTCCAGATTTAGCATGGGAATAAAGTCAAAGATGATAGGCGGATTCAACCGACCGGGTGTTAATTCAACGGCATGACAGGAACTTGAACGGGGCAGTACTATTGTTGTCAAGTCTCATGTAATCTTGGTTAACGTATATCTACGGACAAGAGCTGCACTTTATTTTAGTAAGTGACTGGGAAAGTTTGTTTTAAAAGTGCCAGTGGATTTGTTTAGAGTTATAGAGGTCACAGCTCGCTGGAACCTCTTTGTTTATGTTTGGCTGGCTTACACTGGCTAGTGTATGGGAAAAGGGGGACTGAAAATGCTTTGATTTTTGCAGCCTGGTGGACAAGAGCTGTGTTTGGGAAGGTTAGAATCCAGCATTTTGCAGCCCTGAGCAGAGTGGATTGCCCATTGGGCATGTTTAGAATTTAACAGAGTGGTGGAGTTCTGTGGAAATATGAATCCAATGTTTGATGTATACCGTGTCGGTGTGCTCTGAGTTCGAAGGAAGATGATGCGATTATTTCAGATTTATCATAGTTAAGTTTGAGAAAGTTGATTTGAAGCCAGGATTTATTTCAGTGATGCAGATTGTCAGGATAGAGGGGAGCAGTGGAGGATTTGCAGTTGTTGATGGGGATGACTTGGTGTCTGTCAGAGGTAAGATTTGAACCAAGAACAGGTCGCACAAGATCTGCTTTCCTCAAGAACAGGTCGCACAAGATTTTCCTCTCTGGTCGTAGTCAACGTGTGGCCCTGAATGGGTTTCTCTCATCTCCTCTTCCTGTTCAGGCTGGAGTTCCCCAAGGTAGTGTTCTGGGCCCTGTGCTTTTTCTGGTCTTCATCAATGATCTCTCTGACTCTCTTGAAAATCCTCTCTATCTCTTTGCTGACGACTCTACCCTCTGTCGCTCCATTCCTCATCCCTCAGATCGGCAGTCTGCAGCCTCCTCACTCTCTGCAGACCTGGACAAAATCACAGACTGGGCAAACAAATGGAACATGTCTTTCAATCCTGATAAATCTCACACTCTTACGATGTCTCTCCGAAAAGACCGACTGGAAAACCCTCCCATCCACTTTCTGAATAATCCTCTCCAAGAAGTTCTGTCACTCAAGCTTTTGGGTCTCACTATTTGCCATGATCTTTCCTGGGAAAACCACATTTCAAATCTGGCCTCCAAAGCCAGTCGCCGACTGGGCATCCTCCGTCGTGCGAAGTCCTTCCTTGGCACACCTGAGCTCCTCACCACATACAAGGCTTTCATCAGCAGCTCTATGGAATACTGCTCTCCCCTCTGGTCTGGTGCTCCTGCCTCACACCTAGCCCGTCTTTACGCTGTTGAAACCAAAGCGTTCAGAATCATTGGAATCTCCCACGATGAAGCTAACTCCAAGGGCCTTTCACTCACTCACCGCAGGCAGGTTGATGGTCTTTCCGTCTTCTACCGACTCCTCTCTGGCCTTGCCCCCCAGCCCTCTCTGGGCTCTGTCCCCCAAATATTCCTACAGGTCGCACAAGATCTGCCTGCAACCCTCTTATGGTTAAACTGCCAAAATCAAGACTTTCTGCTCACCTTCACTCCTTCATTCCTCTTTTCTCCCGCCTCTGGAACAAACTCCCTCACTCTCTTCAATCCCACTCCACCCTCCAGGTCTTTAAAACAGCTGTTCACCACCATCTCTTATCCTCCCCCATCCAAAACCTTGATCTTTTCTACCCCCACTAATTTCGGTCCCCTTGTGTTTTATACCTCTCCCCCCCCACCCCTCCCCCTCCCACGCCTCCTGCCCCCAAGCCCTCTCCCTCCCACACTTCTCCCTGCTCTCAAATGTTGTGGTTGTGTGCTTCCCCTTCTCTCCCCATCTTGTCTTCCGCTCCCTCTTTTTGTATATTTTGTTTGTCTGGTTGATTTGTTTGTGAAATAAATGTTAGCTCTTTCACGAGCCTCGATTCAGTATACAAAAAAAAGAAAAAAAGAAAAAAAAGAAAGGGCAGTGCCGGTAATGTTAAAGGTGCGATTCCAAGGAGGGCTAATTGAGAGCTTTGAAGTGATTAACATCGGAATGCATCTCATGGAGGACCACCAGCTGTTCCATGGAGGAAAGGTGTGAAATAGTGACGTCATCTTCGCTGGAAATGTGGTTGGGAAATATGGCAGTGTAAGCTCGCCGAGGGAAAGTTACCTGTAGTAGTGGGGACGTAGAGAGATTAGATGGATGATAATGACGAGGGATGTGCAGTAGTATAAAGGGATGACAGGGAAAGCACGAGTTTTAAAGGGGCAGTAGTTAGTTAGATGATGCAGTGTGTTTGTGGTGTAGTTTATTAAATGAGGAATTGAATGAGTCTTGCTGGTGAGCATGTTGAAATGAGGAATTGGAGTGTGGGAAAATCTGAGCGAATGAGGCAATGGTTTGGAGAAGTGATGTACTGTGAGGGTATTGTGGATGAGTGTAATGGTGTTGAGTGAATGATTTGCATAGGATGCAAGTGGAGATTTGGGGTGTAGGGAAGGAGGTGATGGAGCAGTGTATGAGTGAGTAATTGTGATTGTGAACAGTGTAGATGCCAGAAGAGAGACAGGGACACAATGAGCTACTTGGCGAGCCATTGAGGCGGATGGATGTTTTATCGTTGTTGTCTTGGGAGTTCAGTTGTTGACATGTTACATGTTTTGTTTGTGGATCTGGGGACAAGCTAGTTCGATGGGACCCTGGGATCTTCAGTGTGTCTATGTGTTTGTCTGTCTGTTACACTGGACTCTTGGATGGGTTTTCATGAGACGAATTTCAGACATAACAACAGTGAGAATCTATTTTGAGTGAGTCACAGTGGGTGAGAAAAATTGGCCAGACAGTAAGACATATGAGAACTATTTTTTATTTCAATAAATAGATCAGGTTATTTTCTTTTTATTTGTTTATGGGAATATTGGGAATATTCATAATATTGGGCAGCTATTGGGCCAGAGGCTAAAACAGGTGCCTACAACAGGTGCATGGGATGCTAAGAGAGGTATTAGAGGACATTGGATTGACTTTAAATTGAAATGAAAATTGAAAAGGTGGATTAGGCAAATGGGTTTGTTAGAATAATCATAGGAATAATGGCAGTAGGTTTAGACAAGTATTGAAAGGGTTCGTGCAATGTCATTTTGGGGCACCACTCGACACAAGAGTGGTGGAGAGCTGAAGTGAATTCTGCCAATATGGTGCAATAGGGTGACAATTGATTTTTATTGGAAAACTATTTGTTTGCAGTCTTGGTTCGTACATAAGCTGGCAAAGAGATTATGCCAGTCTGAGGGAGTTTGTATCCTTTGGATGGGAGCTGGAGCCTCGTAGGGTTGGGGCTTGTGGCTCGCCATTGTCTGTCTGCCAGTTATGATGGGCAGAGGGAAGAGGGAGTGATACTGCTCTGGCCTCTTGCTTGGCAGAAGGTAATTGAGTATTGCTGGTTTTACCCCTGTTCAAAATTGAGCTCTCAGGAGCTGAAGTGTGAAATATGGTGATTTTGTCTTGTGGACAATTTGTGAGTGGCTAGACAAACGCGCCTGGAAGGGGACATTGTATTGATGTGGGTTGAGTCTGAAGAAAAGGGGTTCGGGAGGACGTGTTGAAGAAGGTTGTTGGAAATGCAAAGATGATAAAGGAAAGTCAGATCAGATGAATTATTTGTCAATGACAAGTGAATCTGCAGGATTTGCTGAGAAAAGGGAGAAGGTTGGAAAAAGTTGATGGTAAAGGCAGGAAATAAAGGAAAGTGGTTAGTTATGGACTGTTGTTTTTGTGATAAGAAGGTGATACAAGGGGTTGGCTTGCACTGGGGGGGACCAATGAATGTAAAGTTGTGAATTTCGTTTAATAACGTTGGGTTAGATTGCTACAGGCAGGATGACCCCAATCGAAGAGGTGATTGGGTGCTGGTGCAGATTGGATCACAGCTCTGCAGACCAGGTGAACAAAACTCCACCAGGTACGTTGGGCAATTGAATTATTGCTCATAAGGGAGAGGTTATCAAAGGAAGAATACCAGTTGATGTATTTTGATATTTAACTACGAGCTGCTAATAATGTAAATAGTGATATGGGTCAATGTAAATAATTTTCTTACACAGGTGAGATGAGATGTATAGGACAATTGTGCTTCAGATTTTGAGACACTTCTGGGATGGAAGCAATACGAGATGATGTTTACAAATATGTGTTTACAAAAAATGATGGTTGCACATAGGAAGACAACAAAGCAGGATGGAGAAAATGTAGTGAGTTTCTCCATTGACTGATCATAATTGGGGGGCTAGGAATTTGATCATGGTGTGTGTGAGAAAATGTTTCACAGGATAACCGGCCAACTCTATCGTCTCATGGCAAGATTCGGACACCCACGACTGGATCGTCGACGGCCTAGACGTTTCGTGGCAAGAGGATGTGGCTTTAGAGGTCTACGATTCCTGGCTTGAAATCAACGAACCTGCTGATGCGTGGGATTCTGATGACGATTATGATTTTAGTTCACTTCATTGGGATTGGGATTATTTTACCCGTGATTTACGTAGTGTAGGTTCCTTTAAGAGCTATTGCTATTATGCAAGTAGTGAGGAGCGGATGGCAAACAAATATCTGGGATATCCGGGAGAACCACCTTCACCACCACTTACACCACCACCTACACCACCTGTAGTAAGCAATTTGGGGTCGTTTCAGCTTAAGGCACCCGACACTATGAATACTGACGTTGATGCAGACTATGAGGAGATGGAGATTTGTGACTATGAGGAGATGGAGATTTGTGATGATGGATGTGTCACCTTCTCTCCCACAGAGCAATCACATGTACAAGGCTTGATGGCATTGGACGTCGATTGTTTGCCCTGATTCGCGAGGATCGCACCTGCATAAGGGGGGCCCCTCATCAGGCCGGCGACTGGGTCGCGCCTACGCTGCAGCGAGGGTGGATTCAGAACCCGGCCGGGCGGCAGCTATCTCCTAACCAGGCGTCTTCGTCGCGAATTATGGCTAACAATTTATGCGTCAAATGTCAGACGGCCACAATTAGGGGCCGGTATCCCTCTCTGAGCATACGTGACGCATGGCGCGCCTGGCATGTGACTGAGGGGGATGCTGACCCGTTGGGGTAATACGTTGTCTTTCCGAAGAGTTGTCGTAAAGACAAAAGGGAGAAATATGTCGGGGGCAGGGCATGGGGGGCCATGGGGGGCACCACGTGACCCAGGGCACCTGAGAAATATATATTTAATTGTGTCTTCCTTTTACTTGCTTCAAAAAAGCTAGATTCAATTGCAAAACATGTTGTCCATGGCTCGGTCAGATCCAGCCTGGAGAGACGTTTTTTCAGCATCTTCTAAAGGAAGAAAGTTATGGGAATAGTTGTAAGTTAACCTCGAACAGGGGATGATGTAAGATGTATCCTTTGATTTGTTCCTTTGATTTGTATGTGTTTTACTGCCAAAAGTAAATACCATTGAACTTTATTATGGGAATGCATCCCTGGTCCTTGAAAGCCCAGGTTGTTGGGAGGAATAGCCTGAGAACTATCGTATTTTCACACATCTGTGCCTTTAAACTTAATCTCTCTTGTCTGAGGTCACACTGCAGCGCAGCGTTTTTTCTGTTATTACATGTATATGTATATCTGTTATTACATTGTATTTTGCTGAGTTTGGAGTGCGGCTTGGACTTGCATGGTCTGGTGTGGCAAGGCCTTGCGATTTCAAGACGTGCTCCACAATATTGTGTTTGCTCGATTTTGTATTAAACCACATTTTGCTGCTTCAAGGTGCTTCTTCTTCAACCCTGGTGTTGGGCTAGCGGTTAGGGTGCCGGCTTAGGATCCTAGGATCCTGGGTTCGAATCCCGTTCGATCGCTGAATTAACGCCAGGGGGGTTGACTCAGCCTGTCATCCTTCCGAGGTCGGCTAATTGAGTACCAGTTCACTGGTAATTTCCTGCTTGTCGTTAAAGGTGGCAAAAAGGGTTGGCGTCAGGAAGGGCATCCGGCCGTAAAACATTGCTTCAAAAAGGGGACCAAAAAACAACAACAACCACGGTTCCCGAAAAAGGCCAACACCCACTTTGCGGGGAAAAATGGCCTCTAAATGTGGTTATTTTTTTAAATATAAGGTGCTTCTTCTTGAGTTCTAGGGAGCAATCCCCGAGATATATATATATACCTGCCTCAAATGGGCAGCTCGCTCCAACCTGCTTCAAATGGGCGGTGTGCTCCATCCGGGCTGCAAAGGGGCGGTGTGCTTCAACTAGCCTCAAATGGGTGGTGAAGTGAGCTCCAACCGGCCTCAAATGGGTGGTGAAGTGAGCTCCAACCGGCCTCAAATGGGAGGTGCGCTACAACCGTCCTGAAATGGGTGGTGAAGTGAGCTCCAACAGGCCTCAAATAGGTGGTGCGCTACAACCGGTCTGAAATGCATGGTGAAGTGAGCTCCACCCAGCCTGAAATGGGTGGTGAAGTGAGCTCCAACCGGCCTCAAATAGGCGGTGTGCTCCAACTGGGTCTCAAATGGGCGGTGTACTCCAACTAGTCTCAAATGGGTGGTGAAGTGAGCTCCAACCGGCCTCAAATAGGCGGTGCGCTACAACCGGCCTGAAATGGGTGGTGAAGCGAGCTCCAACCGGCCTGAAATGGGTGGTGAAGTGAGTTCCAACCGGCCTCAAATGGGTGGTGAAGTGAGCTCCAACCGGCCTCAAACGGGCGGTGCGCTCCAACCAGCCTCAAAAATGGGTGGTGAAGTGAGCTCCAACCGGCCTCAATTGGGCGGTAAATGGTTTTGTACAAGATGTCCAGTACACAATCTTTTTTGAAGGAAAGGTGTGATGTGATGTGATGTGTTGGAAGCCAATTATGGTCTTGTAAACAATGACCACAAAATATAGAGGAACTATTAATGTTATACACTCACGTGGAGTGTTGAGAATTGCATCTTTTTTTTAAATCCTTATAAAAAATCCATCGAGTCTCCAATGCTTGCAAGTAACTTCTTCCTGATCCCCAATGTTTATCTCATTTGCCTATTTGAATGGACTTACTTTGCGGTTGGATTCTGCACCACTCGATGAGCTGCCTCCTCTCAGCGTACATCGCAAATAGCGGGGCAGGACCGCAGCTTGCAAAGCCAGCAGAGGGTCTGCAAAGTCCCCAGGTGCCAAAGCATCTCCGATCTGCTCAAACAATCAATTAAATAAACAATTTTCAATACTAATATAATCAGCATCGAGAGAGAGCACAACAAAGTAGAATATGCAGGAGCTGAGAGATAGTCATTACAAATAAAGGGAAACATTGACAAATAAAAAGTAATGTAGAAAGTTATTTAAAAAAAAAAAAAAAAAAAAAAACAGTGGGGGTTAAACCTTTGCTCCTCTTGGATTTCACACCTGCTGTTCCCATTCCGCTTGGTTTGCAAGTTGACCAAGATGACTGTTGCATAGTTTATCTCCAACTTCTCGCATTTGGGTGCAGAGAGCCTCACGGGAGGAAGGTTTTACATCGTTGGCTTCAATGTTCAAATCCAATGAAGATTGTTGCTGCTGCTTCTGGGCTTGTTGAACCGACAACAAAATATCATTCCATCTGCAACGAGTGAACAGAACACAAATTAGATAAAAACATGACAAAACAAACAAACCACAAATGCCTTTGATCATCAAAACACACTATAGTCCCAGTACTATTACCGTTTTATTATCGTTTCTCTTAGGTTGCTCTCACGGATGCCCAGCGGAAGCAAACTCGCCACAAGTGCGTGGAGGGAACGCTCCGAAGCGTAAAGAAACCTGAAGCAAAACAGTGTCATTATCGACTCAACATTGCCAGGAGGAGAAAGCATGTAATGTGGTAAATTAGTTTCTGATAAACTTCCAAAAATCCATGGATATGAGTTTAACATCTGCAACCACAATTCTCTCTCTCTCTCGTTCTCGAGAACCACAATTCTCACCCCGGCTCGTCGATGAGTCTGGAACTAAATATTGATATAAACATTCAGGATGAGATAACCAAAGATCTGTTGTAATAGATTGAGAAAGATTAATGAGAAAAAGTAAAGAAACAAGTACAGCAATACCCCGGCCTACGTCATTAATTGGTCCCATAAGCCGTGACGTAACTCGGTTTTTGACGTAAACCGGGCGTAATGACCTAAAATGAAGACAAACACCGTAAAACTAGAGTAAATAACTGGAGGAGGCTGCGGCTTCGCCCTGAATCTTTGCCGCTCCCCGTCGGGAGTCCCTCCGTTGTTTTATATCGGTCGGGTCTTCTCCTCGAACAGGGTGACCGGCACGGACGTGTCGACCGTGAGCGGGCTTGTGTGCCGAGTGGCTCCGAGGCCTGCTTCACCACGGCATGCTTTACCCAACGTGTTCGAGCAGTTTCACCGGTGGTCGTGTCGTGTCGTCTGTGACGAACGAACGAGCTCAGGGTTCCGTGAACCCGGCCGCCCCGGGGATCGACGCTCGCCTCCTAGTCGTAGGCATGCCCCGTCTTTCCTCGAGCGGCCGAAGTTGCTTGCTTCTTTATTTTTGGACGATGCGATATACGCAGAAACAACGACGTTCAGGCAGGCATTTGCAAATCCATGCACATGTGCACATGAACATGTCGATCGGTTCGTCGACGCCGGATGCCGGCGAGGTGCCCGACGAAGCACCCCGGCTCGAGGCATGACACGGTCACGGTCGTCCGAGCCGGCATCGTCGTCATGTTTCGCCGTTGCCACGTTGCGTTGGTTGTTTTACACAGTAAAGGAATAATCACAAAAATAACAGTGAAAGGCAAAGCAAGCACGCGACCACAGCACAGGACAAAATGCATATGGAGTCGCCTTTGTTTTGAATGAGAACCAGCAGCTACGCGTACGTATACGTACATTTTTATATATTTTAATGTGCTTTTTATTGTATTTTAAATTGTTTTTTTAGCTTCTTTTATTGTTAATTTTTATGTACTATTTTATTTATTTTAAATATATTTTTTTCACGTCCTCCTATTATGATGTCGGAGTGACGTAAAGTCGCACATAATGACATTCGCTGAACTGAAATTTACTCGAGAAGAGTGGCGTAAAGTCGGATTTGACGTAGGTCGAAATGGCGTAAAACTGGGTATTGCTGTATTACATGATACAGCGTTTGGTAAACAAATGCTTAACATACCCAATACCCATTGGACCAATAAAATGACTTCAACCCACGATAAGTTTACAAGATGACTCAAATGTCAAGACCAGATGACTCAAAAGTCCCCAAAGACCAAAAAGACCCAGATGACCCAAAAGTCCCTGAAGATCCAAAGTACTTGATGCTCAATCAGTACAGCAGGCAGGTATGTATGCTACAAGGCCGTGAAGACCAATGAAACGTTGGTCCATGAGACCAACGGGCCCACTAGTAATAATAAAAGTGCGTGGGTCAGTCTGAGTGTGTGTGTGTGTATGTGTGCGTCATCACCTCGCAGGTGTCTTAAGCCGCCATTTTGTTTCGGCCTGCTCAAAAATGCCTCGACTTGGAACAGGCTGCAACGGTTTCTGTATGATAAAGCAGTTTCCTCGAATGCCTAATCTTATTTTTTTCCACTTTAGACCCCGATTTCTTTAATGCCATGAAAAAACATTGGTACATCATGGGTGATGAAGGTTGTGATCAAGTTTGATCAAAATTGTGTCCAGTTTTGGAGAAGATAGTCAGGTTCACTATGTAATTTCGTTGGAATTTTTGGGGGATTTGGAAAACTATATATTTTTGGAAACTATATTGTATAGTCAGTCAGAAAACCAATGTTGCTATTTGCACAGACTCCTGTATGGCGGCCATCTTGGATTTTCAAAATTGCCGCCGTATAACTAATTTTTCTCAATATCTCTGCTTCTAAATAACATAGAGCTTTGATTCTAACGGCTAAACATACATTTTCAAGGGCCCCGAATCCAATGGTAACAAGTTCGATAAGCTAGACATGACCATAGAGCTCCTATGTGGCGGCCATCTTGGATTTTTCAAACTGGCCGCCGTAAACTTGATGTTTCTCAATATCTCAGCTTCTAAACAACATAAAGGTTTGATTCTAATGGCTAAACATACATTTTCAAGGGCCCCGAATCCAATGGTAACAAGTTCGATAAGCTAGACATGACCATAGAGCTCCTATGTGGCGGCCATCTTGGATTTTTCAAACTGGCCGCCGTAAACTTGATGTTTCTCAATATCTCAGCTTCTAAACAACATAAAGCTTTGATTCTAACGGCTAAACATACATTTTCAAGGGCCCCGAATCCAATGGTAACAAGTTCGATAAGCTAGACATGACCATAGAGCTCCTATGTGGCGGCCATCTTGGATTTTGCAAACTGGCCGCCGTAAAACTGATGTAACTCACCTTCTAAAGAGCACAGAGCTTTGATTCATCATTGAGTAAAGTCATCATCATCCTCATCATCGCTTTCGTTCATCACATCTTGAGAGTCCTCATCATTTTGGCACTGGATGTCACACTGACAAAGGTCTGTACAAGCCAAGTTGTTTGTTCTGCAGGAACATCTAGATGAAGAACAGTCTGTTTTGCACTGACATCTAACCATTTGAATGATGGCCTTGGGGGCTGGAGGCTCCTCAGTTGTGGTTGGTTTCACTTGTCCATCCGTGTCTTTGTAAAAGCCGTTTTGCAGGGGATTCAGCTGAGGATCCTGTTGAGCAATGCGTGCCTGACCCCACACTCTGGCTTGGATATGGACTCTAAGGATGTGCTGCTTGAGAGCTCCAAGAGTAGGAGGAAGCCTGTCACTTTCTGCCATGTGTTTGCAAAAGAGATACCATCGTAGTTCGGGGATGCTGTCGATGTGGATGCCATTTGGAGAGTAAGCAGCGCATACAAAGTTAGCTAGTGTGGACAACATGTCCTCCGTCACTTCAGTTGCATCTGAAAGCATTCGCACGGTGTCTATGACATCTTCACTTGCTTTGAGGTAGACATGCAGCCAGGTTGCTTTGCCTATTCGAGAGAACCTCCCAGTGTTGTCTGCCCCTGTGAAAGCATGAAAGGCTGGCAACGCCTTTGCTCTTTCGACCCCTAGAGCTGTCCACAGTGGCTCTATTTGAAGTATTCCAGAGGCCATGGAAATGGATGTATTCCTCAGCAGTAGGTCATAGTTTGCTATGACTAGTACCAGGACATCTGTGTCGGGAGAGAAGAACACCAACTGCGCATCATGTGGGTTTCGCTGGGATGCCAGCACGGCCTGGTGGATCAACAGGGTGTCAGCTTCTTCATGGTTGTTGTCCTCGTAGAGCAGGTCACTGTTGCTCCTAGTATGCCCTGAAGCAGACGTGATGATCAACTTGGATGAGTGACTGTTGTATTCTAGAGTTTTCGCTGCCAGATAGTCAGTCAGATCAGCCTTTGTTTTGTCATGAGAAAGGAATCTGCTCATTGGGATGTGTTTGATGTTGGTGTCATCTCTGACTTGATACTGTACTGCATCCTTTCCTTGCCTTCTTTTAGCCCTGGTGGCACTCTTCAGAGAATCGTTTTTGTACGTGTCAAAGACCAGTATGATCTCATCACAATCTTTTGTTAGAGACATGAGTCTGTCATTGAAGCATTCACCCAGATCGTTGACTTTCACTACAGTGGCTGGTTTCTTTGTCAGCTTATGCACAAGTACCATCCCATCCACCAGTGCAATCTTCCGACTTGTAGGTTTACTAGATGTGGATGCCACAGTTCTTGTGTCCATTGGATCTTCTTGTAGAACACTTGCAGCTGGTGTCTGCTGCTGATCTTCGGGGTGAATTTCTGCTCTTGCTAACTTGTTGAGGAGATGAATTAACTTCGACTTGTCAGTGCATGGAAGAATTGTCCCATCTGGAGCGAACAGTGCTCTTGGTGTCACAGTGAACATACAAGTCATTACAGTCAACACAGTCAGGTTCAGCATGTCCAGATTTTATATTTCGTTGGATTGTTTTTGGGATTTAGAAAAATCAAAGCTCCGTCTTATTTAGAAGATGAGATCCTGAGAAACATCAATTTTACGGCGGCCAGTTTGAAAAATCCAAGATGGCCGCCACATAGGAGCTCTATGGTCATGTCTAGCTTATCGAACTTGTTACCATTGAATTCGGGGCCCTTGAAAATGTATGTTTAGCCGTTAGAATCAAAGCTCTATGTTGGTCCATGAGACCAACGGGCCCACTAGTAATAATAAAAGTGCGTGGGTCAGTCTGAGTGTGTGTGTGTGTATGTGTGCGTCATCACCTCGCAGGTGTCTTAAGCCGCCATTTTGTTTCGACCTGCTCAAAAATGCCTCGACTTGGAACAGGCTGCAACGGTTTCTGTATGATAAAGCAGTTTCCTCGAATCCTGAGAAACATCAATTTTACGGCGGCCAGTTTGAAAAATCCAAGATGGCCGCCACATAGGAGCTCTATGGTCATGTCTAGCTTATCGAACTTGTTACCATTGAATTCGGGGCCCTTGAAAATGTATGTTTAGCCGTTAGAATCAAAGCTCTATGTTATTACCTTCGCAAAAGCGGAAGGTTATGTTTTGATCGCTGTGTATTTATTTGTACGTCTGTGTGTGTGTGTGTGTGTGTATGTTATTCGCATAACTCAAAAAGTATTCAACCGAATTGCATGAAATTTGGTGGGATGATTGGTTATTATACGGGACACATTTGATTAGATTTTGGGAGCAATCGGGTCAAAGGTCAAGGTCAAGGTCACGAAAAGGTCAAAACTGTTCACTGTTCTGTTCCCTACACTCCCATGCCAAGTACAGAACAGTAGCTGCGGCGAAGGTATGCGCTCTACCGAGTGCCCGTTCTAGTTTAGAAGCTGAGATATTGAGAAAAATTAGTTCTACGGCGGCAATTTTGAAAATCCAAGATGGCCGCCATACAGGAGTCTGTGCAAATAGCAACATTGGTTTTCTGACTATACAATATAGTTTCCAAAAATATATAGTTTTCCAAATCCCCCAAAAAATCCAACGAAACTTTAAATCTGGACATACTGAACCTGATTAAGAGTGCAAATACCTATTTTTGGCTGTCAAACCCTCCACACACCCCCTAAACCCTGATTTTTTTATGCAGTGAACAAATAATGCATCACGGGTAATGAAGGTTGTGGTTAAGTTTCATCGAAATTGTGTGTGTCATTTCGGAGAAGAAAGCATATACCTATTTTGAGGGGGGGTCAAACCTGGACCCACTGACCTACTGGAGAACCCCTAAGACCGCAATTTTCTTAGTGCCGTGAACAAACTTTCGAATATTTCATCGAAATGGTGTGTGTAGTTTCAGTAGCTTCAGAGGTAAAAGCACATTTTGGGGGGGAGTTAAACCAGGATCCAATTTGACACCTGGTGTCATATGGATGAACATAAGTTAGTGCACCCTTAGAACTCGATTTCTTAATTCTGTGACGAAACTCGAGTTGCAACATTCCAAATATCATTTGAGCCAAGTTTGGTCACAATCCAAAGTTTTGGAGAAGTTGCAAGTGCTTACACACTGACGACGTGCTATCCCGTAAGCTTCCCAGAACGATGTTCAAGGTGATCTAAAAATCAGGGCCGAAGGGGTGGAGTGTCTTGACCCCACAAAATAGGTATGTGCTTTCTTCTCTGAAACCACACACAATTTCGATGAAACTTGGCGAGAACCTTCATCACCCGTGATGTACCAACGTTTGTTCACGGCATTTAAAAATTCAGGGGTTTGCCCCCCAAAATTGGTATTTATTTTCTTCTCAGTTACATATTTTGTGGATAATCCACGCCTATGGTGGGGAGGGAAAAGAGGGGTGGGCCTGGTTCTACCAGGTGAGCCCAGGGGCATTGCCCTTATTTGTTTTCTGTCAGGAATTCTTTCCCCCTTTAATAAATCAAGTTAATGGAATTTTGAAGTTTGAATAACATTATTTCAATTTAAACGATTTCTCCCAGGAACGCATTTTTGCCATAAATAGAGAAGTGACTGTATACAGATATATGTGTGTGTACGGTCATAAAGTATAACACCACTCACTTTGCTGAACCATCCTCCCCCCCCCCCAATAAAGTGCACCACACTCTTTACACACCTCTCTCTCTCTCTCTCTCGATCCCACCCCCTCCTCCCTCCCACAGTGTATAGCGACTTGTGGTGAGGCTCCCCCCTCCTTGCTTTGCCTCCTTACCCCCCACTCATCTCACACAAACTCTTTCAGCCATTCTTTCTGATCCCCAATGTCCCTCAATCCCACCCCTCCCTCAGTATTATTAGTGAATCGAAATCGATCAACGGCATTTGCTTGTGCATCAATTAAAGGTACTTAAAGCACAAACAGCATACCACATATATTCCACCATTTTCCTTGCCTTACCATTTGTTCGCCCCGACAGGAGGGAATGTTTTCTCCTGATTCTGTGGGATGTCACCTTCAGTTCCTTCAAGTTCAGCTAGAAAACAAGGAACGAAAAGCTATTGAAATAAAATAATCATTTGTTTCATCAATCCATTTTGTAGAAACACAGGCACAAGGACAAAGGAAAGCCAAGTGGTCTGAATGGTTGTGCTAAAGCCTTGTGCTGTATTCAGGGTCCGCAGCTAAAGTGGTTGTCTGATTTCCTCTACTAGGGAGATACCCGTGCTACGCACGGGTGGGAGGCCAGAAAACAAACAGGCAATACAGATATGGCGAATGCTAAAGCAACCAATAAATTCCACATTCCTGTAGCACCTTCAGTCGCACGTCAGACATGGACAGCAAGTTCGTGAAGGACTTCCATGAAAAACGTACCCGTTCGCAAACAAACGGGTACGTTCACGTATAGAAACATCGATCGTGGGACCGTGGCGAATCTGCATATGGCGATCCGCGAAGTTCACGTTCAGAAAGTAGAAACCATCACGGCATGTCATCATTCACTTGAACTCGATATTTATTTTTTAATTCCAAACAACATATCTCCAATCACAAATTAATCACAAAATAAACTTTTAACAACATTGTTAATGTTTCCTTCATTGTATAAACTACCAAATCAAGTTAAAAGGATTTTGAGCCGATAGCTGTTACGGCCTTGGCAAGATCGATGGAGACAGCGATCTGTTAGCGTATTCACCGCCCAAATAGCTATGTGGAATTATCTCATGTTGAGTTTAAATGTCGTTTGAACTTTGGCCGAGGTCATTATTTACTTTTAATGATGTTTATATACGAATGATGTTTAATGATGTTTATATTGGTTTTGGGTCGTCCTTTCCGCATATCTCATGGGATTGTAAGTTGGAGAGACGGCCGTGATGGCGGCAAGGGGGTTGGAATTCTCTCAAGCAGGGATTCAACCCGTGTCCTTATAAAAGGTCTTTGTCCGAGGTCACCGAGTCCGATCGGTGCAGCAGTTTTGTGCGGCACCCGGGAAAAACAACATCGTCACAATGAAAACATCGTCACAATGAACGTTATGCAAACGCGAATGTTATGCGGGAGTCCAAAACCTGAGAATACTGGAGACTAAATCTGAAATTGGGAAAACTAAATAGCCTATTTTACTCCTGGAGATCCCAGGATTATCCACCCAAAATATCGTTGCAATCGGTTCAGCAGTTTTTATGGTACCTTCGAACGGACAGACAGACAGACAGGACAGACAGACGGACGGACATTTGGTGAATTATAGAAAGATGAGCAAAAACAGTGGGTGGCCCTTGATGGTTTCCTGTCCCATTATTTTTAATCTTCAGACTTGGGTTCCACAAGGGAGCCTCTTCGGTCTACATTATTCGTGTTCTACAACAATGATCTGATTCTCTTAAAAAACCAACTTCACCATTTTGCCGATGACTCCATGTCGAGAACTATAGATCACACTTGTGAAAGGCTGAGCACTGCTGAAACGCTTTCTTCAGAATTTTTAATACCCATTTTTTAATGATAATTGACTATGTTTAATATAATAATGATAGTGGTATTTAATATAAGTAATATTGATAGTAGAATTTTTTTATGATAATTATGACGTCATACACCACGTGGTGCAGGCGCCATGTTGGAAAAAACCTAAACAATTTGCACCTCTATATCTCCTAAACCGCTCCGTGGAAAAAATTGAAACATGGCTCAGTGTCAAGCACTCCCCATGAGGAATAAAATATATTCATGATGATGTCATTGTTTCCTTCATTATGACGTCATAATTAGACAAGTAGAACGCTTGATCCGATCAGTTTGAAATTTGTTGAGCATGATCTACACAAAAATTGTATGGAAGAATTAAATTGACGACGTCACCGCTCACGTGATTCGGCAGCCATATTGGATTTAACATAAATCTACGACGTCAATAAACCACACAAACAACAACAACAACATGCATTTTAAGGCCATTTTCCCTGCAAGAGCAGGGGTTAGCTGGGGGTTAGGTTAGCAGGGGTCAATAAACCACACAAACACAGCAGCTAATAAACACCACACAAAATACACAAAAACATGTCCTCGTGAGGGTCTGCAATCTCCGATTGCTCTTTCTTATTCAAATTAGTTTATTGCGGAGATTTTTTTTCTGTGTGCACATTCTTTAGGGATGAGATGTGATGTCCACGGATCTCGCAAAAGATTCTCACGATGATGCAGATCAGATCTAATGAAGGGTTTTTTGGTTCTCATGTTCATCATCAAATAACTTATCCCCACCGATGGTAGCTATCACTTGTGATATCAATCACGTTCTGTTCAAGGTGGCCTCGCTAACTACCCGCAAGCTAAACATAGAACGCAAGACACATTCAGTCACTGTCACTACCTCTACAAACTGCCGGCGATGGCACAAAAAGCCCACCTTGATTCTTGAAGCTCGGTAATATGGAAGATGATGAATAGTGTGAATTGGGGGAAAGACATCAATTGAGCTTGGCACTGGGGACATGACTTTACTTACTTTCCTCACAACAAACCCGGACATGTAGACGAGAATACCATCGATGACGAGACCGTGTTTGGATGGATCTACGTTCCCTACAGATTGATCAACTTCACTGAATGAAGCAACACTGAATGATGACCCCTCACATTCCTCGTCTACTTTCGTATTGCTTGGTGGTACGTACGCAGATATTGCAGCGCACGAGCTCAGTCC
>NC_136264.1:135654426-135909426 GCF_964187855.1 Myxine glutinosa | reverse complement strand
ACCCGACCAAGGAAACTTTTTTAATTTACGAAAAACTTCATCCACAACTACAATAACTGATACAACACCAAGTGTTTTATTACCTTCGTTTGGAGAGGACTCCTTCATCACTCTGACTATGCAAAGGGGACTCAGATGTAGTTGAGTACGTGTAGTCTGTGAACGCTGCCCAACCGGTCTCCACAAACAGGCCGGGTATCGACTCCGAAAACAACCAGTAGCTGAGAAAGTAAAGCAAGACTTAAATGCATTGTTCATGAAGCAAACGCTGTAATTAGTCATGTTTAACATGTACACCTCAATATCTCATCATTGGAAGTTATATTAAAGAAAGCTTTGCATGATGGAAGATAACAGATATAGATCCAAGGGCAGCAGGGGTCTCAGTGTATGGACAAAAATATATAGACATTATACCCAGGCATATGGTTCAAATATCCATTACGACATACAGTGCGCGTTCAGAAGATATTCTCAAACATTGATTTTTTTAAACATTTTGTTGTTGTACAGCCTGAATTTGTTTCGTCCCTGACCATGGTCCTTCTTGCTCGGTTGCTCAGTTTGGTCGGATGGCCAGCTCAAGGAAGAGTCTCAGTAGTTCCATATTCGTTCTATGTCCTAATAATGGAGCTCACTGTGTTCTTGGGAACTTTCAACACTCTGGAAATAGTTTTATACCCTTCCCCATATCTATACCTCCTCACAATTATATCTCGGATTTATATGGCCAGTTCCTTGGATATCATGGAAGAGTTTCTGCTCTGACATGAACTGTCAACTGTGTGACCTCATATAGAAAGGTGTGTTTCTTTCTAAATCATGTCCAATCAATGGAATTGGCCACATGTGGACTCCAATCAAGTTGTAGAAACATCTCAAGGATGATCAAAGGAAATTGGATGAACCTGCGCTCAATTTGGAGTGTCATAGCAAAAAGGTTGAATACTTGTTGACTCAAGACATTTCAGCTTTTCATTTTAAATTATATTGTAAAAATTTCTACAACAAAAAAGGAATCCACAGACATTATGGGGTATTTTGTAGATATCAGTGACAAAAAAAATCTCAATTTAATCCATTTTAAATTCAGGCCGCAACAACAAAATGTGAAAAAGTCAAAGGGTGTGAATACTTTCTGAGTGCACTGTACGAAGCAAAGAGCGAATTAAGCAGCTGGGTATAGCTGGGCCACATTTAGCTACACACTTAATGCTTTTGTAGCAAATCAGGAAAAATTCAGCAAGGACATAGATCGAGTGATTTGTTCGATTTTCCTGCGACAGTACACACATCTCACTGACATATCAACATCTACTTATCTTACTCGACTGCCATCGATTTCGTTCTTCGCTGTATGCAAAGTAAATGAGCTTTTAAAGTTTTTCCTCCCAGGCACTTGTAAATAAGCAATCTGATACAATGATGAGGTGGCTTGTGCTGCTGGAGAAACAGCACCATATCAGTATAATCGTGTGTTTCGTTGGTACAATCAGCACTTTTACTTGTACGACATTGATGACAAGAAAACAAGAAAACGATCATAGAAACCCACTGTATGATCAGTCCCGGCTTGAACTTCCAGAGCCAGCCATTGGGACTCTTACCGGCTATGGTGGCGGTCAGTGCCCAGGGGAATGCGGCGGCAGACGAGTCGCGCACGTGTTACTCCTTCCTGAAATGCCTTCTCCAAGACTTGCCGTTGTTGGATAATGGTCTCAGCCTCAGCCTCCTTTTTTTGCATGAGAAGCCTTTCAGCCTCATCCTCTTTTTCTTTTTTCTCATCATCTGGTATAGGAATAGGTATGTGGAACAAAGGCATTGAGCAAGAGCCTAACAGCACCAGAGGCAACAAAGAGTATGCAGAGCACAGCTACCATCTACAAATGTCTGCTTGCGTAAATTTATTTGGGAATCAAGCCCAGCATGCAAAGCCAAATGTCACAGAGTATCTCATAGTGTCCATATAAGGCTGTGTGAGTGTGTGTGTGTGCTAGCCTCGAGTGACCAAGCATGTTGCTAATAGAAAAACACGAGTAAAACTCACACAACAAATGGCATGTGGTGGGAAATGCTCCAACTACAGTAAACCCTCCATATTCACAAGTTCCATGCACTGTATTCACGAATTGGTAAATGCATATAGTAGTCGGTTTGACGTTCCTATGTACTCAATACCCAACCTAGAAATGTTCTATCCAATGAACTTTTTTCGTTGATTTGTACTCCCATGGGGTCCTAGAACAAATTCAGCTTGGTTGCCCAAATTACAAGTTTGGGCAACTCTGGTAATTTGCATAAATCCAATATTGCCGCCGGCGCCATTTTGAAAATCTAACTTTTAGTCAGGGCCCTTAGGGATATTTTGGTTCAGATTCTTCCAAAAGCATCAAATTTGGCACAGATGTTGCCCATGCCATACTCTTTCGATTTTTGACGGGCGCCAAGGGCGGTATGATCCGGGGACCATACCGGTCCATCCCGCCATGTCACCTGACCTATGACGTCATAATTAGGATATGCATCCAATCACATGGCGTACTATAAGTGGTCAAAGTTCAAAATGAATCGATCGAAAAATGAAGGCAGGGATCCATTTTTAAGGTTTTCATAAAATCCAATATGGCCGCCAGGTCACATGACCTATGCCGTCATATTTATGACATGTATACAATCATGTATACATGAACCCGGATCATGATCGCACAAAAATTAAACGCAAGGATATGGCATACAGTTCATAAAAACATCAAAATCCGTACCTTTGTAATTAGACTGATGAACTGCATATGCCTGAAAATTAGGAAATAGACATGTAAATATTTCCTCTAATTGTCAAAAATAAGGTCAGAGTTCGATTACCCAACCCAGAAACATAAAATGGTGAACCTCGCGTAAATCTTGACAAAAAACTCAAAAACCGACATGTTTGACTCAAAAATGACCTTTAAGATGACCTTGAGGGTTGACCTTGACCTCGAATCATCAAAATAACATCATAATTGGATTCCTCGACCTCGAAAACCCCTGAAAAGTGGTATCATACATGATTCCAACCCTTTTGGTTATTTAACTGATTTTCCTCTAATCCAGGTGGCGGCCATTTAATATTCGCCAATATGGGGCCCACGGGGGGGGGGGGGGGCGCCTGTTTTGGCGCCTGTCAAAAATCGAAAGAGTATGGCATGGGCAACATCTGGGCCAAATTTGGTGCTTTTGGAAGAATTTGAACCAAACGGCCCCAAAATATCCCTTAAGGGCCCTGACTATTTTAAACCACTTGCCCAATAATGATATGTAATACATACTTTAGGGGGTTTTGGGGTGTGTAGAATCTATTTATTGTTATTTTTTCAATTCAAGGTGAAGATCAGGTGCAAAAGGCCAGGTTAAGTGTCATTTTCGTAAATGCCGAGTGGGTTGCCTGTGGTTTGTTCAATAACTAGTTTCTAGTCCCCAGGACGGATAAAGAAAGATGGCGGATGCACTGAACGAGTTTGCTATCTAAGTTCTGTAAGTTTGGGTATATCGGCGCATCTTGGATACATATGATAGGGGTCTCATTTATGCGGAGGTGGAGAAGTACCCACACCCACTGGAAGATCACAGTCCTCATCTGTACAATCCTGTCACTGGTCAAATTTCCTCTTCTAATGTGAATGTGGCGGATTCAATTGTGATTGGAGAAGAGATGGAGAGAAAATTCATCACCAGTCTCCCTGATGGGTTCAACAAATCTATCAGCAGCCCCATCAACACGATGGATGTTCTCAAGAATAAGGTCAAGCGCAACAATGAAAGGCCAGTAATAGACCTTGAGAACATTTTTCTCCGGCTATTGACGATTGGTCAGCGGCGCCAGTTGGAGCTTGAACCTGTTTGCCTACGAACTGTGTGTAGTACCTTCATCGCTCATCGATGGTTATGGTTGTCTCCGCAAAGGCAACAAGTTGGGTCTGGTCAAACGCCTCGGTGTGCTTGAGATCTTGCCAACTGCTCCTGACATTGTTATCGTGGATGTTTCACAGCTGTTCTACCATATTGTCTGGCCACATGGTGGCAGTCCCTCAGATCTGATTGCGTCCATCCAGAGTCGTTTAAGTGAATATCCAGATCGTACTGAGAAGGTCGTTGTCTTTGACAAGTACCAAGATGTTGTCTGTGCCAAGGATCATGAGAGAATGCGGCGAGCTGGTGAAGTTATCAACGACTATGAGCTCTCCATCACCAGTCCTCTGTCCAAGAGAGATGCAATCCTGAAGAGCAACAATAACAAACGGAGGCTGGCGAGCGTGTTGTGTACCTTCAATCTAGGAGACAATTCGGCGATGGAGACTCCGGACTATGGTGTGTTCGGTCATGACGAAGCAGACGTCACCATGATCTCCTATGTCCTTGAGGCTGCGAGACGTGCCCATGGCGTGATCCGTGTGCTTAGTGACGACACAGACGTGTTTGTCCTACTGGTCTATTGGGTGCATCGGGCGAAGCTGCAATGCGAGGTGCAGATGGAGCGGTGGGATCGGACAGTGCTGGACATCAAAGCCACCTGTGCTGACCTAGGGCCAAAATGTCTGCAGCTGCTTGGCACGCATGCCCTCAGCGGGTGCGACACAACATCATATCCATATGCCAAAGGGAAGATCCGTGCACTGAACATCTTGCTTGATGGGGACTTTCCAGGCTTGGCTGATGTCCTGGGTAAGGTGGGCATCACACGGGCAGATTTTTATTTATTTTTTTGTTTTTTGTATACTGAATCGAGGCTCGTGAAAGAGCTAACATTTACTTCACAAACAAATCAACCAGACAAACAAAACACACAAAAAGAGGGAGCGGAAAACAAGATGGGGAGAGAAGGGGAAGCACACAAACACAACATCCGAGAGCAGGGAGATGTGTGGAAGGGAGAGGGCTTGGGGGGAGGAGGCATGGGAAGGGGGGGGGGGGGGGGGTGGAGGGAGAAGTATAAAACACAAGGACACCAAGGACTTCCAGGACAGAAGTTGGTATTTCAAAAAAGTGGAATTGGGGTGAAATTAGCGGGGGTAGAAAAGATCAAGGTTTTGGATGGGGGAAGATAAGAGATGGTGGTGAACAGCTGTTTTAAAGACCTGGAGGGTGGAGTGGGATTGAAGAGAGTGAGGGAGTTTGTTCCAGAGGCGGGAGAAAAGAGGAATGAAGGAGTGAAGGTGAGCAGAGAGTCTTGATTTTGGCAGTTTGACCATAAGAGGGTTGCAGGCAGATCTTGTGCGACCTGTAGGAATATTTGCGGGACAGAGCCCAGAGAGAGCTGGGGGGGCAAGGCCAGAGAGGAGTCGGTAGAAGATGGAAAGACCACCAACCTGCCTGCGGTGAGTGAGTGAGAGGCCCTTGGAGTTAGCTTCATCGCGGGAGATTCCAATGATTCTGAATGCTTTGGTTTCAACAGCGTGAAGACGAGCTAGGTGTGAGGCAGGAGCACCAGCCCAGAGGGGAGAGCAGTATTCCATTGAGCTGCGGATGAAAGCCTTGTATGTGGTGAGGAGCTCAGGTGTGCCAAGGAAGGACTTCGCACGACGGAGGATGCCCAGTCGGCAACTGGCTTTGGAGGCCAGATTTGAAATGTGGTTTTCCCAGGAAAGATCATGGCAGATAGTGAGCCCCAAAAGCTTGAGTGACAGAACTTCTTGGAGAGGATTATTCAGAAAGTGGATGGGAGGGTTGTCCAGTCGGTCTTTTCGGAGAGACATCGTAAGAGTGTAAGATGTGAGAGATGTGAGATTGTGAGAGATGTGAGAGATGTGAGATTTGTCAGGATTATGTCAGGACATGTCAGGATATGATGGAAGCAGCAAAACCCTTCTTCGTTGCTCTGTATGGTCAACTGCCAGGAACATTCATTGAGTCTGCCCGCTTCACACTCTTCACCAAAAAGGAGAAAAGTCTGAAAATCATGGCCCTGGCTCCAACATCTGCCAACCTGTTGCAGCATGTGCTGCGGGCTCATCTGCAGGTCATGTTGTGGAAAGCTGCAGATCACCAAACCCCACCCGACGAGTCAGCCGATATCACTCGCTTTGGATGGGAGATCCGGGATGGCATCCCCGTTCCTGTCATCGCTCAGGGTGACCCAGCTCCACCAGATATATTTGACGTGATTTTGTGTCAGTGTAGGGCACATGGCAAGAAGTGCAGGACCGAGGCATGTGGCTGTCACAAACAACATCTTTCATGCACGTCATACTGTAACTGCTCTGGTCAAGAGGGATGCTGCAATCCGTACACTAAGAAACGAGATGCTCAGACTGGAGATGAGGTTGATGTCGAGAGGGAGGATGTTCAAGGAGACGATTTTGAAGAGGGTGTGGATCAGGAGAGTGAAGGCGATGAGAATATTGACGATGGTATTGTTGATTCTGAAGACAATGAGGTTATTGAGGATGAAGACGATGATGAGTGGGAGTAAAGATGAAGGTTATTAGGTGATACCCGGTATATACTTCATTACGGTTATAGCATATTGTTTAAAACCACCTTTTATCTGCAGTAATGCCAAGCCTTGTAACATCCTTAGAATGACGTTTATGCATAATTACTTAATGCAATAGTTTTCCTCATCATGAAATGTGAATGGTCATAGCAATGTGTTAGTTTCAATGTCATCTAAGCTCGGCTAATATCCATAATGATCTTTCAAATATGAATTATTACTACTTTCTCAAAGACAAATGTGTCAAATGTTACATGATTATCCATTCCGTGGCATGAACATGAATAAACTATTAAAATGTAATTTTGTTAAACTTTTCATCTGTTGTCCACGGAGAGGTCAAATTTGACCTTGACCTGAAATGACCTTCAGCACCTGAACTTGACCTTGAATTGAAAAAATCACAGAATAAATAGATTCTACACACCCCAAAACCCCTTAAAAGAGGTATTTCATATCATTATTGGGCAAGTGGTTTAAAAGTTAGATTTTCAAAATGGCGCCCGGCTGCAATATTGGATTTATGCAAATTACTAGAGTTACCCAAACTTGCAATTTGGGCAACCAAGCTGAATTTGTTCTAGGACCCCATGGGAGTACAAATCAACAAAACAAGTTCATAGGAAAGAACATTTCTAGGTTCAGGAAATATCAAATCGACTATAGATTCCTCATTGGCAACCCATCGGCTGCCAGTATTCGTGAGTTCGCAAGCCCCCATCACCCTACGTCTGCGTCGCCCCCACCCACCCAACCACCAACACCGGGGACGTCAGGGGAGGTGCGCAGATATTTATACTGTACAAGTGTACAGCACTGCATTTGGTTCCTAAACCACAAACACCTTGCTGCACCGCTCGACTCACTGCTGCACCGCTGCTGCACCGCTGCACTGCACTCACTATCAGGAACTTGTAATTACCGTTATTCCGTTAATCATGACCTCTAAACACAAGAAAATCCTGGTGTTGGCTTAACGGTTAAGGTGGCTGACTTGAGATCTTAAGGTATTGAGTTTGAGCCCCCAGTCATGCGTTGAAATAACACCTGGTGGATTGACTCAGCCAGGCATCCTTCCGAGGTTGACAAAATGACTACCTGCTTACAGGGATAATAATCCATTTGAGTATCCTGCGTCGGAGTGGCGACCCCATTCCATGATTGTACTACTCCTGAGGTGGTGTTTGAGATGTCTCTCAAGGGCCCCAAATCCACTTGCTTCTGTATATTGAATACCAGATGGGGGTATGCTGGGACTGTATTGGTTCGAGGACGCCAATGGTAAGACGGTGACGGTCAATGGCGAGCGGTACCGTGAGGTCTTACGCCGATTCCATGCTGATCTCGCTCAACTACGTCTCCAAACCAACTCAGACTTGCATGGTTCATGCAGGACGGTGCCCCACTGCGCATTGCAGGTGAAACTATCCACTTTCTCCACCAGCTGTTGGGAAATCGTGTCATCAGCCTGGGCACAGCAAATGAGTGGGCGCACCACAGCCCAGATTTGAATCCATTGGATTTTTTATTTTTCGGTGTTGCCAAAGGTCAATTTTGCCAACAAACCTCGAACCCTGGCTGTCCTGAAGCAGGAGGTGGAAGACTACTGTCAGGCTACCACTCCAGCCACTTTCAGACGAGTTGTGGAGAATTTTGTAGTCAGGATCAAAGCCTGTTTCAACAGAGGCGGAGCACATGTTGAAAATGTCAATTACAAGCAATATAATGAGTGATTTGAAAATGGCATGGTGTATGCTTTCCATCAATGCATCACTGAACTTGCTAACTTTTGTAATTTTTGTACAATAAATCGTTCAAATAGTCCACTTTTTTGAAACACCTCACCACCTCATCCCAGCATCCTGCACTCAACCCATCCTGTGCTGGTCCATTTCATTCAAGTTTTTTTTTTTTTTTTTTTACGATGGGCACATGGGGCAGGGGGGGATGAAATGCGCATTGCCCACGGTGGTGGGGGGAGGGGTGTGAGTGTTGTGTTTGACTTTGGTGTTTGTCGCTCTGAGGGCAGAGCATTTGTAAGCTGCACTGGAGGGGGGATTGGGAGGAGGCGGGGCAAAGCTTTTTGGTGTATGCACTTCGCCATCTTGATAAAAGCTCAGGGGTCTGAGTCGGACTTCAGATATAGTGATTGTACCGGTGCAAACAGTCCCCCGCCTCCTCAAGCACAGAATCAGGATCCTCAATGGAAGACAATGATGATGAGGCAGGAGAACTGGCAACTGAGATGGGATAAAGGTTTCTCACCATTCGCATGAAAGGCGAGAGAATGGTGTTGCATATATGGTTGTTTTTTTTTTACTGGGGCTATCGTGTTATGATGAAATGAATCCTTCCTGTCAATATTCTTACTAAATCAATGAAAATATGTCTCAAAATCTTCAATTTATGACAGTGCACACACACCACCTTTTCCATTAATGAATGTGCCGAGATATCAAAAATCTGAAAAATGTAGTATCGCGTTGATATTTTTTCAATATCTAATCGAGCTGATAATATTGAGAGATAGTCTAGCCCGAGTGCACGTTTATTGAAATTTGTCAGGAATATTACTTTCATATTTTTCACTACAACACAGCTCACTATATGCTGTGCGTCATGACAAATGAGAACGAAACTACACACCAAACAAACTTCCAGCATTTGCTTTCCTTCTCTCATTTTATTTAACACTACAGGTTTGTGATGCAAAAAAACCCCAAAAAAAAAACATTCTTCATCACTTATTAGCTCCAGACCGATTTGTGTAAGAAAACTGATTTTATTACCTCCACCACCAAAGATGGACGGAGGTTATGTTTTCACCCCTGTTTGTCCATTTGTGAGGATGATATCTCAAAAAGTTATGGACGGATTCGGATGAAACTTTGTGTATAGATTGAGTGTGTGACAAGGACAAATGGATTAGATTTTGGTGAATATCCAGACACTAGAATTTTAAGTGACTTCACCACTGAGAGATGGGCAGAAGGCGCGCTATAGCCGGCACCATTGCCAAATTCCTGCCCAAACCAGCAGAGGGCGTTGCATCAACGGCATAGCTGCACCCTCAGCCAATGATGTGACCGCATACAAACATTGTGCCACATACAAAGAAGAAGAGAGATTGGACCAAAAACTATTTTATTACCTCCACGACCGAAAGTGGACTGAGGTTATGTTTTCACCCGTTTGTCTGTCTGTGAGCAGGATATCTTAAAACGTTATGGACAGATTCGGATGAAACTTGCTGTCAGGTTGGGTGTGTGACAGGGACGAATTGATTAGATTCTGGTGAAAGTCCACATCCAGATATGAATCCGCCACCGATGATGGACAGAGGTTATGTTTTCACCCCTGTTTGTCTGTCTGTCTGTTTCTTGCAAAATCGAAGATTCACAAGTGTATTGGTTGGTTTGGTCTGTTATTCTGTCTGACTGTATGTCAATGACCTACAGGTCACATTTTTACTTCAATCTTCACGAAACAACCACCTGGTCGAGATAGTCACAAATAGGAAGCCTATTGTTGTTGGGGTCAATATATCAAAAAGGTCAAGGGTCAAGGTCACATACATCGTCAATTTCCCCCAAATAAACACTATATAAAACCGAAAAGAAAAGCGGATGGTGAACCCTTTAAGGTGAAGCCTCGGTCGACCCATGTGCTGAACATCACCTACACTTAGCTTGACATCAATCATCAACCAATGACAGCAGATAGGTCATTGATTTAACATTCCATCCAATGGAAAGCAACGTCATTGATTCAACAACCTGCCTGCTTTTTGACATTTTATACTCAGGGTGAGAATCAAAACCAGACTGGACAACTCAAAGGCGAGTGCACTACCTACGAGCCATCCTACCAACCCTTATAAATAAATAAGTAAACAACATAAAACTGAGCAACAAAGTTGCACAGCAAAAGTGCACAACAACCTCACCTTCATAGCCAGCAGCCTCCGGCTCTTAAAAACCTGAACTAATGCATTGCTCCCTCCATTGACCAAAGGCCCAGTCTCAGTAAGTGCAGAAGGCTGGGCCTTATCTTTCTTCCCTTGCACCGTTTGACCCGCCTCACGATCTTTCTTTCGCTGCTCCTTCTCCTCACGGCGCCGATCATTTTGCTGTTTCTGCATCGCAATCCGATCCTTCCACAGGTCTGAGGCATTACGCTGAAGACTATCCACATAGTCCTGGGCCGGCCCCGCCACAAGTAACCGGTGGCAAAGGGCCTGGAGCACTGAGAGCTTATCCGTGGGGTCCAGCTCCCAAAACTCTGAAGTTTCGAGGCGCAGCAATAGCTCTGAGCTGAGCTCTCGTTCATCAAATTTGCCGTGCCGATGCAACGGCTCGACGGAATAACCAGCATTCCGATGCTCTTTCTCTGGAGGATCAGATCGTGTAGCTAGCTCGGTTACATCATCATTATCATCGTCTGCTCCATCAGATAGAGAGTCACTCTCTGAACCACTACTGTATATAGTTCGGCGAAGGCAAAGCCGAGCAAGCTCAGGGGCAATATAAGGGTCAATGGGAAGCTCGGACAGACGAAAGCCAAGTTCTGTCAATGAGCACCGTAATCCGTCTCTTCCTGCTTCAGGTGTGCCAAAACGACCCCAAAGAAGAGCACGAAGCAGAACAGCAAGCAGATGACCTAGAGTCTGCTCAGCAGAATCTCCACTTACAAGTGTTTCAGTGAGAAGTTTGGCTGTTATAGGTTTGGTGTGA
Organism: Myxine glutinosa; assembly: GCF_964187855.1. Taxonomy (NCBI): domain Eukaryota; kingdom Metazoa; phylum Chordata; class Myxini; order Myxiniformes; family Myxinidae; genus Myxine; species Myxine glutinosa. The sequence continues at coordinate 135,898,221 of NC_136264.1, read as the reverse complement.
AAAGCCCAGATTTCATCCTTTGGAACTGTGAGAAGCCCGTCGTAGCAGTTAAAGAAATCTGTGACCATCGCAATGTCTCCAAAGCTCAAACCGATGGATGAATGAATTGGGAAAGGCTGTGGAAGAGGAAGAGATCCAGGGGTGCCGGTAAGGTGAAGATCTTCAACTCTCCGACGTCGCTGGCGTTTCATCTCCATCTCCACCCTACGTTTCTCACGTGCGCGCTCCCTTATCTTCTGTGCAGCTTTCTCACGCCTTTGCGCCACAACCGCTTTCCTCTCCTCAGCGGACATTATGGCTAAGCGGTGGCGTTCTGCTAGGGTTTCGCAGCGGCGCTCCACCATAACACGCAACTCGGCCGGCAAAATGGCTCGTTGCCTTTCACTACCGAGCTCCTTCGCCGTAGCGGTCAGCAAATGAGAAAGGGTACTGCGTTTCTCCGTACGATCGTGGTACTGCTGGTAAAACCGAAGAAGCCGCAGAGCAGCAGGAGCAAGGCCCGCTTCTTTCCGCCTCTTCGAGCCAAGGCCACCAACATGCTGCACGCCTGCTTCCATAAGCGTAAGCTGTCTTAACTGCTGCTTCTTGTCCTTTATCTTGGCAGTTTCCTGTTGAGTACCACACTTACCAACCCGTGGTTTCAGCTTCATGTCAATTTTTCCTTGTCTGTCCTTGGGAGGGTGACTTTGTTTTTTCATTTTATTCCCCTCATTCTCTTTCTCAGTTTTTTCACTGTGTTTCTTCTTCTTCTTTTTCACATCACCACCTTTCCCACTTCCTACCTGTGCGATTATCTCTGCTAATGTGAGTTCAGATGACGTTTCAGAACCTGAGAGGGAGTGAGAAGGCGAAGAGCCATTGAGATGAGCGTGACGGCAAGAAGAGGATGGCGTACACGTTGAAGACAAGGATGAGAGTGACAAGTGATCATTGAGGGAGTGATTGGCTTTTCTGCGACGGCACAGTCCCACGTTCCGAGGGCAATTAAATACCTTTGAGACAAATGTAGGAAGGGGAGGGAAAGGAATCAAGAGGTATTAATGGCCAGTAATTTTAGACCACAATAACCTTTACTTTACCACATAATGATATTTCTACAGCAGTTGGTCCGTTTGCAATGCCACCTGAACATTTGTGTTATGATGCTTTTCAGTTTGAGACCAATAATCAAAGTAGAAGAATATCTAATGACAAAAAAAGAACAGAACAGTAAACTGGAAAATGCCCAGAGGGAAGTGGAGGCAGAAGAAGAATGGGAAGAAGGCTGGACAAACCACAAATCCGGCAGAAAAACACACCTGCAGCTCTTCAGCGTTTAATCGAGGCACAAGAGCAAAGCGAAGATCTGCCTCTTCATCCACCACCCAAGGTGAACGATCCCCATACCCAGCACGAGCCCCATGATGCCGGATAAAGTAGCGCATTATCTCCTTCGTCGGAGGACGCTCTGAACGCAGCAACTTCGATGCAGGCACCATTTTTATTTGCTGGACACAGGCAATGGCAATGTTCAATTGTAGTCCACCAGCCAAACCTGAAAAGAGGCCTATTGAAAGAGTTAGCACAAGTGGTCAGGTAGAAAAATGCCAAAGGTACGAGCTGTTAGGGGGGAATCTATGGGGGTACAAGATGTTAGGGGTGTGGGGGGGTGGGGGGGGGGAGTCTATTGTAGCAACTTAAGCCATTATTCAACATCAAGAAAATAGCTCTAAAGTTCAAAACCCCTTGAAGACCAAGTTATGAAGTTACTTTGAGGATAGCTTGAGAAAATTTGCAAATAACCACCATAAAGAAGGTTTCCACTAAGTTTCATGAAACAAATCTCACAATTCGTTTCCGAGAGGTTTAAAATTAGAATTGGTGGACAAATGACACACAACAGTTTCATAAGAGTGGTGACCCAATGACGAGGGCACCAGACTGGCATTCCAATGGCCGTGGTCCAAATCCATCTGAAGAAAGGAAACCCAAAGAGCTTGTTTGAGTAAAATTACCATGTCCTTATCTGACCCAAAGCAATAAAAAAAAGTTAGCTCATTAATGACCTCTACGAGGGGAGTAAACTATGTGCACCACTAAGTCTAATAGTCGATGCGTTGTTGTTTACATACTCTGGTTCAGTCTTCATGCAATCAGAACAAATTGGGATCCGTACTGTAACATTGACTTGGGAGGGCGGGGGAGACAACACAGCTGGGGGGGGGGGGGGGGGGGACAAAACGGCTCTGGTGGAGAGAGGAAGGAGAACACGGTTGGGGGGGAGTGGGGGGAGAAGAACACGGCTGAAGGGGGGAAAGGGGGAGGAAGAGGGGAGGGGGGGGGGGGTCCCAGTGTCCCACGATTAGGCCAGATCTGGATCTAGACCTCAACCAAAATCTAATCAGCTTGTTCTTATCCCCTTACCAACTCGTCCACCTAGTTTTACCATAATTCGTCCACAACTTTTTGAAACATCGTGCTGTATATAGTTGTTTGGACCTAATCCCTCAATGATGAATAATCACTTTAAAAAAAAAAAATTAAATTCTCATATCCGGATTCGTATCTTCACCAAAATCGAATCGATTCATTATTGTCACACACACAACCAGTCGACCAAGTTTTGTCCGAATCCATCCATAACTTTTTGAGATATCCTGTTCACAAACAAACAGACAGTCCAAACAGGGGTGAAAACAACCTCCATCCACCTTCAGTGGTGGAGGTAACAAGAAATATTATGCTAAGTTTTACTATAAAGATTACTGTACTTTGGCTTTCACTTGTTTGCTATTTTAAACAATTTCTTTTTTTTCATTCAGAAAGGTCAAAGGTTACCACCCATGTTTATTTCCTGCAAAAGATGATCTTCTAAACCAAAGGAAAAATATGACTTAGAAGAAACAAAGTGCCCAATTATTCAACAGAAGTTTCTAGATTAAAAAAGAAAAACAGGTCAAGCACATCAATGGGACTTGCTGCACTTGACATGAAGTGCCCCACACTCAATAGTGCATTCAAAGAATGAAATGCAACTTTTCCACAGGGCTGGAAAATGCAAATGAATTTGACCAAGTGGACACCAATGGTACAGATTCATGCCACAACCCCCTCTCCCACCCGAACCCCACCCCAATTCACCGTGCCATCTTGCAGCCGAATGTCATACGAGTGAGGTAGCAGGCGCGGTGGAACCCACTGCTTCTCCTTGCGTTTGTTCATGGAAGTCGATAGTTTACGGGGCGAGCGACGAGCTAGATACAGAAAGGAAGAGTGAATATAAAGATAGAGAGAACACAGTTGGCAAAAAATTATACATTTGTGGTTCAATTGAAGCGCACCTGCTGGTCCAATGATCAAAGGGGAAATTCAAGAGGTCTCGCGCTACTTCTTGACGGTTTGCATTTATTTAGTGAAGGGTACTCAGCAGCACTACCCAAAACATGCTCGGGGCAGGGCTTTTATAAGCTGATGAAGGTGGACCTTTTGGGCGATTATGTCATTGTGCAATGTGCGGAGCATTGTGGGTGGAAGCAAGTGTTGGTATGGGCTGCTGTTGCTGCACACGACTCCAATCCTCTTCACTCTTTCTCATAATCAAAAGAAGCTCCGAGCAAAGTTCTGCTTGTTAACACATCCAATCTGAATGGAGCATGCCAAACGTCTCACCTGTCAGAGTGGCTCCAGTATTTGATGTGGCTTGATTATCAAGTGTCGACATTATGGGATTTGCATTTTCAGATACGACTGATTCTCCCTTCTTGGGAGTCCCCGGCTCTTCTTTTAGTTCCCGAGTGCTTTCGCCATCTTTGGCATCCTGGGTGTCATCTCCATCAACAGGATAAATTGCTTTGATTGTGGCTGGCACGGCCTTCTTACCACCCACCTGCAGGTGATGGAAATTACATTTGGATTTCAGAACACTGGCTCAGTTTTCATTCAAGTCCACCCACCCAAACCACTCGGAAAAAAGTATCGCGTAGTTGTGTAGACACCTTGTACTCGCAGAGCTCTCCCAAAGCAAGGCGAGTCATGATGGTGGTGTAGGCCTCATTCACCAAGCGCTCGAGCGGAAACATGCTGTGTTGGCAAAGCTGCAGCACAGGATGTTCAAACCACGTAGGATACTCCTCTGCCAACCTATCATCAGAAACCACAACCACACAGCTGGTATAGCATACATTTAAAACCGCAAAGGTTTACTCTTCCACCAAGTACAGCACACAAACTAGAAAAGTTATAGATAGAACACCTTACCCCATGCAATCTTGAGAAACAAGGACATGGGCGGGGTCAACGATCGGCAAGTTTGATTGGTCATGATGACATAAAATGCCGTAATATTTGTCCAAGTACTGCTAAAAGGAAGGGTTTTGAAAGTGGCAAAAGGCGATTTGCATTCTACAGTGTTCAAGTATATGACTGAATTAAACAAGCGTTACGCCTAGGTCCCCCGTCGGTGAAGTGATGCGAGTTGACAAAGGGGAAGACGCAAGGCGGCCATCTTGGATTTTGACGTGGCGACCAAATTTTCAATAGCGTTCTTCCTTATGCCGAGATACACCCACACACCAGATTAGAAGTTGGCACTGCGCTTATTTTTCAAGATATTCCGCTCACAAGGTTCAGACATACATGGCGGCGGCCATCTTGGATTTTGACGTGGTGACCCAATTTTCAATAGCGTTCTTCCTTATGCATAGATACACCCACACACCAGATTAGAAGTTAGTAGTTCGTTTATTTTTCAAGATATTTCGCTCACAATGTTCAGACATATATATGGTGGCGGCCATCTTGGATTTTGACGTGGCGACCCAATTTTCAATAGCGTTCTTCCTCATGTGTAGATACACCCACACGCCAGATTAGAAGTTAGTAGTTCGTTTATTTTTCAAGATATTTCGCTCACAATGTTCAGACATACATATGGTAGTGGCCATCTTGGATTTTGACGTGGCGACCTAATTTTCAATAGGGCTCTTCCATATGCCTAGTTGCACCCACACACCAAATTAGAATTCGGTCCTTCACTTACGCACGTCCTTCACTTACGCACGCACATATATATGGTGGCGGCCATCTGGTGGAATATGGTGGCGGCCATCTTGGATTTTGACGTGGCGACCCAATTTTCAATAGCGTTCTTCCTTATGCCTGGATACACCCACACACCAGATTAGAACTTAGTAGTTCATTTATTTTTCAAGATATTCCGCTCACAAGGTTCAGACATACATGGCGGCGGCCATCTTGGATTTTGACGTGGCGACCTAATTTTCAATAGGGTTCTTCCATATGCCTAGTTGCACCCACACACCAAATTAGAATTCGGTCCTTCGCTTACGCACGCACGCACGGACGCACACACGGACGGAGGGAGGGGAAAACCATAGTCTCCCTTTCGCTCCGCGGTGCGACGGGGGACAAAGAAATCCTTTTTTAAGGCCATTTTCCCTGCTAGAGTGAGGGTTAGCCTTCCTGGCCCCATGACAATCATCATGGCTCCCTTTTTGAGGCATTATTTTTATGGCCGGATGCCCTTCCTGACGCCAACCCTTTAGTCGCCTATTACGACACGCAGGGATACCAGGGATACGGTGTACCTATTCTAAACCGGGCACAAACTGGCACATTCATCCCAACAAGCTGGTACTCAATTTGCCGACATCGGAAGGATAACAGGCTGAGTCAACCCCCCTGGCGTTAATTCAAAGATCGACCGGGATTCAAACTCAGGATCCTAGAATCCCAAGGGAGCACCCTAATTGCTAAGCCAACACCAGGCTCAAATACATGATTGAATTGAAATAAAATAAAGTTTTAAAGGTTATAGAAAAAAAAAGTTTTGGAAATTTACCGCCGTTGTTGCAGTGTTTTATACACCACCTTATTTAAGATGTTACATTTGTTAATCACACCTGTTGCTTGTGTCCTTTATGGCATCCTGAAAAACAGTCCGTTTACTGTTTGGAATGACTATCTCAATGCTTTTTGAAACTAGAACGGGCACTCGGTAGAGCGCATACCTTCGCCGCAGCTACTGTTCTGTACTTGGCATGGGAGTGTAGGGAACAGAACAGTGAACAGTTTGGTGCTGATTTCATGCAAATCGGATAAGAATTGACCGAGTTATGACAAAAAACGCACATTTTGCAAGGTCGTGACCCCCCTGACCTTTGACCCCCAACCGCTAACAAGGGTAATGTCTTCACTGGGTCATGTCGTATATCACAAGATCGAGCATTGAATTCTGAACATTTTGGCATTAGTTGCATGCCAATTGGATAAAAATTGACCGCGCTATGGTAAAAATACGATTTTGACCTTTTCGTGACCTTGACCTTGACCTTTGACCCGATTGCTCCCAAAATCTAATCAAATGTGTCCCGTATAATAACCAATCATCCCACCAAATTTCATGCAATTCAGTTGAATACTTTTTGAGTTATGCGAATAACATACACACACACACACACACACACACACACAGACATACAAATAAATACACAGCGATCAAAACATAACCTTCCGCTTTTGCGAAGGTAAAAAGCAGGAGGGGGGCAGGGGATATTGTAATCGGCTCTGTCTGCCGTTTGCCTGTCAAGCTCTGCCTGTCAATCGGCTGTTTGCCTGTCAAGCTATTGCCTCTTAAACAATGGGACAGAAATTCACCAAACTTGGTAGTTATGAATTACATCGGTTAAACTGCAGAACTCAAAAAAAGAAAAAAAACTAGAACAATGTGACTACGTCGCCAATATGCCTCCGCATGGTCCCACAACGGGTAGATGCCATCACTCTGCATATGTATGGGTAGTGGATCACATTTGTGAAGTTTCGTGTTGATCGGATAGGTTTGTTTTTCTATCCAAGATGGCTGCCAAACCACGTGACCTATTACATCATCATTTTCAAACTACATGCAAGAGTGCTGTTATATATTTGTAAAATTTTGCATCGATAGGGTGAGCGGTTTCAGATATAATTATTTAATATTTTCCTTCAATCCAAAATGGATGCCAAACCATGTGACCTATGATGTCATAAATTTAATATTTCAATATAAATGGGTCGAAGATCATGTGCATGCAATTTCAGATTTTTAGGATAAGGAATTCGATTAAAACATTTTGGCTGGTATACCACTTCGCCAATGATGTCATCATTATCATGCTTTTGTTCCCCCATTGGGAGTACTTGACAATGTGCCAAGTTTAAAAATTTTCCATTCAGCGGTTTCAGAGAATTTTTTTTTAATTATTTGCCTTTAATCCAAGATGGCTGCCATGCCACGTGACCTATGACATCAAAAATATCATAAAAACGTTCTGCATGGTTGTCACTCCTACCATGAAAGTTTCGTCTTCATCGGACATATGGTTGCTAAGAAAAACGAGGTTTAGCCCATACGGACGGACGTACGGACACCCGAAAATATAATGCCTCCGGCGGCTATCGGCGGAGGCATAAAAAGGAAACAAAAAAAACAACTCATTAGGGAGGGTCCAGGGGCAGGCTCCCCCACCCTCCCTCCCTCCTGAAAACACAATGCCTTCGGCCACCTTCTGGGGTGGAGGCCTAAAAAGGATTTCCGTGCCATACAGGAGTTTCACCTATAGAATTATGATCACCACATAGCACGAAGGTGCAAGAGCAGTGTCATTTTTGGCCCCACCCTCTGTGGCGGGGTCAAATACCATAAAATAAAATTACAGTAATAAAAAAAAAAAAAAACTTTTTATAGGCAATCCATTGGAGGAAGCATAAAATGTGTAACAATTTTTTGGATTTGATCCCCGGGTTCATGCCCGGGAGGACAGGGGGGACGGGGGCGGCAGTGAGGAGTTAGTCACAGGAATCAAAATGGGGGTAAAAAAAAATTTGGGTCATCAAAATTTGATATTGGGTCATTCCTGGTTCAACTTTTTTGCCACCTTTCAACTTTGCTTTGGGCGGGACGCATGGGGATTTACGATGGTGCCATCGACGTCACCAGTTTTTAATTTTGTTTGGCAGCCAAACAGGCAAACAGACTAAAACAATTATCTCTCTGCTCTCTGCGCATGTGCGATTGAGTCAAATTCAGAACCAAAGTACTGATAAACTACAGGTTCCTGTTCCGATTTGTGTTAAAAAAAGAATATTCATTTGAAATCAAGTTGTTCCTTTTTCATAAACTGATGTTTGAAGACAGACAAAGTGACCCAATTATCGCTTAGCCCCACTTTTCGCTTCGCACGTGCGGGTTTAACATAGCACAACAACACATGAACGCTCCAACCACTCATCGACCTGATCTTTAGTTAAGCACAACCACACAGCACCACAACCTGAGCCTCCATGCGATGGAAATAGTGAGTACCCCATCTGCAAAACAATGAAATGAAAACAACATACAAGGAAATGGCCAACCTGCGCATCAGCCGGGACTCCCTCACATTAGGACCGATCGTTTGTGATGTAAACATGGAGCGCCCCGTTCCTCAACAACAATGCAAAACAACATTCGCAATCACAACTAGAATGGCACTCAGTAGAGAGCATACCTCCGCCAGGCTGAACGGTGTACGTTTTGCATCCTACCGATAGGTCCGGATCTGGATGGATTCGGACCTGAACCAAAAGCGAATCCACCAAGTTGTTAAAAGTCGTCCACAAGTTTTTGAATTATCGTGCCATATATCGTTTTGGCCCTATCGCTGAATAGCGAAGAATCGCTTCGAAAATCAAATAAAAAATTTAAAATTCTTGAATCCAGATTCGAATCTTCACCAAAATCGAATCATTTCATCCTCGTCACAAACCCAACCTCTCCACCAAATTTCGTCCGAATCCTTCCACAACTTCTTGAGTCACCTTGTTCACAGACAGACGGGGGTGAAAAACATAACTTCCAACTACTTTCGGCAGCGGAGGTAACTATTAGAATCATTCACAAACTCACAGTTGTTGCACCTCTTGCTCCTCTTCCCAAGCCTCTTGATGGGTCAATGCGCTGCTACCTGTGCTGCGACACGTCCAGTTCCTCGCTGCATACATGGCCACCCGCTCATCAAACTCACTGTGGCATGTAATTAAGGAATGAAAAGAACCACAGATGGGGAGAAGCTCCAACACATGCTAGAGCTTGACAGCCATTGGCTAGATAGGTAGCACGGTGGTTTAGACGGGCTCATACGAGGTTAGGCGGTGCATTTAATCAAACAAAAAAAGCAGAGGAGGTTAACCACCGTGCGAAATGAGGTGCGTTTGAAATATCGAGAATTAGCTCTTCGTCAAAACGAAAGTAAACATGGTGGGGGTGGGGGTGGAACTGGACCCAATATCATCGGCACTGGACCCAAGATCATAGGGACTGGACCCATGATCATAGGGACTGGACCCATGATCATAGGGACTAGACCCATAATCATAGGGACTGGAGCCAAGATCATAGGGACTGGAGCCAAGATCATAGGGACTGGACCCATGATCATAGGGACTGGACCCATGATCATAGGGACTGGACCCATGATCATAGGGACTGCACCCATGATCATGGGGACGACACCCATGATCATAGGGTCTGGAGCCAATATCATAGGGACTGGACCCATGATCATAGAGACTAGACCCATAATCATAGGGACTGGACCCATGATCATAGGGACTGGACCCATGATCATAGGGACTGGACCCATGATCATAGGGACTGGACCCATGATCATAGGGACTGGACCCATGATCATAGGGACTGGACCCATGATCATAGGGACTGGACCCATGATCATAGGGACTGGACCCATGATCATAGGGACTGGACCCATGATCATAGGGACTGGGGCCAAGATCATAGGGACTGGAGCCACGATCATAGGGACTGGACACATGATCATAGGGACTAGACCCAAGATCATAAGGCTAGACCCATAATCATAGGGACTGGACCCATAATCATAGGGACTGGACCCATGGTCATAGGGACTGGGGCCAAGATCATAGGGACTGGAGCCACGATCATAGGGACTGGAGCCAAGATCATAGGGCCTGGAGCCAAGATCATAGGGCCTGGAGCCAAGATCATACGGCCTGGAGCCAAGATCATAGGGACTGGAGCCAAGATCATCAGGACTGGAGCCAAGATCATAGGGACTGGAGTCAACATCATAGGGTCTGGAGCCAATATCATAGGCACTGGACCCATGATCATAAGGACTGGACCCATGATCATAGGGAATGGACCCATGGTCATAGGGACTGGACCCATGATCATAGGGACTGGACCCATGATCATAGGGACTGGACCCATGATCATAGGGACTAGACCCATAATCATAGGGACTGGAGCCAATATCATAGGGACTGGAGCCAAGATCATAGGGACTGGACCCATGGTCATAGGGACTGGATCCATGATCATAGGGACTGGACCCATGATCATATGGACTGGACCCATGGTCATAGGGACTGGACCCATGATCATAGGGACTGGACCCATGATCATAGGGACTGGACCCATGATCATAGGGACTGGACCCATGATCATATGGACTGGACCCATGATCATAGGGACTGGACCCAAGATCATAGGGGCTGGACCCATGATCATAGGGACTGGAGCCAAGATCATAGGGACTGGAGCCAAGATCATAGGGACTGGAGCCAAGATCATAGGGATGGAGCCAAGATCATAGGGACTGGAGCCAAGATCATAGGGACTGGAGCCAAGATCATAGGGACTGGAGCCAAGATCATAGGGACTGGAGCCAAGATCATAGGGACTGGAGCCAAGATCATAGGGACTGGAGCCAAGATCATAGGGACTGGAGCCAAGATCATAGGGACTGGAGCCAAGATCATAGGGACTGGAGCCAAGATCATAGGGACTGGAGCCAAGATCATAGGGACTGGAGCCAAGATCATAGGGATTGGAGCCAAGATCATAGGGACTGGAGCCAAGATCATAGGGACTGGAGCCAAGATCATAGGGATTGGAGCCAAGATCATAGGGACTGGAGCCAAGATCATAGGGATGGAGCCAAGATCATAGGGATTGGAGCCAAGATCATAGGGACTGGAGCCAAGATCATAGGGACTGGAGCCAAGATCATAGGGATTGGAGCCAAGATCATAGGGACTGGAGCCAAGATCATAGGGACTGGAGCCAAGATCATAGGGATTGGAGCCAAGATCATAGGGACTGGAGCCAAGATCATAGGGACTGGACCCATGATCATGAATGGAATGTGGATGGAGGGAGGGTTTCCATTTACGAGAAAACATGAAGGATACTCCTTATCAGAGAACACCTCCCCAGTATGCGGGATTGTGTACTTGAATTCGGGCCCAGGATCCCGCCTGCCCAGTGGGAACGGCTTCCTCCCGAGTAACGGAGCCATGGTGATGGTCGGAGTGATCCTCTCAAACCGCTCTCCGTGTCCCTCCGTTCCGTATCTCCTTTGCACCAATGTCCGTGTTCAGTGTTCACACTTGGCCCGTCGCGCATTCACGTTATCATTCGATCTCCTACTCTACTGACTTTCCATCCTCGGTACCCTATCGGTATCAATGGCAGTCCACCAGTGTCTCCATGAAACCCCACGAACGCGTGTCCGCTCGCGTACAAACGTCCGTCGCAGGTGATCGGAGAGCGAGTTTGCTCCCTCAACCTCAAGTCTCCGTCGGCCCAACCTTCGGCCTAGCGACGCTACTTCCGCCGTCCGTTTGGCTGCAGCTCCAGCGACAAGCAAACGTTACACCGACGTAAATTGTGAACGCTTGTCCCTGTGGATTCTTCCAAACGAGACACCCAGCCGAACAGGACCACGGGGGGCACAGGAGAATCCACGGACACGGCTGGAGAGACCTCCGAGCCGGCAAATAGTGCAGGCCACACACGGTTCAAAAATGGCGGGAGAAAGAATACCGGCGGAGGTTCCCATTGGTCCATTCGCATCACGTTGTGCGCATTGACGTCACTTCCAAAGGCGCCAACCTTATCGAGTGAAAATTATGAATGACGCATGCGGAGGATGCGCGTTGATAATTTTTTTTTTTCGGTGTTCTGAAAATAAATGACTCTATAGGAAGTTAGGGTTTAGTTTGCGGCTGCGGGAGGTTATCGTTGCGTGGGGCAGGATCGCGGGGATGGGAGGAGACAAGTGTGAGGGGCGGGGAAAGACGGTTTAGAGGTCGAGGAGGGGAGGTATCAACAAATTCCGCACTTTTGCGGATGTAATAAATCGATTGTTTCTAATAAATCCGCCGTACATATGTTAAAGATTGGACCTTCAGTCATAACTTGCAATTCTCTACAAGGCTCAAGCGACATCGCGAGATGACCCTCGGCGGGTCTTTCACCCCTGTGGACCGTGTGGTACCATCAGAGGGCGCTGTCCCTCCAACCACACTTTGGGTCGCAAACATGAATGTGTTACCATGCAAAAACATGGAATTGCTTGGTCTACAAAATGATAAGGGAAGGTTAGTGCAATTGAGGCGCTTACAGGATAGCCTAAACGCTCAACCTAGACTCCCCTCTAAGCTGTCTATCCTGGGTTCGAATCCCGACACAGCTATAAACCGCCATCCTGGTGTTTCACAGGCAGGGTGATTCATCATTGTGTGAATGTGAAACTGGATGTTTCTTCGAAAAGGTTTTTGTTGTTAATACCCAAGTCTTTGCCCCTTAGACTTCGATTATTAGTGGAATAATACACTAATTGAAAACTTTCCTTTTCAGACATATTGTTAAGCTAACTCTCATGATGTTACTGCGTTTTCCATTTTGTCTCCATCCAAGTTTGATTCTTCTCTTTACCTGCGCCACCAAAGGTGGAGGAAGGTTATGTTTTCACACTGGTTTGTCTGTCTGTTTGTGAGCAGGACATCTCAAAACGTTGCGGACGGATTTGGACGAAATTTGGTGGACAGGTTGGGTGTGTGACAAGGACGAAATCATTCGAATCCGGATCAGAGAATTTTTAAGTGATTCTTCACCATTGAGAGATATAGGGCAAAAAACGATATCTTTCACGATATCTCAAAAAGGTTGTGGAAGTATTCGGACAGAACTTGGTGGACTGGTTAGGTGTATGACAAGGAAGAATCGTTTCAATTTTGGGAAAGATTCGAATGCGGATCCGGTTATGAGATTATTTTTTTTAATTTTTAAGTGATTCAACTTCACCATTGCATGATATGGCCAAAAGTAGACATAGCATAATATTTCGAAAAGTTATGGATGTATTGTAACAAAACTTGGTGGATGAGTTTGATGAAGTGACAAGAACAAGCCGATTCGATGTTGGTTCAGATCCAAAACCAGATCCGACCTATCAGTGGGATATAAAACATAAACTGTTGAGCCTGGTGGAGGTATGTGCTCTACCGAGTTTTGTTCTGGTCATTTGTTGTTCTTGATTATTTTCCTTGAAACTAAAGATTTGCCCAAGGTATATTATTATGGTACTTCTTCTATTTGATTTTCATCTATATAATAATAGCGTAAGGACTCGACTTTGTTATCCCTTTGACGCCGCACCCAGTGACCCGATGCCCACGGCACTCATGGATTTACGATCTACGAACCGCGCTCTTTGTTTATCACGAACAGCCATACTCGAAAAATCTGAATTAGCCGACGTTGGGGCCCAAAAGCATCCGATTAACTGCCGATACGACGCCATCTTACGACGCCATCGTATTGGCGTCTGCTGGGCGAAGGCGAAGCGAGCCGTCCACTAATTGGACAGTCGAGTGGTGTGAGTGAACATGGGTGGTGTGAACAAAATGGTCTTTTTATTCCCTTGAACATTTTAAATTAGGATATATAAGGAAACGTCTTTATCGTCATTTTAATAAAGTTAAATGGAGTGACGTTGCGATACTCGGGGTGCGTTGCATAAATCCTCGTAACTCAGAGAGGTGTAGCAGGTGGCGAGACGTAAGGAAGCTTAAAGATAACGAGCTGAAACAGACGAACGATATGTCAATCCCTTTCTACACCGAACGGCAATAAAAGTATGAGAGCGGGAAGGCATGGCCTGAGCACTTCGAGCAGAGAGGACTGATTGGACTTAACTTAAAGAGAAAAAATTGGAGCTTAACGGAAGAAGAAGATCCCATGAGCGCTCCCCTATGCCATCCATAATGGTACACTCTATCCATACACCACATCCTCCCTTCCGTGGATGTTCCACGGGTTTCACGTCTTTATCGTCATTTTAATAAAGTTAAATGGAGTGACGTTGCGATACTCGGGGTGCGTTGCATAAATCCTCGTAACTCAGAGAGGTGTAGCAGGTGGCGAGACGTAAGGAAGCTTAAAGATAACGAGCTGAAAACAGACGAACGACATGTCAATCTCTTTCTACACTGAACGGAAATAAAAGTATGAGAGCGGGAAGGCATGGCCTGAGCACTTCGAGCAGAGAGGACTGATTGGACTTAACTTAAAGAGAAAAAATTGGAGCTTAACGGAAGAAGAAGATCCCATGAGCGCTCCCCTATGCCATCCATAATGGTACACTCTATCCATACACCACATCCTCCCTTCCGTGGATGTTCCACGGGTTTCGGCTAGTAGTTGGAATAATACACTGATTGAAAACTTTATTTTTCAGACAAGTTGGTTATAAGCCTGCACGTCTGAGCCAGAACTAGCCAACGGTGCCTGGGGAACGAAAAGGCCTTATACCCATCCACTCTGCCCCGTTATCATCTCCAATATCCTCTTTGTATTATTTGTGTACTTAATGAGTTATAATACAGTATTTACTAAGAGTTCATAGAACATGATATCCTACACAGTGTTCAAGTATATACAGGAGGGCCTTGCCATTTGCGGGAGTTACGCTCTTGAAAATCCCCGTGAACTGCAAATCTGCAAACTTAGGAGGTAATGGGGAAAATAGGGTTAGGGACTTCAACTTTAAAATACCCTTAACATGTTTGTGAATTGGTTTTGTGTTATTTATTTTTATGAATAAAAGGGTTATTAAGAACACGAGGGAGATACCCGTGCTACGCACAGGTGGGAGGCCGGAAGCAAACAGGCAATGCAGATACGGCAAAGGCAAAAGCATGAAACCAATAAATTCCACATTCCTGTAGCACCTTCAGTCGCACGTCAGACATGGACAGCAAGTTCGTGAAGGACTTCAATGAAAAACGTACCCGTTCGCAAACAAACGGGTACATTCACGTATAGAAACATCGATCTAACTGGCGATCTAACCGTGGCGAATCTGCATATGGCGATCCGCAAAGTTCATGTTCAGAAAGTAGAAACCATCACGGCATGTCGTCATTCACTTGAACTCGATATCTCTTTTTTCATTCCAAACAAAATAACTCCAATCACAAATTAATCACAAAATAAACTTTTAACAACATTGTTAATGTTTCCTTCATTGTAAAAACTACCAAATCAACAGTTGAAAGGATTTTGAGCTGATAGGTGTTACGGCCTTGGCAAGATCGATGGAGACAGCGATCTGTTAGCTTATACACCACCCAAATAGCTATGTGGAATTCTTTCATGTAGAGATTAAATATCGTTTGAACTTTGGCCGAGGTCATTATTTACTTTTAATGATGTTTATAATGGTTTTGGGTCATCCTTTCCGCATATCTCGTGGGATTTTAAGTTGGAGAGACGGCCGTGATGGCGGGGAGGGGTTTGGAATTCTCTCAAGCAGGGATTCAACCCGTGTCCTTATAAAAGGTCTTTGTCCGTGGTCACCGAGTCCGATCGGTGCAGCCGTGCAGCGATCAGTGCAGTCGTTTGTGCGGCACCCGGGAAAACAACATCGTCACAATGAACGTTATGCGAACGCGAATGTTATGCAGGAGTCCAAACCTGAGAATGCTGGAGACCAAAGCTGAAATTGGGAAAACTAAATAGCCTATTTTACTCCTGGAGATCCCAGGATTACGCACCCAAAATATCGTTGCCATCTGCTCAGCAGTTTTTACGGTACCTTCAAACGGACAGACAGACAGACAGACGAGGCTGTGTATTTTGACTTTAATTTTAACCTTTAATGTATTTAACCTTTAACAAGGGACTAAATATTTTATCTATAGTAAGATAAAAAGTATTATTTTCCTGTATTTCATGTACTAGCAACGGTACCCTCCCTATGGGCGGGGCTTCAATTGGGAGGCCCAAATTAAAAGGCAAAATACCAGTAATTGAAGGCTTTTTTATTTTTAACGATTCATATAAACATCCGTTGAATCATATCACACGCAAATCATCAAAATCGAAACAGTACATGGCGCCCATTTTGAAAAAAGATTGAATTCTGCAAAACGGAAGTGGCCGCTGTACGTCTTTCTCAGTCGCACGTTTATGTGTGAAGAGTGTGCGCCGAATCTGTAACACGAAAGCGGCCGCTACACCTGTTTCTCAGTCGCTTTGCACACGCTGCCATGTTACTTCAGAGCCGCACGTTTATATAGGAAGAGTTCGTCAGGAGTCGATCTACTCTCTCCTGGTACGTAGAATAAACAGTATTAGTAGAATTTCAACAAAAGCCACATCACTGTTCATATCGGTAAATATTATTCCATCGTGTTTGAAAAAACTGGAAAATTAGAAAAATAATACAGCCTATTTTACCCCCAGGGGTCCCAGGAATACCCACCCAAAATATCGTTGCGATCAGTTGAGCCGTTTTTGCGGTACCTTCGAATGAACGGACGGACATTTGGTGAATTATAGTAAGATTAAGAACATAAAGTTTATTTTCTTGAGTTATTAAGATAATGAAACTTACCTTTAATAATATTGATATTAAACATGATCCAATAACGCGATGATGATGTTGATGATGGTGACTATAAAGACGAGTTGCTGGAGATGATGTTGGAGGCTTTTAAGGGTTCTTGTGTCGACTAGTAAGGGAAACATATGAAAATCTGTTAACTAAATTGTTACCAAAAAATTTCTTCACCAATATGTTTGTAAAGGTGTGTAATAACATGTGTTAAAATGTTGAAGGTCAACTCCCGTGGGAAACCCAGAAAAAAAGCTGTTGAATTCGGGTACCGAAAAATTATTTTCGAGAATTTTTATTTTTTTAAATCGGCCCTTAAGTAACTTATGAGGGGTCAAATAAGGGTTTTTCATGATTCTGAGTTGATTGTTAACATTTATATTTCACCACAGACACTCCTTTGTGGAAAAATAATTTCTAAATATATCTCATTTTCTACTTTGCAGGACATGGAGTCTAGCAATATGGATGAAGACGTTACTCCACCTGTGCTCAATTGCTTCATCTGTGCACGCCCGGATACACCAGCTGAAAGGCTCATACAGGCAACTCCAAAGGGATACTCAACTTTATTGAAACAAGCAGAAACTGTCGAAAATGTTACTGTTGTGGAACGTATGAAGGAGGCTCAAAAGGAAGGAAAACTGAGGTACCACCAGAAGTGTAAAAATGATCTGTACAACAACTTTGTTGCAACCACCAAGAAGTCAGCTCAAGCATCAAAGGCAGAGAAAGAGTCATCAAAGTTGAAGAGAAGACGCACTACTTGTGAGTTCAGTTCATCAACTGGCTGCAGTTCTGGAAGATCACAGTCAGTTGACCTCCTGTATAAGGATGTATGCATTCTTTGCAACCAACCAGCCCAGCTCTACAAAAATAATCCAGCACAAGCTAGAAAGAAATACAGAGTGCCAGATAATTTGACTGCAGATACACTGAAGGCAAGCTTGCTGAAGACAGCACGGAGTCGCGGGGATGACTGGGGCACTGAAGTCACTGGACGCCTGGAAGGGATCAACGACTTGGTAGCAGAAGAAACACTGTACCATTTGCGATGCAAACTTATGTTTGCGAGAGGTGACAGTTTGTCCAAGACTGATGAGGAAGGAAAAAGGAAGAGAGGACAGAGGAGTATTGATGAGGAGCGAGAGGCAGTTTTTATTGAATTCTGCGAATGGTTAGACTCAGAATTAGAGCATGGGGTAATGAACATGGACCAAGTCCATGAAAAGCTGCAGGAGTTTGATCAGTCACCAGAGAAGAGCCTTTCTTATTCAAAGCATTGGCTAAAGATAAAACTTCTAGAGAAATACGAAGACACCTTGTATTTCACAACACAGGAAAGAAGGGCAGATGTACTCTGTCTCAAAGATGGCACCGACAATATTCTGCGCGGGCATCATGCTAATCTTGACCATGGAGATGAGAAGACTCAGATCATAAAGACGGCACTCAAGTTCATATCCAATGATATTGCCTTGATTGATTTAGGTCCAAAGTCATACCCCACCACACACAGTATGACTGACATCGATAGTCAGCTGACACTTGTTCCTGCAAGCCTTCAGATGTTCTTGAGACCGATTGTCAAGACAGACGAAAGAGTTGCCGTTTGGGGGCAGAATTTTATTAAGGCCTGTCGACCTCGGTCTGGAGTATTGCCACACCAAATGGGGCTTGCCATACAACTTGATCATAGATTTGGGTCAAAATGGATGCTCAACAAATTCCACCGGCTGGGATACACTGAGTCTTACACGGAGACACAAAACTACAAATACTGCTTCCTTAATAGTAGGAGTGGAGATGATGTTCCAGATACTTCTGGCACTCTTGACACCATTGTGGAGGAAACCGATGAACAGATCAATGATGAGGTTGCGGTTGATGCTGCGCTTGAGGATCAATCAGTGATGACAGCCAAAGTGCCAGCCAGTGAAAGTGAATTGTCAAGTAATGATCAGGTGGTCTTTATGGAGGTTGGGGAAACAAACAATGCAGTCACTCAGTTTGTTGGAGACAATATAGATTTAAACATTGTCTCTATTCACGGAAACACTCCCTTTCACTCAATGGGTTGGATCGAAGTCACCTCTCCGGCACCACCTTTGCCAGATCCACAGACAACAGCAGCTTTCCCCCGGGTGAAGTTGAAGGCACTCGATAAAGCTAAGATCCTGAGAGGAACTGAAGTAAAGATTATTCCATTTACGAACAGGAAACAGATAGGAACGAGCGCGATCATGTTTCTCACCCTCGCTGAGCTTTCCTCCTCCCTGGCTCATGATCAGCCACTCCTCACTCCAGGTGACACACTCTGGGCAGCGGGGTGGGTGATCAAAGCCAACGATCCTGAGTTCCCACACTCCAACTGGAATGGCTGGATGAAGAGAATCCATGCTAATGATGCAAAGCAGAGCACACAGATCGAGTTCCTCCCAGTTATTGAAGGAGACCCTAATGACCTCAACACCATCTTCACCACTCTGAAAGAGTGCATACGGCGCACTGGGGTCGCTATAGTGACCTTTGATCTTCCGATTTGGCTGAAGGCTGTGAATATAATAAAGCAGGCAAATCTACCCGTCATTCCAAGGTTGGGTGGTTTTCACCTGCTGAAGTCTTATCTTGGATCAATGGGTAACATCATGGAAGATTCTGGACTACTAGATGTGATCCAGTTGATCTATCCTGGAAGTACGACAGCCAACCACATCATGGATGGAGGATGTTTTGACAAGGCAATCCGTGTTCACCTCCTCATCGATGCAGCCATCTATCAACACATCATGAAACTTGCCTTCACTGAGGAGGAGCGTGGTGACATGAAGACCTTCATGGAGAAGGTGGCTGATGGGAAGATGGGAGCCAAACACTCAGACCCAGTAGTGCCAGTGTTTGAGCAAAGGTTTGAAGAAACCTTCAAACGACTCGCAAAAGGAGGAAGAACACCTGCACTCTGGGTGGAGTACCACCACATGGTAGATGTGATCAAGGTCTTTATCAGAACCGAGCGACTTGCAGACCACAATGGGCATCTGTCCTGCATTGTTACCAAGATGCTTCACATCTTTGCCGCTGCAGGCCATCATCAGTATGCCAAGGGCGCACGGCTGTACTGTCAACTCATGAAGGAACTAGAAACTTTGCCTGCTTACAAAGACACCTTAGAACGTCTCACTGCCCACGGGAACCACGTTGTCCGTTACTCAAGTCATGAGTGGTCCGGCACATGGTGTGACATTTGCATTGAGCAGACATTAATGAAGGCAGCCAAGTCACAAGGTGGACTGAGCAGAGGAAGAATGAGAAACAGTTTTTCTGGCCACAAATGCTGGGTGCTCACCCTCAGTCACCTGTCTGATGTCAACCGGCGGATGGAGGAGGACGTCAGTAAACATGTTCCAGTCCACAGAGACCTTGCCAAGACACAGATGAAGCGAGATGCAGAGGCAGTTGAACTTGTCCTAAAATGGTTTGAGGAGATCAAGCCATTCGACAACGATAGAGACAAGGAGTTGCTCGTGTCTTTCTCAACAGGATTCACAAGCACTGGAGATGACGCAGTCAATGCTGAGAGAGCAGCTGAAGTTGGGATGGAGATGCAGATCAAGCTGGATGGACAGTCAGTGACGTCGACCATGGATGTCAAGTCAAAGATAAAAGCCCTGTCATCACTAAGAAAATTTCCCTTGGTCAACGAGAAAAAGATTCACCTTGACTCACTAAAGTTGTTCAACCGACTGATCATTTTCGCCCAGCGGGATATGACAGTTGAGACAAGCTTACAGTATGAGCTGACTCCCTTCCCATTGTCCCTGATCAGCAACAAAGATCAGAAGATGAACAAGGCAAACAAGGCAGACTTTTCAAATACAAGCCTGAAGGCGTTAACTGATCCACTTGACTTGACTAACCAACCCTGCTGCACCCTCGTAATTGATGGCGGATGGCTTGTCTACATGGTAAAGTGGGAACAACGTCAGACCTGGCAGGAGATCGCCAACAGTTACCTGAGCTACGTGCAGTATCTGGGCCGCTGCTCCCAGAAGATCATTGTGGTCTTTGATGGCTACAGCAGATCACCAAAAGATCACAACCACATCCGGCGTACCAAGAATTACTGCTGTAATCTCCAGATTCGACCAGATATGTCCAACTGGACCCCAAGAGCAAAGTTTCTGGACAACACTCATAACAAGAGTGAGCTCATCCACCTTCTCTCTTCAACCTTCTGAAAACATCACATCACTGTGGAGCAGTGTGACAATGATGCTGACACTTCAATTGTGAGAGAGGCATTGGCTGCTGCTTCAGATGGCTCTGTTGAGGTCAGTACCATTTGTGTCTTCAGTTAGTATAACTATTGGATGGAGCCCGGGGGGAGATGGGGTAATTTAAAAATAAGAGAATTCACACTGTTGAAAAGTTAAATCTGTTCTTGAATGGTTCATTATGCTTTGTACATGTAGTAATATTTTCAGGTGCGGGCAGAAGATGCAGACGTGCTGGTAATGCTGGTGCACCATAGCTCAGACAGCCACCATCCACTCTTCTTAACCACATCAAACGGCTCTTATGACGTCCGAAAGATCAAAGAATCTCTCTCCGAAACACAGAAGAGCTACCTGCTCTTCTGTCACGCCTTCACGGGGTGTGATACGGTTTCTGCAATCGCTGGTCATGGGAAAACAACTCTATTTGCCAGGTAATAATGATAATACTACTATTACGTCGGCAAATAATACTAATACTAATAATAATTATAATCATTGTCATCATAGTATAAATGTTAAAAATAAGAATAATTTTATTTCTGTTTTACATTATACTTTACTTGACATAGACCTGGTGCTTTTTTTTAGGTTTTGCGAAGGGGACGCGGCTGAGTACATCGACATCTTCCTTGACACAGAAGCCACCAAGGAAACAGTGATTCAGGCTGGTACTGCGATTTTCAAGTACATTTACCATGGACGAGATACTACATTGGGTGAAATTCGGTACAACATGTTCTCAAGGAAGGCAGCGGCAGGAGTGATCAAACCAGAGACTCTACCTCCAACAGAGGGTGCAGCTGCACAACATTCACTCCGTGCCTACCTGCAGACCCGGGACTGGATCCTTCTACAGAGCATGTCTCTGAACCCCAGTGACTATGGATGGACAATAGGTGTGCATGGGTATGAGCCAGTTCCAACACTGGACCCCACGGCTCCTGAGGAGCTATTGCAGTTCACGAGCTGTAATTGTCATGGAGATTGCAGCAACCGGCGATGCAGCTGCAAGAAGAATGGGGTCACGTGCATCTCGGCCTGTGGAGTCTGTAATGGCATTACATGCAGAAACTGCAGTCATGATGTTGTTGAGTCTGAAGAAGACATAGACAATGACTGTTGAAACTTCTGACATTGTGAATGAGAAATAACTCTTGAGTATTATATATGTATGTGAAATAAAAGCTACTTTGTGTGTAAATGTAAAAGTGAAAATATAAATGTTAACAATCAACTCAGAATCATGAAAAACCCTTATTTGACCCCTCATAAGTTACTTAAGGGCCGATTTAAAAAAATAAAAATTCTCGAAAATAATTTTTCGGTACCCGAATTCAACAGCTTTTTTTCTGGGTTTCCCACGGGAGTTGAACTTCAACATTTTAACACATGTTATTACACACCTTTACAAACATATTGGTGAAGAAATTTTTTGGTAACAATTTAGTTAACAGATTTGTGAAATATCTCATAAAATGCCCTTACTAGACGGCCCATGTTAATCAGGTGAATAAATGTGGGAAATAGTTCACCAACCCGCGATTATTCGAGCGCATTGACCGCAATCTGTAAACCCTACCTCTGTGGCGGACACGAAAGCTCACTGGCGTGAGGGCATCATTCCACGCACCAAGTGGGCGGCGGCCACGCCCGAGGGGTAGGCGTGGCCGTGGGATATACACCGGGCGCGCAGCCCGGAGCGCGCCAGTGCTACAGTTGAGCTCGTTTAATAAAGACTCTTAAACTCACCGCGTTGTCTGCTTCCTTCTTGTTGTACAAGCAAGCGCGCGTAGCACCGCGCTTCATTGGTGACTCCGACGTTCTGGTCAGCCATCGCTGACCACCCGAATAAGCCAACGCAATGGCAAACAACGCGGTCCAAATGAAACTCCCCGAGTTCTGGGAGACGCAAGCCGAAGTCTGGTTCCTGCAGGCAGAAGCCCAGTTCCGACTTCGAGGCATCACGTTGGACGAAACCATGTACTGCCACGTGGTCACTTCCCTCGGGCCCGGCATGGCCGCTCGCGTCGTGTCGGTCCTCAGGAGCCCACTGGCCGACGGCAGGTACGAGGCGATCAAGCGTCTCCTCCTCGCCACGTTCGGCCTCACGGTGGACGCGCGGGCCGACTGCCTCCTGGACCTCCCCGAGCTCGGTGACACGTGACCGTCGGTCCGCATGGACCACATGCTGCCGTTGATGGGCAACGAAACCCCGAACGCTCTTTTCCGGGCGTTATTTCGACGCCAGCTGCCGGCACGAGTCCGCCTCGCGTTGGCCGGTTCTGTGACGACGGAACCCCGAGTGCTCGCTGCCGAGACCGACAGGTTCTTCGCGGCTTTGGACGCGCAGGCAAGTTTTGGCACGGCCGTCGCACATCCAGAGGCTGACCCTGATGCTGATGCACCACACCTCGGGGATCCCGAGGCTGACCCACGCCGCGTGGCCGCCGCCACGCCACGCCCACCACCACCACAAAAACCACGGCCTCCGCCTTCGCCGCAAACCTGGTGCCATTTCCACGCCAGGTTTGGCCACAAGGCGAGGACTTGTTGCCCGCCATGCTCCTTCGGCAAGTCGGGAAACTACAAAGCCGGTGCTCGGTAGCGGCCCTGAGCGTCGGCCATTCCGGAAGCCTTCTTTTTATAACGGACACCTTGTCCGGGCGCCGTTTCCTATGTGACACGGGGGCACAGGTGAGCGTTATCCCTGCCTCTACATCCGACAAGCACACCGCGGGCCGGGGCCCCGCGTTGCTTGCCGCGAATGGAACACCCATACGCACATTCGGGAAGCGCTGCCTCTCCCTGCGGTTCAGAAGGCAACGTTTCGCGTGGACGTTCGTCACCGCTAGTGTCCCCATGGCACTGCTCGGTGCGGACTTCCTCTGTGCACACGGGTTGTTGGTAGATGTGAAGAACAGACGTCTCGTCTAGGCTGAAACATTCAGCTCGCTTGCTTGCACGCTGAGCAGCTCGTTGAGCGGCTCACCGAGCGGCTCGCCAAGCTGCTTACTGAGCGGTTCGGTCCCGGCGAGGTTAGTTTGTACGCTTCCGGCAGCGGATGACTTCACCCGCCTCCTCGCCAGCTTCCCGGCCCTTACGCGGCCCACCTTCTCGGCGGGGGCCGTCAAGCACGGGGTGGAACACCACATCCCCACCGCCGGGCCACCGGTCTACGCCCGGGCACGCCGCCTCGAGCCGACGAAGCTCGCGGTGGCTAAAGCGGCGTTCGCTACGCTGGAGCGGCTCGGCATCGTGCGGCGCTCCGAGAGTGCTTGGGCGTCGCCGCTTCACATCATGCCAAAGCCTGGTGGGGGATGGCAACCATGCGGGGACTACCGGCGCCTCAACGACGCCACCACCCCCGACCGCTACCCCGTCCCCCACATCCAGGACTTCTCCGCCCGGTTGGCGGGCATGTCCTTCTTTTCGAAGGTGGACCTCATATGCGGCTACCATCAGGTCCCCGTCAGGCCGGAGGACATCCCGAAGACGGCGGTCATCACGCCGTTCGGACTTCGAATTTCTTCGGATGCCCTTCGGTTTGAAGAATGCGGCTCAGGCGTTCCAGCGACTCATGGACAGCATCTTGCGCGACTTGGATTTCGTGTACGTCTACCTGGACGACATCCTCGTCGCCAGCGCGTCCCGCGAAGAGCACCTTCACCATCTCCACACGCTCTTCGAACGTCTGGGCCAGCATGGCCTTATCGTGAACCCCGCCAAGTGCCGGTTCGGCGTCGCCGACATCGATTCATTGGGGCACCGCATCACCAGGCATGGGGCCGTCCCCCTACCGGCCAAGGTGGAGGCGGTGAAGGGGTTTCCGCGCCCCCGCACGATCAAGGGGCTCCAGGAGTTCCTGAGCATGGTAAACTTTTACCACCGTTTCCTGCCCCGCATCGCCCAGCTCCTGCGCCCCTTGCATGAGGCCCTCCGAGGGAAGCCGGGCAAAGGTGACGTTACCTGGACTGAGCAGATGGACGCGGCGTTCGCTGGCGCGAAGCTCGCCTTGGCTAACGCCACCATGCTCGCTCACCCGGCGCCCGATGCACCGATCGCCCTCACCACCGATGCCTCGGACTACGCGGTGGGCGCGGTGCACGAGCAATGGGTGTGTGGAGCTTGGCAACCGCTGGCGTTCTTCAGCCGGCAGCTTCGCCCGCCCGAACGCCGCTATAGTACCTTCGACCGCGAGTTGCTCGGGCTTCACCTGGCAGTCAGGCACTTCCGCCATCTGCTCGAGGGCCATGCGTTCACGGCCTTCGTCAACCACAAGCCATTGGTCTTCGCGATGGGCAAGGTCGCCGAGCCGTGGTCGGCCCGGCAGCAGCGTCACCTCTTGGCCGTGTCCGAGTACACGACGGACATCCGGCACGTCGCGGGGAAGGACAACCCGGTGGCGGATTGCCTTTCCCGGTCCGTCGCCCACGCAGTCCACCTTGGCATCGACTATGCCCGGATGGCGGCGGACCAGGCCGCCGACCCCGGCGTCCAGGCCTTCCGGACCGCCGTCATGGGCCTCCGCGTCACCGAGGTGCCGTTCGACGGCGCGGGCACGGCCCTCTTGTGCGACGTCTCCCTCGGGCGGCCTCGCCCCATCGTGCCCGCGGGCTGGCAGCGCTAGGTTTTTGACGCCATCCACGGCCTGTCCCACCCGGGCACGAAGGCCTCCCAGAGGTTGGTCGCCGACAAGTTTGTCTGGCATGGCCTCCGGAAGGCCGTCCGCGGCTGGACCAGGACATGCCTCGCGTGCCAGCGCGCGAAGGTGCACCGGCACACCCAGGCCCCATTGGCCCCGTTCACGGTGCCGGAACGAAGGATCGACCACGTCCACGTGGACCTGGTGGGACCTCTGCCCCCCTTGCGGGGTTTCACCCATGTCCTGACGATGGTGGACCGCACCACCCGGTGGCCGGAGGCCGTGCCTTTGGCGGCGACGACGGCGGCGGACATCGCACAGGCGTTCATCGCCACCTGGGTCGCCCGGTTCGGCACCCCCTCGGACATATCGTCCGACCGCGGCCCCCAGTTCACCTCGGAGCTCTGGGGGGCAGTCGCGCAGGGGATCGGAGTCCAGCTGCACCGAACCACGGCCTACCACCCCCAGGCCAACGGCCTGTGCGAGCGGTTCCACCGCTCGTTGAAGGCCGCGCTCTGGGCCACCCTCCGCGACGGCGGCTGGGTCGACAGGCTCCCCTGGGTCCTGCTGGGCCTCCGGACGGCGCCCAAGGACGACCTGCGCGCATCTGCGGCGGAGTTGGTCTTTGGACAACCGCTGCGGGTGCCGGGCGAGTTCCTCCCCGACCCCACGGCACCATGGTCCGTGGTGCAGGAGCGCTCCGCGCTGCAGGAGACGGCCTGGAGGTTCGCCCCGGTGCCGACGGCGCACCACGGGCACCCGCCTACGCACGTCGCTCCGGAGCTTCACACCGCGGAGTACGTCTTCATCCGGCACGACGCCCATCGGATACCACTGCGGCCCCCGTACGACGGGCCTTTCCGCGTGCTGGAGACCGGGGTGAAACACTTCACCTTGGACATCGGCGGTACTCCCGACTGTGTCTCGGTGGATCGCCTCAAACCGGCCCACCTCGACGTGGACCACCCACCGCCGGTGACTCGGCCCCCGCGTCGGGGCCGCCCCCCTGCGGGCGGACCCCCGGCACTTCCCAGGCCCGCCGGCACGCCGCCCCCCAGTCCTGCACCCATCCCGGGTGCAGCCGGAGGCATCCCAGCTGGCATCCCTGCACCTCGGACGCCGCCGGTCGCCAGAGGGCGCTTCGGCCGGGTCATCCGTTTGCCCCGCAAACTGGCCCTCCAGGTGCGCGGGAATTCTGGGGTGGTAGGGGCGCGTGTGGCGGACACGAAAGCTCACTGGCGTGAGGGCATCATTCCACGCACCAAGTGGGCGGCGGCCACGCCCGAGGGGTAGCCGTGGCCGCGGGATATACACCGGGCGTGCAGCCCGGAGCGCGCGAGTGATACAGTTGAGCTCGTTTAATAAAGACTCTTAAACTCACCGCGTTGTCCGCTTCCTTCTTGTTGTACAAGCAAGCGCGCGTAGCACCGCGCTTCACCTCAATGAATTCATCACGATAGAGCGATCATGATGGGGAAATCCATCACGTCCTGGAAGTCCTAGCAATGTCAATGTGGTTTTTTTTACGTCTGCCCCCCCCCCCCCTTCTCGTACCTCCTTCCCCCAAGCCCTCTCCCTCACACAGATCTCCCGATGTCTCTGCTCTCAAATGTTGTACTTGTGCGCTTCCCTCTTTCTCCCCATCTTGTCTCCCGCTCCCTTCATCTTATGTTTTATGTGTCAGTTTGTCTTTGTGTGATTAATGTTAGCTCTTACACGAGCCTCGATCTTGTTTATATTAAAAATACGAAAAAAAAAAATACAAAAAAAACAAAACCCAAGTGGGGAAACCTGGGAAACGCCTATGAACCCCACGAAAGGCAAGGCCCTCCTGCACTTCAATTTCAATAAAATTAAGATTTTGAAGATCGTTTAAAAATCCGGAAGTTTGGCGCAATCTTATACACCAACCACCCTTACACACTGTAATAAGATGACATTGAGTCGCAATTTAGAAGGCTTTATTGATCGGTACATATCGCCATTATATGGTGGACTCTTCTTCGCCCCACATGCCATGTCCTCTAATGCGATATATTGCATGGTTCGTGGAAGTATTATGGTGATTTGTGTTCTAATCTTCAAGTATACACTTCAATTTAAATAAAGGCTTAAAGAGGTTTAAAGACACACAAATAAATTAACATTTGTTTTTACCGACATTTTCCACAGTGTCCATTACATCACCCTATATAAGAGGTTACATTAGTTATTCGTGCCTGTTGTTTGTGTCATTTAGAACATTCTCAAAAACAGTAAGTTTCCTGTTTGGAATAAATTCTTTTCAATTTTGATTGACTGCCAGGCAGACAGAGTAAAAATACTATCTCACTCCTCTCTGTGCATGTGCGATTGAGACAAATTCAGAGCAAATGTACGGTAAAATGGTAAGTTTGTCTTTCTATTCATGTTCCGATTCATGTTCCAAACACAACATGTAATTTAAATAAGTTGTTCCTCGATCATAAACTGATAAGACAGACAGACGGACATACACGAACCAATTGCTTAACTATGCATTTCGCATTGTGTGTGCAAGGTAATGAAGGGGAAAATCAAAGGGAAGGGAATTAGAATAATCTAGTTGCCTTTGGGTTCATTTAAAGTTATTTAAGCTCAACTCTAACCTTACCCTTATTGCCTTTCCTGTAAATAAATGTTTCTCTTTGGTTTTATTCCCATTCCACATGACTCTCTCCCATGTTTGTCCTGAGTGGGTAAACCGGGTTTATTAATTGAGCAATCATAAACCGTAGTTTACGCTTTGGTGTATGCCTGACATGTGAAACTCCACGAGTCTGGTTGTTTATCTTCACATTAACAATCCTGCTGTCTAACTAAATAATATTAGGATAAAGATGGCCTCTTAACTGCTTGGTTATCTTTTGAGGGGAGTCATGTCGTATGATAGCACTCATTTCTGGGGCTAGAATATGCGACTAGTGCAGCTAGTGCACCTCTCCTCCCCAATAAAGTCAGAAAATTTTAATTGTGTGGACCATAAATATCGGTCCTTAAAAACCTGAGTACCTCTGCACATAGGTCATCCTAGTTTGGAGGCGATGTGTCCGTTTATGTTATTTTGTGTTGTTAGCTCTTACACGAGCCTCGACTTTGTATACAAAAAAAAAAAAGGTGTTGGTATACTTATGCACATGACGTCAGCATCATTGTCTGTATGATTCGAATATAAAGCTCTTTCTAACCACTGACTCACACTCACTCACTCATATAGATGTTTACTACTTTCTATTGTGCTAGAAATTTGATACTTTGCATAAAGATGTAACTCAAAACCACAATTCTAAGAAAAATGAAAAAAAGGCCATAAATGTCCACAAACGAAAATATCTGTAAATAAATGACGGTCCGTGGAGCTTTACTCCCACTCATAGTGTTACATGACTGAATTCAATGGCACATCACATGATCTTGCAGCCAGTATTATCGCTCCCCTGGGGAGCTGGTGATTCTCAGTGTTATGGCGGTACGATTAGGAAAGTGTCTGTCGGTTTTTTTTTTATCGTTTAGGACGATGTACAGTATAAAGCAGTCGTACACATTTATAGTTTAGAGACGATGTACAGTGGTAAGTGTTACAGTGCATATTTTAAGTATTGTGCGTTCACATAATCAGACTTGGTGGTGTAACGATCAGAGCTCTGAGTCTGGGAGGTTGGCAGTTGGAATCCCAGCCAAGTCATACCAAAGACTTTAAAATGATACGTGCTGCTTCCTTGCCTGATGCTCAGCATTTCAAAGGATAGAGCACAGACAAACAATGCTGGGAAGGCAATGTTAGACCACCCAGTATAACCCTTGCGAAGAAACTGCTGCGGCAGCACCCATGTTCTGTAAAGAGTGTGGTTCATCAAAATCAGAAATGTTTACATATACAGTTGGACCTTGGAGTGAGGTATTAGCCACCTTGGTTATAACAAATATTCAGAGCATGTTTTCGTAAATGCATATTTTCTCTGTATTCATGATACACATTATTGGAAAACCGGGACATAAAGAACAATTGCTTTGTCACAGCAAATTTGAATGCAAACCCAAGGCCCTATGTTCGAAAATTGTCCAAATACAGATTTGATTGCCAAAATTAATTACCTAAAACATCAAAAGAACAAATCGTTTTATTATTCCCTGCATTTTGTATCACCCTGGTGGCAAAATACACCACCCAGGGACGCCGCTGAGGAAAAGAGATGGAAACACTCAGCTATGCGAGACACAAGGCCTGCTTGGACGTTTGTTGGACACACATCTGCTTGGATGGAGACACACAGCTGGACGAGACACACAGCTGAGCGAGACACACAGCTGGATGAGACACACAGCTGGATGAGACACACAGCTGGATGAGACACACAGCTGGACGAGACACACAGCTGAGCGAGACACACAGCTGGACGAGACACACAGCTGGACGAGACACACAGCTGGACGAGACACACAGCTGGACGAGACACGTGGGAACGAGACACCACATCTAAAATGTTAAGGATGTGCAATGTGGGAACACCTACAAGAATATGATAATCAGTTTGTTTCCACTGTTTATAGGTATGAGCACCAGTTCCACCCCTTAACATTTGGCTTTGACTTAGAAGCATAAACACTGTCTTTTAGCATTGCCTATCAGCCTGCAAGAATGTAAACAATAGCTTTATTTTACAACTTTTGACCTTTTTACATTCAAAATTAGTATACCTTTCAACTATCATTTCTGAAGAGCTCATGTTATGGATTCGTTACTTCTGTTGTTGTGGTTTTCATCCACTGTAAACATTTTTGATTCCATGTATTATTATTATTGTTGTTTGAGGGAAATAGCAATTATTATTGTCAAAAGGTAAAAAGGTTAATGTTTTAAATGAAACAGGAACCGGACGGCGACGAAGAGGAAGAGGAAAAAAAAAGAAGGCGGAGGGACTGAATCGGGGAAGAAGCCGAGCGGCGTTGAGGGTTTGAGCCAACGCTAGCGAACGGAGGTCACTAGCGAACTTTTGGGTTTCCTGGGAAAGGGATTCCTGCGACAGAGTTGTTGTCGCTGTGACAGATCAACCTGCATGTCAGGTTTTGCGGTCGATTCCGAAGAGAATCGTTTGACTGCCGTTACGTCTCGAGTATGGGCCGTCGGCCATTTTGACTCGCGCGCTTTGCACGTTGAGCAAGGTTTCTTTGCTTCGCTTCAGCCATTTTCACAGCACCAGACGTTGATCTTGTGTGGGTGTGTGTAACGTGGCTTTTGATTGGAAAATCTGCGTGTCGCCGACTGTGAGCCGTGGAACGTCCATACCCGAGGGTGTGATTTCCCAGTCGCCTGGAGGGCGCCTTTGGATTTCCCAGTCGCCTTGAGGGCGCCTTTGTGCAGCTTTGGCCGCGTGACTGTGACTGTCATCCGAATGGGATTCTGGTCTCGATTGGACATCGTTCTGACGATCGCTGGAGCGGATCGACTTTGGCTTGAAGCCGGGATCGACTTTGGCTTGAAACCGGAATTAACTTGGGTTTGAAGCAGGGAAAGAGACATTGGGAATGTTCGTGTTTCACTCACTTGGAGCACAGTGAGTTATATATTACGAAACTGATGGTACCATCATAGGATATGTATTGATTGTACTTTTGATTACTATTATTGTTGTACTGTTATTCTTGTGTGATCTTAATACAATATTTGTTTGTAAGTAACAATTGGTGTGGCTTCACCATTGATCTTTGACATACAGAACAACACATTTTTCTGCCGTGACTCCTCTCGGGGCTCGGAGGCACACCGTGACCAGGGGGTTGGGGAGGAGCACGTAACACTCATTTCTGATCATCGATTTAGCTGCCTCCAGAATGAAAGCACAATCCACTACAAATATATAAAGTTTGTTCACAATCCACGTCATCAAATATATAAAGCTAATACTAATTTAATAGGTCTGTAAGTAGGATGTACCCCAGTATCTGCTTGCAGTCTGTAAGCATGCCCCCATATATATATATATATATATATATATATATATATATATATATATATATATATATATTGTTGCGGATATGAGGACTGTATATTTTTTTGATTGTGTGCTTTATTATTATTATTATTATTGTTTATTCTGCGCCCCCTGCCTCCGGAGCTGTGTAAAGGTGAAAGGGCATCCCATAATTAGTCCACAAGCATACACGTCAGCCAATAATAGAATACCCCTGTTTGATAGTTATATCTTATTCTGTGTTTTAGGGTAAGGCTGTGTCTCCCATTAATTGAAGTACTCCATTGCACCAGTGAAAGAGAATAGATCCCCTTTCATTCCCATCCCCAAAATCTCCATTTCCTTTCACATCCCCTTTCGTCATTGCCAAGCCTCGATTGCCAATTACCTCCCCTCCAAAACGACCATTGAACATGTGCTCGGGTCGGGGAAGAGGGGCGTGCCCGCCCGCCATCATCAAGGGCGGAGCCAGAGGGTCACGTGACCAACCAGGGCCGAGGTGAGCACACCGATGGGCGTGTCCTGAAGGCCGGCGGCTTGATCGCTGGAGGCGCTATAAAGGCGCGCGCGCAAGTGGGTTGCGTTGAGAGTCGGTGGTGAGAGTCGGTGGTGAGGAGTCGGTGGTGAGGAGTGAGTGGACGAAGAAAGAGAAAGAGTGGTTGGACCAAGAGAGAAAGAGTGGTTGGACAGGGAGACGTGCAAGAGTGTTGTTGAGTTGAGGGTTTGGACCAGACGAGTCAGACGAGCCCTGGCAAAGCAAGCGGCGGCCACAGCAGCAACAACACCCAACAGCCGCTTGGGGCCTGGACGGCGGTTTTGAGCAGGGCCGCGAAGGAACGGCGGCTGCTAAACGCGCCGATCGTGCTGCAGGACCCCCTTGGACCTTCCTCTCCCTCCAGCCATCCACCTCCTGCCTTTCCACCCTTCTTGTGTACGTGAGTTTGTTTTGTTTGTTCTGTCCCTGGGTTAATTAAGTCTGGATAAGCTAGTATTTGCACTGTGTCACCTGCGTCTTATGTGTTGTAAATAAACGTGACTGCTTTCTTTTTGCTTGTGTGTATAATAAATCCAATTACTCTTCTGTCCGTCTTCTCGTTTGATTCCTTTTCCTCTTTGCATTTCGTCGTTTTAGTCCTTTCCAGATTGGGCAGCTGCGGTGCGATACGGCCAAAGTTCTGGGTGAATCGGGTGAGTCGGGGAACAACTGTTCGGTCGCGGAGCCTTCGCTCGGCAAACAACATCCTAAACCGCGATCAGTAACAATTGGTAGTCAGGAGTTGGGATTCGAACCTGGGACTAAATTTATTTAGCCCAAATTTTGGACACCAATTGTACTATTGGCCGTAACAATTGGTGTCGGGAAGTGGGATTGGACCCGAAGCGCGCTTAACGCGCTCAAAATTACAAAGTACCGAAATTGCTTTTGTTTTACAAAACCCGAATTTTGAAATCGCGCCATGGCTGGTCAAGGCGACGGGATGCCGGTGGGAGAGATAGACGGGGTAGAATCGACCCAGGACCTCGGGGAAATGTATGTGGATGAAAGAGAGGAGGAGAACATTGGCAATGTGGTTGAGGGGTATCAGGCGCACATAATGGTGCCCTCGCGCACATGGTTATTGTGGCGCCAAATTTAGCCGCGCCCGTGACCGTAGCAGCACCGGTGGATTTGAACCTTTTTATGGAACAAATAAAGGCCTTTATGGTTAAGTCGGGCGAAGAAATGGAAGACAGAAGGAGGGCTGATAGCGAAGAAATGGAAGACAGAAGGAGGGCTGATAGTGAGAAAATGGAGAGCAGAATGATGGGGGTAATGAGGGACGAAGTGAGGGGTACCAGTGCCCAAATAGGGAAGATAGACAGCAAATTTGAGGGGTTAGACAACGGGATAAAAGAGGTAAAGAATGGGTTAATGGGGCTAGAAAATAGGATGGAAGGCAAATTGCAGGAGATAGGGGAGCAATCCGCCCGAGAAATTAAACAAATGGGAGAGCAGATAGAGGAGGTAAAAATCGGGGTAGAAACCAAATTGGATGCTCAGAGGGATGAATTGGGACAGATGAGGGTGGCATCTACAAAGGAGATGGAGGAGATGAAAGAGGAGATACGACGAGGTGTGAGTGAGGAGGTCTCGGGGCTACGCGAGGAGGTAAAGCGAGGTGAGAAGCATATGGAGAAAGAGGTGAGAAATAATACGGCTAGGTTACAGGGGGGAATAGAGGGTCTGACGAAGGGAGTAGAACAGCTGACAGTCGGACAAAGGGAACTAGCGGACCAAGTGGAAAAGAACACTGCAATCATCGGGGGTTTAAAAGCGACACAAAAAGAAATTAAAAACGAATTAATAGCGACACAGAGGCAATGTCAGATGGTACGTGAGGGACTGACAATGAGGGTGGACGAGGTGACAGAGATAATGGAGACAAAGGACCGGCAGGTGAGGATGCACATAGAGACGGTCACGGTAGCCTTAGAGGCCGAACTTGAGGAGACGCACCGGGAAATAAAAGAGGTGAAGCAAAAATTAGAGGAAGTGGAAGAAGAGGTGAGTGAAATTAAGAAGAGACGGACAGAAACTAAGAGAGAAATAAGGGAGGAGGTAATGGAATATGTACAAGGTCGGTGCTCAACTCATGATGTGCTGCTCACTAACCAAATAAAGAGTTTGCAGGTGGCAAAAGAGGGGCGGAGACGAGGTGCCAAGGTGAGTGGCGAAATATTCGGCAATGTATATGATGTGAGGAAAGCTTCAGTCGGCTTGGGGATTGGTTTGGATCCGGGTGTTCGTGAAAGGCCGTTGGTGAAGTGTGCGACAGGTCTGGTGTGCGAAAAAAGAGGTGTGCGAGAATGTCCGACCATGGGGTGTGTGAGGAAAAAGTGCGCGCCGACCAGTGAGTGTGCTGTCGAGAGTGAGTCGGTCGTAGCGCGTGTGCGAGGGAGCACATGGAAGCGCGGTGTGGCGAGTGTTACGGAGGAAGTAACGAAAGAGTGTGCGCAAGAGGATGCGCGAGAAAGGTGTGTAACGGACAGGTGCATGGGGAAAGAGTGCGCTGTCAAGAGTAAGGGGGAATGCACGCCTGTGGTGAGCGTTACAGAGGATGTAACGGGAGAGTGTGCGCAAGAGTGTGCGTGAGAAAGGTGTGTAACGGACGGGTGCATGAGGAAAGAGTGCGCTGTCGAGAGTAAGGGTGAGTGCGTGACCGAGAGTGGAGGTGAGAGTAGTGAGAGTGACACGGAGCGTGAGTTGGTTGTGACAGGTGAGCGAGGATGTACACCTGGAATGGAAGGATGCACACCTGGAATGGTACTGGTAGAGCGTGTGTGGGAATGCACACTTGAGTTGGTCGTGAGGCACATGGTTGGGTGTGCGAGTGAAAGCACACCTGTGATTGTCACAGAGGAGGTGACCGAGGAGGGGGCGCGAAGAGGTGTGTTGGTGAGGTGTGCGAGCGACGAATGTGTGCCAAGGTGCTCGGTGGTCAGGTGTGTGACCAAGTCTGTGAGCGGAATGAGTGTACCGAGGTGTAAGGAAAGGTACGAGGAGCATGGGAACAGCTGGAGGTATGAGCAAGAAAGGGGTAGCGTATGCGTGTAACCATGCAGGTGAGGCATCGACGGTAACCGGGTTAGCGGTTAGAGCGACTTTTAGCCGAATCGGGCCCTCGGTGCGTGCCGGGCTTCGCGTGCCGCGAGAACCAGCGGGGATCCGAGCCACGGCGGGTTCGAGAGGACCGCCGTACGCGATCCACGCTGGGCCTCGCTTGGAACGGCCGCGTCCGTGCTCAACTAGGCGGAGCGGGCAGCCCGATAGGAAGGGTCGTCATGGTGACCACTTTTTATTGAGACGTTCCGGCAGGTCGAGATCGGGCAATTGGATGGCTCCGCGCCGAGGTGGTGCGTGGGATCTCGGCACGGGCAAGCCCCCTCCCTGCACCGAGTGCCGGACGCATCCAGCCGCCGGCACCAAAGAACCCGCGTTCATTGCTCGGCTGTACGAAGCCGAGCTTTAGAAGGGAATTGGCGCACCGAGAGGATCTAATAAGTAGACGGGTGATGAGGTTAGTGTTTTGGCCCCGAAATTAGAAAAAAGCAAAATTTGATGATGGTAGAGTGATTGGCAAATTTTTGATTTGTTGGATTTGGACGAGCGAAATTGATAGTGGGACCTCCCCGATGTGGTGGGATGGCAAATCCACCATCCCTCACAGACGGGGGGGCAAAGGAGCACTAGGTTATGGGGTTGATGGCAGTGAAAACTAGCCCGGGTGGGTTAGGATATTGTGTGTAGGGATCTAGCGAAGATGACATTAGGTAACGTTAAGGTTAGTTAGTGACAAGGATACTTGTAGTGGGGACGCAGGTAGATTAGTGTGGATTATAATGACGAGGGAGCGCAATAGTTAAAGGGACGACTGGGAAGCGCAAGTTTCAGAGGGGAGTAGTTAGCTGAGATGATGCTGTGTGTGTGAGGATTGAACAGGTGTGATTGCACAGGTGTGCAACTGAACAGGTGGATGGAGCAGTGTATGAGTGAGTGATGGTGATGTGTATTGTGATGACCAAATGGTCCAGGAAGAAAGGAGGGTGCAGGTGGCACCAGGTGTGAGGGCACAGGTGTGCAACAACAGGTATGGAGAATGGTAGTGTGGAATAAATGGAGTATTGGAATGAGTGGTGTGGAGAGAGTTGGAGTAAGTGGTACGGAGTGGTGTGCATGGTGCGAAGGTGTGGAGGGGGGAAGAGTGGACCCCCATCACGGATACCCGGGGCGGGTAGTGTAAGTGTTAGGTAGAGGGTACAGGTAAATTGTGGTTGGATATTGGCATCTGTGGTGCGGGTGAAAGAATGGTCTTTGGATGGGTGCATTAGTGTTGTGGAAATGGCTGGGCGTGTAGCCTGTTAGTGTGTGTAGTTGGTTGGGCGCTCCACCACTGTGAGGATGTCGGCCAGGTGAGGCCGCAGGTGGGCTCTGGGAGCCGGTAGTAGTTGTTGTGGATGGGGCCCGAGGATCCGGAGGACGGACCCGGGTAGCCCAGTGCCAGAGGGCACCGAGTGGGGTGACAGAGCCAGGAGGGGCTTTCCCCAGTTAGTTAGGTTAGGGTGAGGAGCTAGGTAAGCTCGGGTGGCAACTACAGTGGTGGAGGTGTGCAGGTGGGTAGACCTGCTGGGAGAGCTACACGTCGCAGCCCAGAAATTGTGCGAGGGCACCGGGAGATGAACCGGGGGAGTGAGACCCCAAATTGAGAAGCACCACAGTTTGGTCAATGGGAATTGGTTTTTAGAACCCATAGTGTAAGTTGGCCAATGGATTGGCAGGGAGAGACCCCGGGTAGTGTAAAGTGTGTTAAAGTCATTTAGAGGATAGTTAGGATTGAAGTCTCCTCACACCATCTGCATCCACTCACCTGAGGTGACAGGTACTCCACACCATGCCATGTTTTGATTATTTTTTATGATGCAAATGTTTGGATTGTGAGACGCATCATGACGTGGGTGTGACATTGTGCTTTGATGTTCCATCTCTTCCTCCTTATGAGGATTGATGATGAATTTGG
The DNA here is from genome assembly GCF_964187855.1 of Myxine glutinosa. Classification (NCBI taxonomy): domain Eukaryota; kingdom Metazoa; phylum Chordata; class Myxini; order Myxiniformes; family Myxinidae; genus Myxine; species Myxine glutinosa. The sequence goes on along the minus strand of NC_136264.1, from coordinate 135,861,012 downwards.
TGATGGCAAATTTTGAAGTAGAGGGATTGTGGAGACGAATTTGGTATAGGAGAAATATGGGGAAGACGTGACAGTAGTGACGAATTTGTAAATGGGTAGATTTTGTAAATATGGGGTAAGGGCAAGGGTAGTGTAGGTGACAGGGGGGTGACGTACGGTAGGGACGAGCTTTCTCACTTCGCCCTCCGTACGCATTTCGCCTTGCATTGCCTTATTGATGTGTACCCTTGTGACCTTACCCCTCGCTCAATTGTCTCTTTTGTCTCCCACATGACCTGTGCGCCATGGGGCGCCGAGGGGAGCGTGCGTGAGTCGGCCATTGTGCGCCCTGAACTCTCAGAACCAGCTGTCTGCATCGATGCACCACATTATGGACCACATGCCTGTGGCCGAGCACCACTGATGGACCCCATGGGTTGGGGCATGGCCCCTCTGCTGGAACCGGCCATGAGGGCCCGAAATCTTGCTGGCGGACCTTGGCCACAGGGCACCGATGCCACACAGGTGAAGCACACGTAGTCGGCCCTGTGGGCCATAAATAAAAGAAAATAAAAAGGACACATTGGGCACACTTTATTGCAAATAGGCCGCCAGTAAGAAAATGAAAGAATGACAACATCTGGAAGAACAAATAATAATAACCAGCAGGGGGAGCCGAAGAGCAAGAGATCACCTGCAGGGTTAGGGGTTGTTGATTTTATTTTTATTGAACATGCATTGAACACTGATGAACTATGGTGACTGCACCGATTGGTGCTTGAGGGTGCTTGTATTGGTGTGTTTCTGGGTGCTTTAATGGTGCGTCGATGCAGAGCAGACTGTCTCCCCCCCAGAAAGAACAATCACAGGTCCTGGGTTAGTTTTGTAAATAAAAATAGCGTCATTGTAAATAATGCTCCCCACCGTCAGTGTATAGTTTGAAGACCATTCCGCAATTCGGTTAACTGTGGGCGTAAGTCTGTTAGGCAGGATGCAATGGAGCAGCGGGACACATTTATTTATGTTTTAAAACTGTCACACTCAGGGTCAGGTTAAAAGTAGAGGGAACTACACCTACGTGTCACACTAAATAAAAGTTGTAGGCCCGGGTCGTGCCTAAGAGGAGGAGGGTGCAGTGTTGCGGATATGAGGACTGTATATTTTTTTGATTGTGTGCTTTATTATTATTATTATTATTGTTTATTCTGCGCCCCCTGCCTCCGGAGCTGTGTAAAGGTGAAAGGGCATCCCATAATTAGTCCACAAGCATACACGTCAGCCAATAATAGAATACCCCTGTTTGATAGTTATATCTTATTCTGTGTTTTAGGGTAAGGCTGTGTCTCCCATTAATTGAAGTACTCCATTGCACCAGTGAAAGAGAATAGATCCCCTTTCATTCCCATCCCCAAAATCTCCATTTCCTTTCACATCCCCTTTCGTCATTGCCAAGCCTCGATTGCCAATTACCTCCCCTCCAAAACGACCATTGAACATGTGCTCGGGTCGGGGAAGAGGGGCGTGCCCGCCCGCCGTCATCAAGGGCGGAGCCAGAGGGTTGCGTGACCAACCAGGGCCGAGGTGAGCACACCGATGGGCGTGTCCTGAAGGCCGGCGGCTTGATCGCTGGAGGCGCTATAAAGGCGCGCACGCAAGTGGGTTGCGTTGAGAGTCGGTGGTGAGAGTTGGTGGTGAGGAATCGGTGGTGAGGAGTGAGTGGACCAAGAAAGAGAAAGAGTGGTTGGACCAAGAGAGAAAGAGTGGTTGGACAGGGAGACGTGCAAGAGTGTTGTTGAGTTGAGGGTTTGGACCAGACGAGTCAGACGAGTCCTGGCAAAGCAAGCGGCGGCCACAGCAGCAACAACACCCAACAGCCGCTTGGGGCCTGGACGGCGGTTTTGAGCAGGGCCGCGAAGGAACGGCGGCTGCTAAACGCGCCGATCGTGCTGCAGGACCCCCTTGGACCTTCCTCTCCCTCCAGCCATCCACCTCCTGCCTTTCCACCCTTCTTGTGTACGTGAGTTTGTTTTGTTTGTTCTGTCCCTGGGTTAATTAAGTCTGGATAAGCTAGTATTTGCACTGTGTCACCTGCGTCTTATGTGTTGTAAATAAACGTGACTGCTTTCTTTTTGCTTGTGTGTATAATAAATCCAATTACTCTTCTGTCCGTCTTCTCGTTTGATTCCTTTTCCTCTTTGCATTTCGTCATTTTAGACCTTTCCAGATTGGGCAGCTGCGGTGCGATACGGCCAAAGTTCTGGGTGAATCGGGTGAGTCGGGGAACAACTGTTCGGTCGCGGAGCCTTCGCTCGGCAAACAACATCCTAAACCGCGATCACTAACAATATATATATATATATATATATATATATATATATATATAGATATATAAAAAAAAAAAATATATATATATATATATATATTTACATAGGTTACATAAATTTACATTTACATAGGTTGTAAAAGTAAGTACACCCTTGGCTCTAATAGGTGGTATAGCCCCCTTTGGCAGAAACAACCTCAAGTAGGCGTTTCTTATAACTGTCTACCAGTCTATGACATTGACAGGGAGAAATTTTTGCCCACTCCTCCATGCAGAATTCTTTCAGCTGTGCGATGTTTGAGGGGTTTCTTGCATGCACAGCTCGTTTCAAATCCCCCCCAACATCTCGAAGGGATTTAGTTCCGGGCTTTGACTTGGCCATTCCAGAACCCTCCATTTCTTACTTTTCAGCCATTCCTTGGAGGATTTACTGGTATATCTAGGGTCATTGTCATGTTGCAAGGTCCACCTTCGGTTGAGCTTCAACTTTCCGACAGATGGCCTCACATTATCCTCAAGCACCCTCTGGTACAATGAAGAATTCATAGTGGATTCTATGATGGTGAGCTGCCCAGGCCCTGATGCAGCAAAGCTGCCCCCAAACCATAATTTTTCCACCACCATGCTTTACGTTGGTATCAGGTTCTTGTGGTCAAATGCTGTCTTTGGTTTTCGCCAAACATGTCTTCTGGTACTGTGGCCAAATAGCTCTACCTTTGAATCATCTGTCCAGAGCACATTGTTCCAGAAGTGCTGGTCTTTGCCTCGGTGTTCATAAGCAAACTTTAGTCTTGCCCTGATGTTCTTTCTGGAAAGCAAAGGTTTCCTCCTAGCACACCTCCCATGTAGATCAAATTTGTGCAGCCTCTTTCTAATGGTAGACTCGTGCACTTTGACATCAACAGTGGCAAGAACTACCTGTAGGTCCCATGATGACATTCTGGGGTTCTTAGAGGCTTCTTTCAGCATCTTGCCGTCTGCTCTCAGGCTGAACTTGCTGGGGCGGCCTGGCCTGAACAAGTTGGCAGTTGTTTGGAATCTTCTCAACTTGTAGATGATCTTCCGGACAGTCGAATGATTGATTTCAAATTGTTTGGAGATCTTTTAAAATCCCTTCCCAGACTCGTAGGCATCTATAACCTTCTTTCTTAAGGCATCAGAGAGCTCTTTTGATCTAGGCATGGTGACGCCGCACACTTCAACAACAAAGAGCAAACCAAAGTAAATGTCTGAGGTTTAAATAAGACAGGTTCCTCCAAGATCCTCTCGAACGATGTTCTAATCATTTGTACCTGAGCTGGTGCACCTGATTCTAATTTTAGGTATTTGAAGTAGTGATAAATGTAGGGGTGTACTTACTTTTCTACATGCGAAATTTGCATTTATGTTTATTTAAATTATACAATGGATGACAAAATGTAAATACAACAACAACAACATGCATTTTAAAGGCCATTTTCCCTGCAAGAGCGGGGGATAGCCTTGCGGTCCCCATGACAATCTTCTCCATTTTGCCCTATTTTCTGCATCTCTCCTTGTTAACCCCCTTGCCCGCATTTCTTCTTCCACCATCTTTAGCCAAGTCTTTCTCGGTCTTCCCCGTCTTCTACTTCCTTCAACATTCATTTCCATCACTCTTCTCAACCAGTCACTTTCATCCTTCCTCAACACATGACCAAACCATCTCAACCTGTTCCTCTTCACAGCATCAATCACAGGCTCTATTCCCATCATCTTTTGCAATTCATCATTTGTCTTCCTCTCTCTCAACGATACTCCGCACATCCGTCGAACCATTCGCATTTCCACCCTTTCCAACCTTCGTTGCTGCTCTACGTTCATTACCCATGTCTCGCACCCATAAATCATAACACCTCTCACACATGCAGCATACACCTTTCCCTTCAGCTTCAACGACACTCCCCTCATCATCAGCACACCACTCAATTCCCGAAACTTCTTCCATGCACATCTCACTCGAGCAACCGTTGCCGAGTCTGATCCACCTTCTCCATTCAGCATGTCTCCGAGGTAGCAAAATGTTTTCACACCTTCCAGCTTCACGCCGTCTCCAAGATCCAACTCAACATTTCCTCCATCTGCAGCTCCCTCTGTGCACACCTTACATTTGAATGTAGCTGCCACACTGGTTAATGACCCTCTCAGACCACAACATTTTTGATGAACCCATTCAGCGCACATTGTACACTGAATGGAGTTCACTCCGACACCCTTCCTACACACAGCACAGGGCCACTTCCCAGTTATTTCCACCTCACCACATGCTTTACCACTTGCCATCACCTTCGTCTTTCCGATATTCACCTTCAGACCTTTTGTCTCCATACATTCCTTCCACGTGTTCATCTTTTCCTTCAGTCCATCCATACTTTCCGCAATCAACACCAGATCATCTGCATACAACAACTCCCACGGTAAACCCTCCTTTACGTTCTGAGCCAGCACCTCCATCACAGCTACAAATAGTAGTGGACTTAGTACCGACCCCTGATGCACTCCCACCTTCACCTCAAACTCACCACTGCTCCCGTCCTTAGTCCTTACAGCTGTGCGCGCTCTTTTGTACATTGCCATCACTACTCTGATCAACCATTCCTCCACTCCTAACTTCCTCAATGCCCATGTCAATACTTTGCGTGGAACCCGATCGAATGCTTTCTCCAGATCAACAAACCCAAGAAACAACTTCTTCCTCTTCTCCATGTACTTCTCCTGCAACTGCCTCACAATGAAAAGCGCGTCTGTCGTTCCTCTTCCTGGCAAGAATCCAAACTGCATTTCGTCGATCTCACTTTCTTCCTTATCCTCCTCTCCAACACCCTTTCCAATACCTTCATTCCATGCTCCAATAACTTTATCGCTCGGTACGAGCCACACTCCAGAGGGTCACCTTTCCCGTTGTATAGAGGGACGAGGGTACTCAGTTCCCAATCCACTGGAATGCGGCCTTCTTTCACCACCAGATTACAGATCTCTGTCATTCTCTTCACACCCCAACTTCCTGCTGCCTTCAACATATCTCCCACAACTCCCGTCGGCCCTCCCGCTTTTCTACCCTTCATTGCTTTTATCGCTTCCTCAACTTCCTTCTCAGTTATCTTCTCTGCCAGTCCTAAAACTGGGTTACTCTCTATGTTGCCATCCCATTCGTTCTCTGTATTCAACAGCATTTCCATTTTTCTTTTCCATCTTCCTTTAATTCCATCTGGGTCGACAACGATTTGTCCCACTTCATCCTTCAAGCAACTCGCCCCCATCACATCACACCTCTCTTTCGCTATCTGCTTTGCAATCCTGAATACTGCTTTCTGACCCTCTTCCGAATCCAAGCGTTCTCCGAACATTTTCCTACATGCCTCCTGCGCCTTTGCTACCTCTTTCTTTGCAGCCTTCTTGGCTGCCTTATAACTTTCATGCTCTGCTGTTTCTGCTCCCGTACCCTTCGCCTTCTGCCACTCCTTGAACTTCTTCCTCTTCTCGTCAATCCTCTTTCCAACTTCATCATCCCACCACCATGTTTCCGAGTGCCTCGGTGGTCCTTTTGTCCATCCACATACCTCACCAACGGCTCCCAACAGACTAGCTTTCATCGACATCCAACCACTTTCAAGCTCAACCACAGCATCCTCGACCCTACTCAGCCTCTCTTTTAATTCCTCCCTTACTGTCACCTCTTTCAACCTCCACACCTTCATTCTCGGTTGGTACTTCACCCGCCAAGCTCTCCTCGCACCTTTCACCCTTACGTCGCAGACAACCAAGTGGTGCTGTGAAACAGCCTCCTCCCCCGGGATCACCTTTGTGTCCCGGAGGTGCCCCCTATCTCACCAACGCACCATCGGGTAGTCAACAGTTGTCGTCGACCCACCTGACGTGTATGTAACAAGCTTATTATCCTCTTTCTGGAACTGAGTATTACAAATCAACAAATCAGCTCCATCAGCAAACTCCAAAATCCTTTAACCTTCTCCATTTCTCACACCATATCCGTAACCCCCATGAACTCCATCAAAACCATCCATACTCCTTCCCACATGTCCATTTAGGTCTCCTCCTACCACAACAACTTCCTCATCTTTCACGTTTTCCATCAGCTTCTCTATCGCACACCAGAACTTGTCCTTCTCTTCATCGCTTCGACCAACCTGCGGAGCATATCCCGAGATGACGTTCACCAAGAGCTTTCCAATCATCATTTTCACCATCACAACCTATCACTCACTCTAGTCACACTCACCACACTGTCTACAAACTCCTCAGAAAACAGGACACCAACACCATTCATGCCCTCCGGGCACCCTTGCCACACAAACTTGTATTTCTGTCCCTGCCTACCCTTCACCATTCTCACACCACTTCCCTTCCATCTCGTCTCTTGCACACAACATATGTCCACTCTTCTTCTGACCAATACTTCCACCACTTCTCCTGATCTCCCTGTCATTGTCCCTACATTCCATGTCCCAAACCTCAGAAACCGATCTCCACTTCGGGCTGTACCCTGCCCATATGTTGTTGTAATTGTCATGGTTCTCTTTTTGAGGTAATGTTTTTATGGCCGGATGCCCTTCCTGACGCCAACCCTCTTAGTCGCCTCTTACGACACGCAGGGATACGGCGTACCTATTCTTATCCAGGGTACACACTGGGAAACGTTTAAAACATGGAAATTCTGGGGGGTGGGGGGGGGGGGGGAGGGGGAGGCGTCAGCATCACGGCTGCGGTTTAAACATATTTAAATAAATATTTAAACAAAACCATGAAAAACAATCTGGGAAAAGTCTCTAAGTGAGAACGTGGATTTGAGAGAGCAGGAGCAGAGGTGAAAGGAAAACGAGATATAGGGGGCGGGGAACAAGTTGAGACGAGGAGGCCGCACGAGGGACACGAGGCGCACGAGGGGCGAACAAAGAAACGACTAATTACACACAAATTTGCAAAACTACAAAACCAAAACCAAATAGAAACACACAATAACACATCTATCTATAATTCCAGTAATCTCTGTGTGTATGTATGTATGTATGTATGTATGTATGTATGTATGTATGTATGTCTGTGACCGCTGTTTCTCGACAACCACGGGTCCGATATACTTTAAACTTGCCAGGTATATTGCTGGGGACCCGAGGATGTGCCTTTTCAAGGTTTCATATTAATCGGACAAGTAGTTACCGAGCTATGTCCAAAAAACGATTCAACCAATCAGAGAGCAGCGAGCTATCACGTGTGCCGAACGTGCCGAACAGACTCTGCCTCGGACGGCACATTTGAGAGCGTATTCATTTATTTCACGTTGGCAAACTATGTTGCCGCTATGTTGGCGTTAAACGATGTTTTAAAACTAATTAAAACTAATTTGCGATTCTTTCGCTTTCCTGCGCGTTTGTGCATGCTATGGCGATTTCTTTACCAAACTCTGCAAGCCGTTCGCTTTGGACCAAACCATTTCATGTAAATAGAGGGGGGGGGGGGGGATTGTCACCGTACTCGCAAGCCGTTCGCTTTGGACCAAACCATTTCATGTAAATAGAGGGGGGGGATATAATTTTAGATATATATATAGTACGGGCATGCCCTAGTACACAACAAAATACGCAGCGGAAATTTGACAAAGAAACGAACGGGAAAACACTCAAACGTTGATGCCGTGGAGAGATCGAAGCAAGCCCCGTCGCTCGAGGGACCGGTGATGACAAAATGTAAATGTTTCATGATATTTGTGATATTATATCACCTTTATCTATCAATATTGTTGAAATGAATATAAAATAGCTGTATGTTGAAATATGTTGAGAAAGTCAAAACTTTACATGGGGTGTACTTACTTTTTCACGTGACTGTATATACTGTATATACGTATATATATATATATATATATATATATATATATATATATATATATATATATATATATATATATATATATATTGTAACGGTTCTGAGAAGTGTAACGGTTTTTTGAGAAGTGTAACAATTTTGGAGGAAGTGTAACGAATGTGAAAACGTTACAATGTGAACGTTACAAAAGTATGGTAACACCCTGGTAATGTAAATAATGGTCGCAGCCGTCCTCCTAGTTAATTCCATGAAACTTACACGCAGGTCACGATATATCTTTTTAAATAGTGTATTTCCTTATTCTATGTAGGCTAAATATGTGTTTCCCACTAGATTGACTTTGCATTGTATCAAACAAAATAAGCGTAGGTCCTTGCAATTTCCCCAAACATCTCGTCTCTCCAAAGTTCCTTTCAAAAGGGTGCGAGTTGTGTTCAATCCCGCAAGCCGCCATTGCCCATGTGCTAACCTCGGAGTAGAAAGGCGTGTCTCCACCTCGTCATAGAGGGGAGGAGTGAGCCAGCCCTAACAGCCAATCAGCACCGCGGTGAGCGACCCGGTAGGCGTGCCCTCGGAGCCGGCGGCTTGATTCCGCCCCGAGTGATAAAAGCGACTGTAAGGGACTGCTTCACCAGATGACCTGGGAGATGAGCGAAGAGGCGACACCAAGAGGAGCGGTGAGATGCGAAACGCTCCAAGCCAAAGAGGAGAGGTACTCGGAAAGGAAACCAGCTTTGGAGAGACGCGCTGAAAGGAGGGAGACGGCTCCACCAGAAGAAGAGGAGCAGGTGTGCCGAGCCAGCGCGTGACGTCTACAGCAGCGGATACGCGACGGAGGGTTTTCCCGCCAAAAACCGCGAGGAATTGAGAGCTGCTGCCTCCGACCCTCCTCCCTCTCCAGCAATCCACCTCAAGCCCTACCTGCCTGCAATATCCCCCGTGTAAGTGTGAACGTCGTCTGTCCTACTCGTTGTCTTGGGGTTAAGTAAAATGAATAGTGTAAGTTAACGATTCGCTGTGTGACTGCTTCTTCCATCCATTGCTTGTGTGTGTATAATAAATCTGTTCTTCCTCCGTACTCTGTCTTCTTCTCTTTTCATTCTCTTTCGGTCGCTTTAGAGGTTTCCCGATTGAATATCTGCGGTGCGATCTGGTCAACGTCGGGTGGAATCGGGTTCTAATCGGGGAGTAACTGTTCGGACGCGGTAATACACCACCGCTCGGTCAATATAACATCTAAAACCGCGTCTGTAACAATTGGTGTCAGGAGTGGGATTCGGACCCGGGACTAAATTTGTTAGGCCCAAATTTTGGAACACCAATTGTACTATTAGAGTAACAATTGGTGTCTGGGAGTGAGATTCGAAGCCCGAACCAAATTTCTAAAAGGTGTAGAAAAAAAAAATTATTGGTCAAAATTACGAGCTGCCGAAATTTTGTTGTTTTATAAAACCCGAATTTTGAGACCGCGCCATGGACAATCAAGGCGATCGGATGTCGGTGGGGGAGATAGACGGGTTAGGGGTAACCCAGGACTTAGGGGAAGAAAGGGAGGAGGAGAGCAATGAGGAGAAAAATGGCAATGTGGTTGCGGAGGTTTCAGACGCACAAAATGGCGCTCTCGCGCACGTGGTTGAGGAGGCCACGGCCGCGGAACCAATGAGCGCGGCCCAAATGCAAGCCTTCATGACCCAATCTATCTATAATTCCTGTAATCTCTGTGTGTATGTATGTATGTATGTATGTATGTCTGTGACCGCTGTTTCTCGACAACCACGGGTCCGATATACTTTAAACTTGCCAGGTATATTGCTGGGGACCCGAGGATGTGCCTTTTCAAGGTTTCATATTAATCGGAGAAGTAGTTACCGAGCTATGTCCAAAAAACGATTCAACCAATCAGAGAGCAGCGAGCTATCACGTGTGCCGAACGTGGCGAACAGACTCTGCCTCAGACGGCACATTTGAGAGCGTATTCATTTATTTCACGTTGGCAAACTATGTTGCCGCTATGTTGGCGTTAAACGATGTTTTAAAACTAATTAAAACTAATTTGCGATTCTTTCGCTTTCCTGCGCGTTTGTGCATGCTATGGCGATTTCTTTACCAAACTCCGCAAGCCGTTCGCTTTGGACCAAACCATTTCATGTAAATAGAGGGGGGGGGGGGGGGGGGATTGTCACCGTACTCACAAGCCGTTCGCTTTGGACCAAACCATTTCATGTAAATAGAGGGGGGGGATTGTCACCGTACTCGCAAGCCGTTCGCTTTGGACCAAACCATTTCATGTAAATAGAGGGGGGGGGGGGGGATTGTCACCGTACTCGCAAGCCGTTCGCTTTGGACCAAACCATTTCATGTAAATAGAGGGGGGGGGATATAATTTTAGATATAGATATAGTACGGGCATGCCCTAGTTTATGGTACAAATGCGGGCGTCCCTCAACCTGCAGAGTGAGCAAATGAGGGCTCAGGGTGAGCAAATGGGGGTAATGGGGAACCGGATGGATGCTCAGGGTGAGCGATTGGAGGGCCATATGGGGGGTAATGGGAAACCAAATGGGGGTAATGGGAAACCAAATGGGGGTAATGAGGGACGAAGCGAGGGGTACCGGTGAGAAGTTAGACAATAATTTTGAGGGGTTAGACAACGGGATAAAAGAGGTGAAAAATGGGTTAATGGGGTTAGAAAATAGGATGGAGGACAAATTGCGGGAAATAGGGGAACAATCTGCCAGGGAAATCAAACGAATGGGAGAGCAGATAGAGGAGGTAAAAATCGGGGTAGAAACGAAATTGGATGCTCAGAGGGATGAATTGGGACAGATGAGGGTGGCATCTACAAAAGAGATGGAGGAGATACGACGAGGGGTAAGTGAGGAGGTTTCGGGGCTACGCGAGGAGGTAAAGCGAGGTGAGAAGCGTATGGAGAAAGAGGTGAGAAATAATACGGCTAGGTTACAGGGGGGAATAGAAGATCTGACGAAGGAGGTGGAACAGCTGACAGAGGGACAAACGGAGTTAGTGGAGCAGGTTCAAAGGAACACTGCGGTACTAGGAGGGTTAAAGGCGACACAAAAAGAAATTAAAAACGAATTAATAGCGACACAGAGGCAATGTCAGATGGTACGTGAGGAACTGACAATGAGGGTGGACGAGGTGACAGAGATAATGGAGACAAAGGACCGGCAGGTGAGGATGCACATAGAGACGGTCACGGTAGCCTTAGAGGACGAACTTGAGGAGACGCACCGAGAAATAAAAGAGGTTAAACAAAAATTAGAGGAAGTGGAAGAAGAGGTGAGTGAAATTAAGAAGAGACGGACAGAAACTAAGAGAGAAATCCAGGAGGAGGTAATGGAATTGGTACAAGGTCGGTGCTCAACTCATAATGTGATGCTCACTAACCAAATAAAGAGTTTGCAGGTGGCAAAGGAGGTGCGACGACGAGGTACGGAGGTGAGTGGCAATGTATATGATGTGAGGAAAGCTTCAGTCGGCTTGGGGATTGGTTTGGATCCGGGTGTTCGTGAAAGGCCGTTGGTGAAGTGTGCGACAGGTCTGGTGTGCAAAAAAAGAGGTGTGCGAGAATGTCCGACCATGGGGTGTGTGAGGAAAAAGTGCACGCCGAGGAGTGAGTGTGCCGTCAAGAGTGAGTTGGTCGAAGCGCGTGTGCGAGGGGGTACATGGAAGTGCGGTGTGGTGAGTGTTACAGAGGAAGTAACGAAAGAGTGTGCGCCAGAGGATGCGCGAGAAAGGTGTGTAACGGACAGGTGCATGGGGAAAGAGTGCGCTGTCAAGAGTGAGGGAGAATGCACGCCTGTGGTGAGTGTTACAGAGGGTGTAACGGGAGAGTGTGCGCAAGAGTGTGCGCGAGAAAGGTGTGTAACGGACAGGTGCATGAGGAAAGAGTGTGCTGTCGAGAGTAAGGGTGAGTGCGCTGTCAAGAATGGAGGTGAAAGTAGTGAGAGTGACACGGAGCGTGAGTTGGTTGTGACAGGTGAGCGAGGATGTACACCTGGAATGGAAGGATGCACACCTGGAATGGTAGAGCGTGTGTGGGAATGCACAGTTGCGTTGGTCGTGAGGCACGTGATTGGGTGTGCGAGTAAGAGCACACCTGTGGTGGTCACAGAGGAGGTGACCGAGGAGGGGGCGCGAAGAGGTGTGTTGGTGAGGTGTGCGAGCGACGAATGTGTGCCAAGGTGTTCGGTGGTCAGGTGTGTGACTAAGTCGGTGAGCGGGATGAGTGTACCGAGGTGTGTAAGGGAAGGTACGAGGAGCATGGGAACAGCTGGAGGTATGAGCAAGAAAGGGGTAGCGTATGCATGTAAGCGTGCAGGTGAAGCATCGACGGTAACCGGGTTAGAGGTTAGAACGACTTATAGCCGAATCGGGCCCTCGGTGCGCGTCGGGCAGCTTCGCGTGCCGCGAGGACCAGCGGGGATCCGAACCACGGCGGTTTCGAAAGAACCGCCGTACGCGATCCACGCTGTGCCTCGCTTGGAACAGCCGCATCCGGGCTCCACTAGGCGGAGCGGGCAGCCCGATAGGAAGGGTCGTCATGGCGACCACTTTCTATTGAGACGTGCCGGCAGGTCGAGATCGGGACATTGGATGGCTCCACGCCGAGGTGGTGCGTGGGATCTCGGCCCGGGTAAGCCCCCGTCCCTGCCACGAATGCGGGACGTATCCAGCCGCTGGCACAAAACGACCCGCGTTCATTGCTCGGCTGTACGAAGCCGGGCTGTAGACGTGAATTGGCGCATCGAGAGGATGTAATAAGTAGACGGGTGATGAGGATAGTGTTTTTGATCCGAAATTTAGAAAAGTGAGTAGAATTGGCAGTAAATAGAAAATTTTTGATTTGTTGGAATTTGGTAAGCAAAATTTATAGTAAGAGATGCCCCATGTGATGGGATGGCCAATCCACCATCCCTCACAAAGTGGGGCAAAGGAGCTATAGTTTTATGGGGTTGATGGCAGTGAAAACTAGCCCGGGTGGGTTAGGTTATATTGTGTGTAGGGATCTAGCGAAGATGACATTAGGTAACGTTAAGTTTAGTTAGTGACTGATACCTGTAGTGGGGACGCAGGTAGTTTAGTGTGGATGATAATGACGTGGGAGCGCAATAGTTTAAAGGGACGACTGGGAAGCGCAAGTTTCAGAGGGGAGTAGTTAGCTGAGATGATGCCGTGTGTTTGAAGATTGAACAGGTGTGATTGAACAGGTGTGATTGCACAGGTGTGCAACTGAACAGGTGTGTGGAGCAGTGTATGAGGGAGTAGTGGTGATTGCGTGTTGTGTTGACCAAATGGTCCAGGAAGAAAGGAGGGTGCAGGTGGCACCAGGTGAGAGGGCACAGGTGTGCAACAGCAGGTATGGAGAATGGTAGTGTGGAATAAATGGAGTATTGGAATGGATGGTCGTGGAGTGAGTATGGTGGAAATTGTGGAGTGGAGTGGATGGTGCGAAGGTGTGAATGGGGGAAGAGTGGACCCCCATCACGGATACCCGGGGCGGGTAGTGTAAGTGTTAGGTAGAGGGTACAGGTAAATTGTGGTTGGATATTGGCATCTGTGGTGCGGGTGAAAGAATGGTCTTTGGATGGGTGCATTAGTATTGTGGAAATGGCTGGGCGTGTAGCCTGTTAGTGTGTGTAGTTGGTTGGGCGCTCCACCACTGTGAGGATGTCGGCCAGGTGAGGCCGCAGGTGGGCTCTGGGAGCTGGTAGTAGTTGTTGTGGATGGGGCCCGAGGATCCGGAGGACGGACCCGGGTAGCCCAGTGCCAGAGGGCACCAAGGGGTGACAGAGCCAGGAGAGGGCCTTCCCCAGTTAGTTAGGTTAGGGTGAGGAGCTAGGTAAGCTCGGGTGGCAACTGCAGTGGTGGAGGTGTGCAGGTGGGTAGACCTGCTGGGAGAGCTACACGTCGCAGCCCAGAAATTGTGCGAGGGCACCGGGAGATGAATCGGGGGAGTGAGACCCCAAATTGAGAAGCACCACAGTTTGGGCAATGGGAATTGGTTATTAGAACCCATGGTGTAAGTTGGCCAATGGATTGGCAGGGAGAGACCCCGGGTAGTGTAAAGTGTGTTAAAGTCATTTAGAGGATAGTTAGGATTGAAGTCTCCTCACACCATCTGCATCCACTCACCTGAGGTGACAGGTACTCCACACCATGCCATGTTTTGATTATTTTTTATGATGCAAATGTTGGATTGTGAGATGCATCATGACGTGGGTGTGACATTGTGCGTAATTCCATCTCTCCCTCCTTATGAGGATTGATGATGAATTGGTGATGGCAAATTTTGAAGTCGAGGGATTGTGGAGACGAATTTGGTATAGGAGAAATATGGGGAAGACGTGACAGTAGTGACGAATTTGTAAATGGGTAGATTTTGTAAATATGGGGTAAGGGCAAGGGTAGTGTAGGTGACAGGGGGGTGACGTACGGTAGGGACGAGCTTTCTCACTTCGCCCTCCGTACGCATTTCGCCTTGCATTGCCTTATTGACGTGTACCCTTGTGACCTTACCCCTCGCTCAATTGTCTTTCTTTTGTCTCCCACATGACCTGTGCGCCATTGGGTGCCGAGGGGAGCGTGCGTGAGGTGGCCATTGTGCGCCCGAGATTCCCAGAACCAGCATGCATTGCGTTGATGTACCACTTTATGGACCGCTGTTCTGCGGCCAAGTACCACTTGATGGACCCCAGGTTCTGGGGCAGGGCACCTCTGTTGGAGACCGGCCATATTGGCCAGGGAATCTTGCTTGCGGACCTCGGTAAGGTGGCACCTATGCCAAACAGGTGGACCACCCTTAGTTGGCCCCTGAGGCCCTAAATAAAAACGAACACAAGTTGTGCTTTATTATTATTTCCAAGTAGGCCGCATGAAGCCAGAAGACGTCGGGAAGAACATCGGCCCAGCAGAGAAAGGGAAGACCACCACCAGTTGTTTTGTTGTGTTTATTATGAACCATGGTGACTGCGCACCGAGTGGTGCTTTTGTGGTGCTTGTGGTGCTTTTGGTGTTTTTGGGTGCTTTGGTGGTATTGGTACTGGTGCATCGATGCAATGCGTGCTGTCTCCTCCCTCCCAACAGGAATTTCTTTTTCTTGTTCCCTAAGAGAAAAAAAACAAAAAAAAAAAACACAGGTCCTGGGTTGCGTTGTAAATAAGAAATAACGTTACTGTAAATAATGCTCCCCACCGTAAATGTATAGTTTGACAATAATTCCGTAATTCGGTTAGCTGTGGGCTTGAGTCTGTTAGACAGGGTGCAATGCAATAGGGGGACATACTTATTGGTGTTTTAAGATTGTCACACTCAGGGTCAGGTTAATTGTAGAGGGAATTACACCTACGTGTCACACTAAGTTAAAGTTTCGTAGGCCCGAGTACGGGCCTGAAGAAAGGAGGGTGCAGTGTAACGGTTCTGAGAAGTGTAACGGTTTTTTGAGAAGTGTAACAATTTTGGAGGAAGTGTAACGAATGTGAAAACGTTACAATGTGAACGTTACAAAAGTATGGTAACACCCTGGTAATGTAAATAATGGTCGCAGCCGTCCTCCTAGTTAATTCCATGAAACTTACACGCAGGTCACGATATATCTTTTTAAATAGTGTATTTCCTTATTCTATGTAGGCTAAATATGTGTTTCCCACTAGATTGACTTTGCATTGTATCAAACAAAATAAGCGTAGGCCCTTGCAATTTCCCCAAACATCTCGTCTCTCCAAAGTTCCTTTCAAAAGGGTGCGAGTTGTGTTCAATCCCGCAAGCCGCCATTGCCCATGTGCTAACCTCGGAGAAGAAAGGCGTGTCTCCACCTCGTCATAGAGGGGAGGAGTGAGCCAGCCCTAACAGCCAAT
This sequence comes from Myxine glutinosa, assembly GCF_964187855.1. NCBI lineage: Eukaryota > Metazoa > Chordata > Myxini > Myxiniformes > Myxinidae > Myxine > Myxine glutinosa. The sequence continues at coordinate 135,844,971 of NC_136264.1, read as the reverse complement.
CAGCACCGCGGTGAGCGACCCGGTAGGCGTGCCCTCGGAGCCGGCGGCTTGATTCCGCCCCGAGTGATAAAAGCGACTGTAAGGGACTGCTTCACCAGATGACCTGGGAGATGAGCGAAGAGGCGACACCAAGAGGAGCGGTGAGATGCGAAACGCTCCAAGCCAAAGAGGAGAGGTACTCGGAAAGGAAACCAGCTTTGGAGAGACGCGCTGAAAGGAGGGAGACGGCTCCACCAGAAGAAGAGGAGCAGGTATGCCGAGCCAGCGCGTGACGTCTACAGCAGCGGATACGCGACGGAGGGTTTTCCCGCCAAAAACCGCGAGGAATTGAGAGCTGCTGCCTCCGACCCTCCTCCCTCTCCAGCAATCCACCTCAAGCCCTACCTGCCTGCAATATCCCCCGTGTAAGTGTGAACGTCGTCTGTCCTACTCGTTGTCTTGGGGTTAAGTAAAATGAATAGTGTAAGTTAACGATTCGCTGTGTGACTGCTTCTTCCATCCATTGCTTGTGTGTGTATAATAAATCTGTTCTTCCTCCGTACTCTGTCTTCTTCTCTTTTCATTCTCTTTCGGTCGCTTTAGAGGTTTCCCGATTGAATATCTGCGGTGCGATCTGGTCAACGTCGGGTGGAATCGGGTTCTAATCGGGGAGTAACTGTTCGGACGCGGTAATACACCACCGCTCGGTCAATATAACATCTAAAACCGTGTCTGTAACAATATATATATATATATATATACACAAAGAATTAAGTTAAGCACCCCCCCCGTTTTTTTACAACCTCGCACATTACAAGTTTGTTGTCTTCAAAACAGTGTAATATACCCATGACATTGCTATATTTTCTGGAGAAGTGATATTATGGTCACATAAAAACATAACAATCATGCCGTTTTCAATATTTTATTCTGAATAATTTAAGGTGAAATTTTTTGGGAATTTTAGGCATATTTTCACCTCAATTTAAGTATGGAGCTATAGGTCCATCACGGACAGTGTGGATGACGTTTATGTTTTCTAACGTACAGTCATTGTTCTGAGAAGACCTCTAGCGATCTTTGCGTCAATAACGTGTGTAGGACCCACGTGATCGGATCACTGACTCAACCCTACGTCTCATAGACCCTGTAAGCCGTCGTATGCGTTGCTGTGGCAGGTTGTTCCATTCCCGATGTAATGCACGTTCCAATTCATCCAGATTGGCTATTGGAGGGACCATCTTCGCAATTTGTCGTCCCAACATGTCCCAAACGTGCTCGAGGGGGTTCAACCTGCCACAGCAACGCATACGACGGCTTACAGGGTCTATGAGACGTAGGGTTGAGTCAGTGATCCGATCACGTGGGTCCTACACACGTTATTGACGCAAAGATCGCTAGAGGTCTTCTCAGAACAATGACTGTATGTTAGAAAACATAAACGTCATCCACACTGTCCGTGATGGACCTATAGCTCCATACTTAAATTGAGGTGAAAATATGCCTAAAATTCCCAAAAAATTTCACCTTAAATTATTCAGAATAAAATATTGAAAACGGCATGATTGTTATGTTTTTATGTGACCATAATATCACTTCTCCAGAAAATATAGCAATATCATGGGTATATTACACTGTTTTGACGACAACAAACTTGTAATGTGCGAGGTTGTAAAAAAACGGGGGGGGGTGCTTAACTTAATTCTTTGTGTATATATATATATATATATATATATATGTATATATATATATATAATATATATATATATATGTATGTATGTATGTATGTATGTATGTATGTGAAGGAGCTGCGCTCCAACGCGAGTCGAAAGAATTGACGCGACCAAAGACGGAATTCGTCCGAGTTGCTTTATTGAAACAAAACAGCTCAGGTATTCTGAAAAGCCCGTTTATCGGGCAGCAATATATATACACATTTATGCCCGGGCGTTTGCCCGGGAAAACCGAGACCGGGTATGCCCGGGTGTCAAGGGCGAGTCCTGGAAAGGCGAGTCTGGACATGCCCGGGCGTCCTGGACGCGGCCTGGCAAGTCGAGGCTGGGCGTGCCCGAGCGCTCTGGGCGAGCCCTGGAAAGGCGAGAGCGGGCATGCCCGGACGCTCTGGGCGAGCCCTGGAAAGGCGAATCTGGACATGCCCGGGCGTCCTGGACGCGGCCTGGCAAGTCGAGGCTGGGCGTGCCCGGGCGCTCTGGGCGAGCCCTGGAAAGGCGAGAGCGGGCATGCCCGGGAAAGACGAGACCGGGCGTGCCCGGGAGGTTCTGGCGTGCCCGGGAACAGCGAGTCCGGGCATGCCCAGGAGAGGCGCGTCTGGGCCCGTCCGGACGAGCCCGGCATGGCGATCGCGCCCTGGCCGCGTCCTGGCAGGTGCAAGGCGATTGTGTACATTCAGCGGGAACCGCTACACACGCCCCTCCAGAATCGACCTGCACCGGCAGGGTCAATTTAAGGGGGGTCCGGATGACCCGGCCGAAGCGACCCCTGGAGGGTCGTGGGGGGGGGGGGGTCCGATCCGGTGGTGGGTGGTCGAGCGGGGGTAACTGTGGACGGGGGGTGGCCTCGCCGCGGAGGAAGGGCCAACCGTGGTGGTCGGTCGACGTCCACGTGCGCCGGTTTGAGGCGGTCCACAGAGATCCGGTCCGACCGGCCGCCGACGTCGACGACGAAGGACTTGTCGCCCCGTCGCAGGCCCGGAAGGGCCCGTCGTACGGCGGCCGGAGTGGCCCCCGGTGCGCGTCATGACGCACAAAGACGTACTCCGCTGTGCGAAGCACCGGGGGGACGTAGGAATGGGGGCCACCGTGGCGGGACGTTGGCACGGGGGCAAATCGGCGGGCGGCCTCCTGGAGGTCCGAGCGCTGGTGTGCGGCGGACCAGGGACTGGTAGCGTCGGGCACGAACTCGCCCGGGACGCGGAGCGGCTGGCCGTAGACGAGCTCGGCGGCGGACTCCCGGAGGTCCTCCTTGGGGGGCCGTGCGGAGGCCCAAAAGGACCCACGGCAGCCGGTCGGTCCAACCGTCGTCCTGAAGGCCGGCCATGAGTGCGGCCTTCATGGAGCGGTGAAACCGCTCGCACAACCCGTTGGCTTGGGGGTGGTAGGCCGTGGTGCGGTGCAGCGTGACCCCCAACGAGCGGGCGACCGCGCCCCAAAGTTCGGACGTGAACTGTGGGCCGCGGTCGGACGAGATGTCCGCCGGTGTGCCGAAGCGTGCGACCCAGGTGGCGATGAACGCCTGCGCCACGTCGGCGGTGGTGGTGGAGGTGAGGGGCACGGCCTCCGGCCACCTGGTGGTCCTGTCCACCATGGTGAGCAGGTGGGTGAACCCCCGCAATGGGGGCAGGGGACCCACCAGGTCCACGTGGACATGGTCGAAACGCCGTGCAGGCACGGTGAAAGGTGCTAGCGGGGCCTGGGTGTGGCGGTGGACCTTGGCCTGCTGGCAGGCCGTGCAGGCGTTGGCCCAGTCGCGGACGTTCCGTCGAAGGCCGTGCCAGACGAAACGCGCTGACAGCAGCTTCTGAGAAGCTTTCCGGCCCGGGTGAGAAAGGCCGTGGATGGAGGCGAAGATGCGGCGCTGCCAGGAAACGGGCACGATGGGGTGAGGCTGGCCCTGGGAGACGTCGCAGAGCAGGACGGTGCCCGCGAAGGGGATGTCGGCCAGGCGGAGGCCCGTGTCCGCCGCCCGGAGGGCCTGCACCGAGGTGTCGGTGGTCTGGTCGGCCGCCATGAGCGCGAAGTCCACGCCGAGGTGGACCGCGTTCGCGCTGGCCAGAGAAAGACAGTCGGCCACGGCGTTGTCTTTGCCGGCGACGTGCCGGATGTCCGTGGTGAATTCCGACACGGCGGAGAGGTGGCGCTGCTGGCGGGCCGACCACGGCTCCGTGACTTTGGCCATTGCGTAGACCAACGGCTTGTGGTCGACGAAAGCCGTGAACGGGCGGCCCTCCAGGAGGTGGCGGAAATGGTGAACGGCCAGGAATAGACCGAGCAGCTCGCGGTCGAACGTGCTGTATTTTAACTCGTTCGGCCGGAGCTGCCGGCTGAAAAAAGCGAGTGGCTGCCAAACCCCGTCCACCCATTGTTCATGGACGGCGCCCACCGCGTAGTTGGAGGCGTCCGTAGTGAGGGCGATGGGCGCGTTGAGCACCGGGTGAGCCAGCAGCGTTGCGTCGGCGAGGGCCCGTTTTGCGCTCGCGAAGGCCGCGTCCATGGCCACGGACCAAACGATGTCATGCTTGGCCGGCTTGCCCGGGAGGGCCTCGTAAAGGGGCCGCATGAGCTGAGCAGCGCGGGGCACGAATCGGTGATAAAAATTCACCATGCCGAGGAACTCTTGTAGGGCCTTGATGGAACGGGGACGCGGGAACGTGGTGATGGCCTCGACCTTGGCCGGCAGCGGCACGGCCCCGGTCTTGGTGATGCGGTGGCCCAAAAAGTCAACGGTCGTCGTGCCGAAGTGGCATTTGGCCGGGTTGACAATTAAGCCGTGCTCGCTGAGGCGACCGAACAATGTTCGGAGGTGGAGGAGGTGCTCGGCGCGGGACGTGCTGGCGATGAGGATGTCGTCCAGATAGACGAAAAGAAATGGCAGGTCGCGCAGCACGCCGTCCATTAAGCGCTGGAACGCCTGGGCCGCGTTCTTGAGGCCAAACGGCATCCTCAAAAATTCGAACAGGCCGAACGGTGTGATGACGGCCGTCTTCGGGACGTCGGCCGCCCGGACAGGTACCTGGTGGTATCCCCATATCAGGTCAATTTTGGAAAATATGACCCGTCCCGCCAAACGGGCGGAAAAGTCCTGGATGTGCGGGATCGGGTACCTGTCGGGGGTGGTAGCGTCGTTGAGGCGGTGGTAGTCGCCACACGGGCGCCATCCGCCCCCCGGCTTTGGCACGATGTGCAGTGGTGAGGCCCACGCGCTATTGGAGCGCCGCACGATGCCGAGGTGCTCCAACGCGTCGAACTCGGCCTTTGCCATGGCGAGCTTGGCCGGGTCGAGGCGGCGGGCCCTGGCGTAGACCGGCGGGCCCGTAGTGGGTATGTGGTGCTCGATCCCATGCCGCACTGCGACGGCCGAAAACGTCGGCCGCGTGAGGGCCGGGAATTCCGCGAGCAGGCGAGCGAACTCGTTCGCCGTCGGGAGGGCGCACGCCAGTTCGGTCGGCGCGGAGCTGCTCATCGTGCACGCCAGGGAGCTGAAGGTCTCGGCATTGACAAGGCGACGACGTTTGACGTCGATCAGCAGCCCGTGCGCGCAGAGGAAGTCGACGCCCAGCAAAGCCATGGGGACGCAGGCGGTCACAAAGGTCCACTGAAAGCGCTGGCTGCCGAAGCAGAGGGTGACGTCGCGCGGGCCGAAAGTGCGTATGGCCGAGCCATTAGCCGCGACCAAAGAGGGGCCGCAAACGGCGTCCCGCCTGTCCTGCTCGGAGGCGGGTATGACGCTCAGTTGGGTGCCGGTGTCACAAAGGAAACGCCGCCCGGACGCTTTGTCCCGAATAAAAAGCAAGTTGCCCGAGTGGTCGGTGCTCATGGCTGGGAATGAACGCCGGCCCGGCCGTTTCCCGACTTGCCGAAAGTGCACGGGGGTCGGCACGTCCGAGCCTTGTTTCCGAACCTGGCGTGGTAATAACACCACGCCTGGTCAGGTGGAGGCCCCGGCCGTCGTGTCGGAAGCGGTCGGCGCGGCGTGTCGGCCGCCAGTTGCACCGGCAGTTCGGCCTCCAACCGCGCAGGGCGCTCGTGGGCGTCGCCTCGGACGGCGACAGGCTCCAGGTAGCTGCGCCGATGTGTTGGCCCGCCGAGGAGATCTTATCGGCTTCCCTGGCGAGGGCACGGGGATCGGTGATCGACGTGCCAGCCAGGGCGAGGCGTACCGGGTGAGGCAGCTGGCGAAGGAACAGCTCGCGGAACAGAAAATCCGGAGAGTGCTCACTGAGCAACGAGAGCATATAGTCCATGCGCTCGGACGGGCGCGTGTCGCCGAGCTCGGGCAGGTCGAGCAGGCGCCGTGCGCGTGCCGCCGGTGAGAGGGCGAAAGCGTCGAGGAGGAGCGTCTTCAGCACGTCATACTTGTCGGCAGCCGGCGGGTGCTCGAGGAGGCTCAGGGCGCGGGCCGCGGTGGCGGAACCGAGCGCTGCCACGACGTGGTGGAAGCGGGTGTCGTCCACGGTGATGCCTCGCAGGGCGAACTGGGAGTCCGTCTGGGCGAACCAAACGGCCGCGTGAGCCTCCCAAAAGGTAGGCAGTTTAAGAGTCACTGCCGTGTCCATGTCGGTAGGTCACCAGTGAAGGAGCTGCGCTCCAACGCGAGTCGAAAGAATTGACGCGACCAAAGACGGAATTCGTCCGAGTTGCTTTATTGAAACAAAACAGCTCAGGTATTCTGAAAAGCCCATTTATCGGGCAGCAATATATATACACATTTATGCCCGGGTGTTTGCCCGGGAAAACCGAGACCGGGCATGCCCGGGTGTCAAGGGCGAGTCCTGGAAAGGCGAGTCTGGACATGCCCGGGCGTCCTGGACGCGGCCTGGCAAGTCGAGGCTGGGCGTGCCCGAGCGCTCTGGGCGAGCCCTGGAAAGGTGAGAGCGGGCATGCCCGGACGCTCTGGGCGAGCCCTGGAAAGGCGAGTCTGGACATGCCCGGGCGTCCTGGACGCGGCCTGGCAAGTCGAGGCTGGGCGTGCCCGGGCGCTCTGGGCGAGCCCTGGAAAGGCGAGAGCGGGCATGCCCGGGAAAGACGAGACCGGGCGTGCCCGGGAACAGCGAGTCCGGGCATGCCCAGGAGAGGCGCATCTGGGCCCGTCCGGACGAGCCCGGCATGGCGATCGCGCCCTGGCCGCGTCCTGGCAGGTGCAAGGCGATTGTGTACATTCAGCGGGAACCGCAACATATGTATGTATATGTATGTATGTATGTATGTATGTATGTATGTATATATATGTGTATATATATATATATATATATATATATATATATATATATACTGTATATATATATATATATATAATATAATATATATATATATATATATATATATATATATATATATCTATATCTATCTATCTATCTATATATATATATATATATATATATATATATATATGTCTATATATCTATATATATATATATATCTCTATATATATCTCTATATATAAAGGAGGAGTGTCTGTGTGTGTGTGTGTGTCTGTCTGGATGTCCGCTTATAACTCAAGAACTACACATCGGAGAAAAGTTTTAGACACAGATTCGGAATCAGCATAAAATCCCGGTGGTTTCAGGCTACGTTTTATTTTAATATCAATGGTTTAAAAAAACCGCGCCAGCTGCACTTCCATGGTGTCGTTTGTGGCGCGGTCGACGTTCGGGGTGCATTACAATGGTTTGTCGGGTTTGGCTGTGGGTCCAGAATAGCTCCAATTTCCTTATGTTCGTCCACTTTTATTTTGATTCTTCTGTTACAACGCCTTCCTTATCTACCTTATATCCCCCCGACGAGGCCTCTACATAATTTCATGCGGCAGAATTTCGTGCATTTTGACTGAAAGAAGTGAGACGAAGTCGTAGGCGGAAGAAGAGGCGCGGTCACTGTCGATCGTGAGTGGAAATGGCGGGAATTGCGTTTGTATCGCAAAGTAAAGGATCTGCATTCATTTCTGAACTTGCATTGGTGGATTGTTATACATCTGCATTATTTTTCATTAAAAAACTTTATGTTGAACTTGAAGGCTCCAAGCACGGACTATGTATATAGCCCTCATTGAGGTAAAATTGAGAAGGTAAAGGTAAAGCCTGTGTTACATATTTATGTGAATGTATGTGAATTACCATTCAGGTCTTTGCTTATCCGTGTGTAGTATATTAAGTTGTTGTGTAGTTGTTGTGGTTGGAGGGTCAGGAGCCCTTCTGAGGGAGTGGCCGGAAACGGAAGTGACCGGAAACGGAAGAGAAAAAGACACGAGGAAAAAAGGACGAGTATTATTCTTCCTCGCCCCGCTCCGACCAAAAGGCGGGATCGACCTTGCGCTGCGTGGAAAAGCGGCGTTCCGAAGCCTGTCTGGCGAGAGGAATCACCGGGACGTGTACCTGCCCGGTGGAGACGTCAAGTGACGTGGGGCCGTGCATCGACCCCGCGTCTGGTATCGTTCGCGGCACCGTCTAAACAGACGCGTGCGGGTCGCACGTTGGGGCCTAACGCGCCTTGCAAGCGGCGTGGGGTTTGGCTTGCTCTACCGTACCCGCTCCGCGTGGCCACGAGGGGCTGCAGCCACGGTGCCTGGTACGATACCTGCCCGGTGGAGAAACGTCCACCCGGGGTTCGTTCAACCGCCCGAGTGCGGAGACGCCGACCCGTATCTTGGTCAGGAGGGGCCCAGAGACATTGTGAGGAGCAGAGACCGAAAGGGGGTGTGAGTACTCACCGGGACACACATATATAAGATGGCCATCTTACTCATAGGGAATTGATTGTGGCTGGGAAATATTGTTGATGGTTGTGTATTGTTGATTGCTCGGGGAAAATCTCCGTGGTTGTGTCATTGGAATTGTATGGTATCATTACCATTGGAAATATATCCTTGAACATCAGTTGTCTCCTGGGTGAAATTCATATGGATTGCGTGGCGAAAGCGCATATATAGTACAGCTTGCTGGCGGAGTTCCTCTCACGGTCCGGGGGTCACCGAGACCAGGTATTCACCGAGGGGACCACGTAACAGAATTGGGGGCTCGTCCAAATTACGATTTGCGGTTTCGCAATTGGGTCTACGTCCAGGATTTAAAATTGTATAAAATAATAAAATAATAATATTTTTTATTAATTAAAATTTATTCATTAATTATTAATTGGTAAAATTTTTTTTGAGAAATTGGGGTAAAATCTTGGGTGAAGGTTAACAGGTGTTAACGATAGGCACCATGGCGTTTGTGGCACAGAACTTTGGGGTAACCCCGAGTGAGGCACAGTTCCGAGCGTTGCTAAAGTCGGACCTCTTGAAATTGGCCAAACATTTTAACTTGGAGGTCCGAACTAATTTGAGGAAGGCAGAGTTGCAGGCCACGGTGATACAATCTATGGTGGGATTAGGAACATGGGACGAGTTAGCCTGGGAGTGGCTACCCGAAGAACCAGAAGACGTTGAGCTCCGGAAACTGGAGTTGCAATTACGGAGCCAGGAACGGATTAAAGAAGAAGAAAGGAAAGCAGAAAAGGAAAGAGCAGAAGAAGAAAGGAAAGCAGAAAAGGAAAGAGCAGAAGAAGAAAGGAAAGCAGAAAAGGAAAGAGCAGAAGAAGAAAGGAAAGCAGAAAAGGAAAGAGCAGAAGAAGAAAGGAAAGCAGAAGAGAGGAGAGAAGAGAAGCAAGCAGAGGAAAGGAGAGTGGAACGAGAACTCCAGGAAAGGTTAAAAGAAGAAGAAAGGAAAGCAGAAAAGGAAAGAGCAGAAGAAGAAAGGAAAGCAGAAGCGAGGAGAGAAGAGAAACAAGCAGAGGAAAGGAGAGTGGAACGAGAACTCCAGGAAAGGTTAGAAGGGAGAAAAGCAGAGGAGAGGAGAGCTGCAAGGGACCTCGAAGCAGAGGAGAGAAAAGCGGAAAGGGAATTAAAGGAACGTGACATGGAGCTTCAGCAAGAAATCAAATTCAAGGAGCTGGAGTTAATGAGAGAACGGGGAGAGGCACCACCCTTGCTGACGGGGTCGACACCTAACCAGAAAACCTGGGATGTGGGCAGACATGTGAGGCTGGTGCCACCGTTCAGTGAAAAAGAAGTCGCGAAATTTTTTCCACACTTTGAGAAAGTGGCTCGACAATTAAACTGGCCGGAGGAGGCCTGGACCATACTCGTGCAAAGTGTGCTGGTGGGGAAAGCTCAGGAAATTTATTCGGCGCTACCAATGGACCAATGTGCAGATTATGAGGTACTGAAGAAGCACATCCTCAAGGCCTATGAGTTGGTTCCGGAAGCTTACAGGCAAAAATTCAGGAATGCCAGGAAGAGGGAGAGTGAGACCCATGTGGAGTTTGCCAGAGTGAAAGAAAACATGTTTGATCGGTGGTGTGAGTCAAAAGGAGTCGGGAAAGACTTCGAGACATTGCGGGACTTGATCCTGGTGGAGGAATTCCAGCAGTGTGTCCACGAGGACATCAAAGTGTACCTGCAGGAAAAGAAGGTACCAAAGTTGTGGGACGCAGCCACCATGGCAGATGATTATGCCTTAACCCACCGAATAGGGGTCCACGAACCTAACTCCTCGCCTAGATCTCCGCAGGGGAGGTGGGGAACAGCAGGTGCGGAGAACGACCATACATGGCGGCGGCCTCGAGATGATTATGGGGACAACTATGATACCCCACCGGTTCGAAATCAGAGGGATGCGGGCCCAAGACAAACTTATAGTTCGGGGGGCCCGAGGCAGACCCCGAGTTTTTCCTCCGGGCCTACTTGCGCGTTTTGCAAGAAACCTGGACACTTGATGTCCAGTTGTTACCTCATGAAAAGGGACAACCCAGAGCGGAGTCCGACTATTACAACTCCGAATGCGATGGCTAGCGTAAGAAATCGCCATCAAAAGGGTTACCAACCATTTATTTCAGAGGGGTTTGTGTCACTGGATGGAGCCTCGACTAACCGGAGACCGGTTAGGATATTGAGGGACACAGGGGCCCATCAATCTTTAATGCTTGAAGGCATTTTGCCATGGTCCGAGGAGACGGCAACGGGGGATAGTGTTCGTTTACAGGGGATCGGGGGCGGTGTTCGTGCTCCCCTTCAGGTCATCCAGTTGGAGTCCGATTTGGTGTCAGGACCGGTCACCGTCGGTTTACAAGCCACGCTTCCTGTAGAGGGTGTATCTGTGGTTATCGGGAATGATTTGGCCGGGGGTCAAGTTTATGGTAACCTGAGGGTTGGTAAAGAGCCCAGCAGGGAAAATAACACCACACCAGCTCGGGATGGCGACCAAAGTGCCAAGTTATTTGTAGGGGGACTGAACTTCAAAACAGAGGAAGAAGTTCTGACCTCTGTCTTCAACAGATATGGGCCGCTGGTGGAAGTGCGGTTGGTAAGAGACTGGGAAACGCAACAGTCAAGAGGGTTCGGCTTTGTCACGTTTGCCAGCACAAAAGACGCCAGAGAGGCAGAGAAGAATTGGAATGGCAAGGATTTGGAGGGTCGGACCATAACAGTCGGGAAGGCATTTCGTAGGCGTCGAGAGGTCTACAGGAGAGGACAACTGGGCGGTAGTTTTGGTAGTGGCCGAGAAGGAGACCGCTATTCATGGGACTACAGGGACCAGTGGTCCCACCCTAATTATTAGGGAAGTTCTGAGAAGTTGAAGCACTGAAGGCGGTGGAGCCGCCGAGCCAAGATTCCTACACGAATTAACTGTGAACGCCGTTCCTAAAGGCGTCCATGTAGTGAACTTTCATGCACGGACTAACCGTGAACTCCACGTTCCTCAAGGCGCCCATGTAGAGAACTTTCCTGCACGGACTAACCGTGAACTCCGCGTTCCTAAAGGCATCCATGTAGTGAATACTCGGCTTGGCCTCCCGGAAAAAGTGCTATCGAGTTGCTTAACTTTGGATCTTTGATCAACCCCTTAACCTTCATTCCCAAGAAACTGACGGTCAAAGTCAGAGGGTCATGAGATGGAGTTTGATTTGGCAGGGACAATGTCGTTGTTGGTACTTAGTCCAGAGGGAGTAATCTGGAGGGGTTGTGGTGAAATTTTGGTTGCTTTATTTTTAAGTGATAACTGTGCCCGGGGGGAACGGATAATGTGGGGGGGGTTGAGTTATCTGGTTTGTTTCTCCAAATTGGCCGGCAAAGAAAGTTTTCGCTGGGTTCAAACTTTCTTTCTTGAAGGGGGGGAGTGTTACATATTTATGTGAATGTATGTGAATTACCATTCAGGTCTTTGCTTATCCGTGTGTAGTATATTAAGTTGTTGTGTAGTTGTTGTGGTTGGAGGGTCAGGAGCCCTTCTGAGGGAGTGGCCGGAAACGGAAGTGACCGGAAACGGAAGAGAAAAAGACACGAGGAAAAAAGGACGAGTATTATTCTTCCTCGCCCCGCTCCGACCAAAAGGCGGGATCGACCTTGCGCTGCGTGGAAAAGCGGCGTTCCGAAGCCTGTCTGGCGAGAGGAATCACCGGGACGTGTACCTGCCCGGTGGAGACGTCAAGTGACGTGGGGCCGTGCATCGACCCCGCGTCTGGTATCGTTCGCGGCACCGTCTAAACAGACGCGTGCGGGTCGCACGTTGGGGCCTAACGCGCCTTGCAAGCGGCGTGGGGTTTGGCTTGCTCTACCGTACCCGCTCCGCGTGGCCACGAGGGGCTGCAGCCACGGTGCCTGGTACGATACCTGCCCGGTGGAGAAACGTCCACCCGGGGTTCGTTCAACCGCCCGAGTGCGGAGACGCCGACCAGTATCTTGGTCAGGAGGGGCCCAGAGACATTGTGAGGAGCAGAGACCGAAAGGGGGTGTGAGTACTCACCGGGACACACATATATAAGATGGCCATCTTACTCATAGGGAATTGATTGTGGCTGGGAAATATTGTTGATGGTTGTGTATTGTTGATTGCTCGGGGAAAATCTCCGTGGTTGTGTCATTGGAATTGTATGGTATCATTACCATTGGAAATATATCCTTGAACATCAGTTGTCTCCTGGGTGAAATTCATATGGATTGCGTGGCGAAAGCGCATATATAGTACAGCTTGCTGGCGGAGTTCCTCTCACGGTCCGGGGGTCACTGAGACCAGGTATTCACCGAGGGGACCACGTAACACCTGGTAAAGGTAAGGTAAAGCCTTTAAAGTAAAGTAAAGTAAAGGGAAAGGAGGAGTTTACTTTACTTTACTTTACTAAAGTTTACTTTAGTTACTTTACTTCAAAGTAAAGTAAAGGTAAAGCCTTTACCTCATTGAGGTAAAGCCTGCTATCGCTTGCCAAGCTAGCCGTTCCCCCCTCCCCCTCCCCCCCCTCCCCCCTTCCCCCTCCCCCTTCACAGTCGGGTATACAAGGGTTGTTGCGTTCTGTATTAGTGGAAAACAACTGCTGCACATCTCCAAAAGTTATTGCTGCTTCCTCTGGAGATGGTCCGTCAACTCGACAATGCTGTTTGTCATGGAGTGGCGGCTTTACGAAATTACGGCATGAAACAGCGTGCTGTGGCTCGGCAGTATGGCATCACTCATGGTCAGGTGTCAAAGATCCTAAAACGAAATGCTCAGAGGGGTGTCCCTACTCCAATACCGAGGCCAGGACGTCCCCGCAGAACCACAAGGAGGGATCATCGCCAGTTGCACCGGTTAGTCCGCAATGGCCGTACCAAGTCAGCTAATCGGCTTAGGGCTGAGTGGCAGCAACTGACAAATGTGCCTGTATCCAAAAGGCTAGTCAACCAACGACTGGTTCAAGCAGGCTATCGTGCCAGGCGTCCCCTGAGAAAGCCACGCCTGACCAGACAACACCGCCAGCGCCGATTGCAGTGGGCCAGAGAGCACCGTCAATGGCAGCCAGGATACTGGAATGACGTGATCTTCAGTGACGAGTCTAGATTTCTGGTCTATCGTCAAGATGGCCACGTCCGAGTGCACAGACAAGTGCATGAAGCCTACAACAAAGATTGTATAGTGCCAAGAGTCCAAGCTGGAGGTGGTGGGGTGACCGTTTGGGCTGCTTTTCATGCAGGGGGCAAAACTGACCTGGTTGTTCTGAATGGAAACCTGAACCAGTTCAAGTACAGGGCCATTCTGGAAGAAACATTGCTTCCATTTGCTCGTGCAGCCTTTCGAGGAAACTTTGTCTTCCAAGATGACAATGGACGGCCTCATCGTGCTCGCATGATCCAACACTTTCTTGCTGACCGTGGTGTAGAGCATATGGAGTGGCCTGCCATGTCCCCGGATATGAATCCGATAGAGAACTTGTGGGCAGAATTAACGCGTCAAATCGACCACTTGGACCAGCAGCCTGCCTCTGTGCGTGAATTGCAGCAGACTATTGTCACTGCATGGCAAGCGATTCCTGTCCAAACCTTGGCAAATCTCGTGAACAGCATGCCTCAACATGTGCATGCTCTCCTGAATGCTCGTGGGGGTTACATGAAGTACTGAACTAATTTTACTGTCTGTAATCCCAGTCGTAATTTAACTTTTGTTTTTGTTAAAAAAAATTTTGGCTAATGTGCAAAATAAAGAGATACTTCTGGAAAACGCACAGAAGTTTAACACAGTACTGTCCATGAATTGAGTTCGATATCAGTTTGCATCACTTTCAAGGATCAATTTATTTGTTTCGAAATGTCAAATGTGGTTTTTGTTTCTTTTAAAGGTCACATTAACAAAATCTAGAATAATTTCAACATAATTCCAATGAACTTTTGGTTCTAAGACATCTTGAAAAGTACGTTCACCCCCACAAAAAAAATATTCCATATTAAATGCCAAGTCTGTATATATATATATATACATACATACATACATGTATATATATATATTTATGAGAAAAATGTATTATAACAACTTCATGTCTACATGACTTTTGTACAAAAAGTCATTTAAAATGCTTTGATAGAAAGAAAAACTTTAACACAGCTTACTTTTGTGTACAAGGGTTAAATTTTTTAACATAGAATCTAAAATCATAGAATCTAAAACCTAGAATCTAAAATCTAAAAAGAATCTAAAAAGAACATAGAATCTAAAATAAATCTAAAATTGTTCCAGTCTCTGGTTTGATTTTAACATGGTGGTGATCTGAATCAATCCCATTATAAACCTTGTATGACCCAGCATTCCAGGTGAGTTTCCATGAGAACTGTTTTGGGTCCGATATGCAAACAAACCCCTCAAAAAATAGATGATGTGATTAAGTGAAAGGGTGCGTTTCCTTCAATGATGTCAACACCATATTATATGAACTCATATGATCAACATACACACTGTTATAAACTTAAGAACTGGTATGAACTCGCAAACTGGTGTGAACTCTCGAAATGGTGTGAATTGGTATGAAAATACAAGCATACTAAATCTTATTATAATCTTATTATAACAGAGCAAACGTATATGGTTATGTATGTTTATATGCGACGGAAACGTCTTCTTCTTCTTCAAATAAAATTACCACCCTCTTATTTAACCCTCTTAATTGCGTTAAGACTGCTGAGACCCCTCAGACCTTTCACGACCCTTTATTTCCCCGAAGACTCTTCAGACCACAAAGACCCCTGAAGACCCCCAACGACCCAAAACATCCCAAAGACCCTAAATAACCTTCAAGGCTCTGAGGCTCAAAAAGACCCCGAATACCAAAAAACCCAAAAGACCCCGAATACCCAAAAACCCAAAAGACCACGAATACCCAAAAACCCAAAAGACCCCGAAGACCCAAAACACCCGGAAGACCCCAAAGACCCAAAGACCCCGAAGACCCAAAACACCCCAAAGACCCAAAACACCCCGAAGACCCAAAACACCTCGAAGACCACAAAGACCCAAAACACCTCCGAAGACCCAAAACACCTCCGAAGACCCAAAACACCCCGAAGACCCAAAACACCCCGAAGACCCAAAACACCCCGAAGACCCAAAACACGCTAGTGCTACAAACATAACAACACAATGGCCATATGAACTGGTACAAATGTAAGAACATAGATGTATGAATGAACTGGTACGACGTTACAAAACACCCTGAAGACCCAAAACACCCCGAAGACCCAAAACACCCCGAAGACCCAAAACACCCCGAAGACCCAAAACACCCCGAAGACCCAAAACACCCCGAAGACCCAAATCAAACCGAAGACCCAAAACACCCTGAAGACCCAAAACACCCCGAAGACCCAAAACACCCCGAAGACCCAAAACACCCCGAAGACCCAAAACACCCCTGAAGACCCAAAACACCCCGAAGACCCCTGAAGACCCAAAACACCCCGAATACCCCTGAAGACCCAAAACACCCCAAAGACCCCTGAAGACCCAAAACACCCTGAATACCCCATGAAGACCCAAAACACCCCGAAGACCCTGAAGACCAAAAATACCCCGAAGACCCAAAAGACACCGAAGACACTTAAGATCCAAAAACCTCTGAAGACACCAAAGACCCAAACGACCCTGGAGACCCAAAACACCCCAAATACCCTTAAAGGCCAAGAGGATCCAAAAGACCCTGAAGACCCAAATGGCCCTGAAGATCCAAAAGTCACCGAAATGGTCAAAGATGCCTACCCATCTGAAACGACGTGTGGTGAGGCGCGCGGAGCGCGCCGAGTCACGCCAGTGCTACAAACATAACAACACAATGGCCATATGAACTGGTACAAATGTAAGAACATAAACGTATGAATGAACTGGTATGACGTTACAAACAATGTATGAACTGGTATAAATAATGTACAAACCAATGAACTGGTATAAATCTATCTATAATTCCAGTAATCTCTGTGTGTCTGTGTGTCTGTGTGTCTGTGTGTCTGTGTGTCTGTGTGTTTGTCTGTGACCGCTGTTTCTCGACAACCACGGGTCCGATATACTTGAAACTTGCCAGGTATATTGCTGGGGACCCGAGGATGTGCCTTTTCAAGGTTTGAAATTAATCGGACAAGTACCTACCGAGCTATGTCCAAAAAACGCTTCAACCAATCAGAGAGCAGCGAGCTATCACGTGTGCCGAACCGTTAATGCAATGCAAGCGTTAATGCGTTAATGCAAGGCTTTTCTTTTTTTCCCTCTTCTCTTTCTACTTTTCCTTGCGATTAAATTGCAAACAGCCAAAATACGTTGGCGCTAATTGAATAATTGGCCATTAACACTAAAATAATCGTAACTGCGATATGCCAACTTCCGGACAGTGCAGCCTTCCCTGTTGTTGTTGTTTGCAGCAGCTGTTTGCAGCAAGGCAAGGCTTTTCTTTTTTTCCCTCTTCTCTTTCTACTTTGCCTTGCGATTAAATTGCAAACAGCCAAAATACGTTGGCGCTAATTGAATAATTGGGCATTATGTTTTACAACTAATAAAAACGAATTTGCGATTCATTCGCTTTCCTGCGCGTTTGTGTACGCGATGGCGATTTCTTTACCAAACTCCGGAAGCCGTTCGCTTTGGACCGAACCATTGCATGTAAATAGAGGGGGGGGATTGTCACCACTCGCAAGCCGTTCGCTTTGGACCAAACCATTTCATGTAAATAGGGGGGGGGATATAATTTTAGATATATATATAGTACGGGCATGCCCTAGTATATACAAACTTACGAACTGGTAAAAACATACAACATAAGGAATGAACAGCATAATCTTTTTTCCCCTATTTATGATGATTTTTTTCAGGGACATCGTGTTTTTATTTCCCTGCTATAAGACAATATATATATTTTTAAATCTTTGGTAAACCTTGAACAAATTGCAACAAAATGTACCTCTGCAATTTTATACTCCTGAATATGTCCTCCATCACATATAAGCATGTTGTTGGCTTCATTGTTCAGGTGGCTGGCTTAAGACCCTCGGGTCTTGAGTTCAAGCCCCTCCTGTCGTACCGTTAAATTAACACCAGGTGGGTTGACTCAGCCTGTCAACCTTCCAGGGTCAGCAAACTCAGTACCAGCTTAATGGTAATGGAGGCCATGCATCAGTGGCACCCCCAGCAAATGATGCAGCCAAGCAGCCACAGGCTGCATACGTATACAACTAATCACATATAAAAAGTCTTAAGACGGTAGTTCCCAAACTTTTTTGTCCACGACCCAAGATTTGAAATCACATTCGCCTCGTGACCCAAATGGTACCGGTATACCTACCTGGTACTCCCGGTGTGTACCCTGGATAAGAATAGGTACACCGTATCCCTGCGTGTCGTAAAAGACGACTAATAGGGTTGGCGTCAGGAAGGGCATCCGGCCATAAAAAAAAACTGCCTCAAAAAGGGAACCATGACAATTACAACTACATATGGGCAGGGTACAGCCCGAAGTGGAGATCGGTTTCTGAGGTTTGGGACATGGAATGTAGGGACAATGACAGGGAGATCAGTAGAAGTGGTGGAAGTATTGGTCAGAAGAAGAGTGGACATATGTTGTGTGCAAGAGACGAGATGGAAGGGAAGTGGTGTGAGAATGGTGAAGGGTAGGCAGGGACAGAAATACAAGTTTGTGTGGCAAGGGTGCCTGGAGGGCGTGAATGGTGTTGGTGTCCTGTTTTCTGAGGAGTTTGTAGACAGTGTGGTGAGTGTGACGAGAGTGAGTGATAGGTTGTGATGGTGAAAATGATGATTGGAAAGCTCTTGGTGAACGTCATCTCGGGATATGCTCCGCAGGTTGGTCGAAGCGATGAAGAAAAGGACAAGTTCTGGTGTGCAATAGAGAAGCTGATGGAAAACGTGAAAGATGAGGAAGTTGTTGTGGTAGGAGGAGACCTAAATGGACATGTGGGAAGGAGTATGGATGGTTTTGACGGAGTTCATGGGGGTTACGGATATGGTGTGAGAAATGGAGAAGGTGAAAGGATTTTGGAGTTTGCTGATGGAGCTGATTTGTTGATTTGTAATACTCAGTTCCAGAAAGAGGATAATAAGCTTGTTACATACATGTCAGGTGGGTCGACGACAACCGTTGACTACCTGATGGTGCGTAGGCGAGATAGGGGGCACCTCCGGGACACAAAGGTGATCCCGGGGAGGAGGCTGTTTCACAGCACCACTTGGTTGTCTGCGACGTAAGGGTGAAAGGTGCGAGGAGAGCTCGGCGGGTGAAGTACCAACCGAGAATGAAGGTGTGGAGGTTGAAAGAGGTGACAGTAAGGGAGGCATTAAAAGAGAGGCTGAGTAGGGTCGAGGATGATGTGGTTGAGCTTGAAAGTGGTTGGATGTCGATGAAAGCTAGTCTGTTGGGAGCCGTTGGTGAGGTATGTGGATGGACAAAAGGACCACCGAGGCACTCGGAAACATGGTGGTGGGATGATGAAGTTGGAAAGAGGATTGACGAGAAGAGGAAGAAGTTCAAGGAGTGGCAGAAGGCGAAGGGTACGGGAGCAGAAACAGCAGAGCATGAAAGTTATAAGGCAGCCAGGAAGGCTGCAAAGAAAGAGGAAGCAAAGGCGCAGGAGGCATGTAGGGAAATGTTCGGAGAACGCTTGGATTCGGAAGAGGGTCAGAAAGCAGTATTCAGGATTGCAAAGCAGATAGCGAAAGAGAGGTGTGATGTGATGGGGGTGAGTTGCTTGAAGGATGAAGTGGGACAAATCGTTGTCAACCCAGATGGAATTAAAGGAAGATGGAAAAGATATATGGAAATGCTGTTGAATACAGAGAATGAATGGGATGGCAACATAGAGAGTAAACCAGTTTTAGGACCGGCAGAGAAGATAACTGAGAAAGAAGTTGAGGAAGCGATAAAAGCAATGAAAGGTAGAAAAGCGGGAGGGCCGACGGGAGTTGTGGGAGATATGTTGAAGGCAGCAGGAAGTTGGGGTGTGAAGAGAATGACAGAGATCTGTAATCTGGTGGTGAAAGAAGGCCGCATTCCAGTGGATTGGGAACTGAGTACCCTCGTCCCTCTATACAAGGGGAAAGGTGACCCTCTGGAGTGTGGCTCGTACCGAGCGATAAAGTTATTGGAGCATGGAATGAAGGTATTGGAAAGGGTGTTGGAGAGGAGGATAAGGAAGAAAGTGAAGATCAACGAAATGCAGTTTGGATTCATGCCAGGAAGAGGAACGACAGACACGCTTTTCATTGTGAGGCAGTTGCAGGAGAAGTACATGGAGAAGAGGAAGAAGTTGTTTCTTGGGTTTGTTGATCTGGAGAAAGCATTCGACAGGGTTCCACGCAAAGTATTGACATGGGCATTGAGGAAGTTATGAGTGGAGGAATGGTTGATCAGAGTAGTGATGGCAATGTACAAAAGAGCGCGCACAGCTGTAAGGACGAAGGACGGGAACAGTGGTGAGTTTGAGGTGAAGGTGGGAGTGCATCAGGGGTCGGTACTAAGTCCACTACTATTTGTAGCTGTGATGGAGGTGCTGGCTCAGAACGTAAAGGAGGGTTTACCGTGGGAGTTGTTGTATGCAGATGATCTGGTGTTGATTGCGGAAAGTATGGATGGACTGAAGGAAAAGCTGAACACGTGGAAGGAATGTATGGAGACAAAAGGTTTGAAGGTGAATATCGGAAAGACGAAGGTGATGGCAAGTGGTAAAGCATGTGGTGAGGTGGAAAGAACTGGGAAGTGGCCCTGTGCTGTGTGTAGGAAGGGTGTCGGAGTTAACTCCATTCAATGTACAATGTGCGCTGAGTGGGTTCATCAAAAATGTAGTGGTCTGAGAGGGTCATTAACCAGTGTGGCAGCTACATTCAAATGTAAGGTGTGCACAGAGGGAGCTGCAGATGGAGGGAATGTTGAGTTGGATCTTGGAGATGGCGTGAAGCTGGAAGGTGTGAAAACATTTTGCTACCTCGGAGACACGCTGAATGGAGAAGGTGGATCAGACTCGGCAACGGTTGCTCGAGTGAGATGTGCATGGAAGAAGTTTCGGGAACTGAGTGGCGTGCTGATGATGAGGGGAGTGTCGTTGAAGCTGAAGGGAAAGGTGTATGCTGCATGTGTGAGAAGTGTTATGATTTATGGGAGCGAGACATGGGTAATGAACGTAGAGCAGCAACGAAGGTTGGAAAGGGTGGAAATGCGAATGGTTCGACGGATGTGCGGAGTATCGTTGAGAGAGAGGAAGACAAATGATGAATTGTGAAAGATGATGGGAATAGAGCCTGTGATTGATGCTGTGAAGAGGAACAGGTTGAGATGGTTTGGTCATGTGTTGAGGAAGGATGAAAGTGACTGGTTGAGAAGAGTGATGGAAATGAATGTAGAAGGAAGCAGAGGACGGGGAAGACCGAGAAAGACTTGGCTAAAGATGGTGGAAGAAGAAATGCGGGCAAGGGGGTTAACAAGGAGAGATGCAGAAAATAGGGCAAAATGGAGAAGATTGTCATGGGGACCGCAAGGCTAACCCCCGCTCTAGCAGGGAAAATGGCCTTTAAAATGCATGTTGTTGTATACCTACCTGGTACTGGTACCTCCGAGAAAAATGTCGAAGAAAACGCTTTCGACGTGAAAAACCCTCCCCAAAACTGGTTCGAGTTTTAACCCTGGGTTTTGGAACCTCTTGTCTTAAGGAACCCTCGATGGGAAAACAGGAAAACAAGAAAAAGAGCAATCAGAGATTGCAAGCCCTCGCCATGATGTATTTTTAGTGGTTTTTAAGGCTTTTGTGTTAAAACATATATGGCGGCCAAACCACGTGACCGATGACGTCATCATTATTATTTTTTCTAAACTAATTTATTCCTAGATTATGCTCAAGAAATTTCATCTTGATCGGATGAAGTTTTGTACTTGTCGAATTATGACGTCATAATGGAGGCACCTATGCTCATCATCATTAACATATTTTATTCCCCATGGAGAGTTCTTTACAATGAGCCACGTCTCAATTTTTTCTATTCAGCGCTTTCGGAGATATAGAGGTGCAAAAGTTTTCGGTTTTTACAAGATGGCGGCCGAACCACGTGACCGATGACGTCATAATTATAAATAAAAAATCCTACAGATGTAGTTGCACCTATGGTGAAAATTTCTTGTCAATCGGACCAACGGTTGCAGAGAAAATCATATTTATTCGGTGCGGACAAACGGACAAACAAACAGATTCAAATGCAATACCCTGTCCTCTGGCATAGTCCGGCAGATATGTGAAGAATTGTGGTAGAATTGTGCCTTTGATGATACAAGCATGAAACTTGGCACACAGTTAGGGCATACCCTTACAGTGAAATTTGGATGTAGGGGCATTCCAGATTTCTCCTTGGCCCAAAATGGCGGCTAAGAAGGACATATTTACCTATTATTTCAGACTTGTCATTTGTGCTGCTATTGAAACACAATGTAATGAGCATATTATAAATTGTCATGTACATGCTATGCAATACCTTCATACTGGGTTCAAAATTGGAATCTACGGTGGCCTATAAGGGGCAGAACAAATGGTTTACCATTGCAATAGACAGGACTGGTCTAGCGGTTTAATTATTTAACTTTGCATGACTATCTGATTTCTCCTGGGTGTAATTTTGGTTCAATACCTTTATATGAACAACTTTGATGTAGCTTTATGAACTTTCCTATCATAGACTAGGTGACTATAAGGAACAATGCAAGGCTAGTGAAAAGTTACGAAAGCGAATTACTATATCTATGATAATAATGTATGTATTTCTTTTTCAGATGATAACTCGACTGCACTGCACCTTCGCTCATTGACTGTAGTAGCTACCTAGATTTGGTTCCCAATTTGTATATTGATTGGATGGTGGTGGTGGATAATGCTTAATTGACAATGGCCAACAAAAATTTCAAGCTATTAGACCCCCAAAGCCCTAGTACATCTGGAACAAATATGCCTTATCTGACAGATTGGGAGAAGTGTGTGTTATGTCAGGAGGTCACCGATGAGGCCCTTGCCTGTCCAGCTGATTCCAAGCGAACCACAGGGTCCGGATACCAAACTCTTGCAGATTATCTCCTCACCTTCAGCCAGATGGGCTGCCTGCCAAAATCTCTAGAACTGTCCCGCCTGGACGATGGTGAAGGTATCCAGTCAACCTTCCAGAGCCACAAGGCTATGTGGCATGATTCATGCAGACTGAAATACAACAAAACTGAACTGCATCGGGCACAAAAAAGAGAAACGTCTAGTGAAGAAACCGCAAGTGTCTCAAGAAAGTACACCCGTCACAGAGTACATGTAGACCACACACAGCCACAGCCTGAAAAGTGTTTCTTTTGTGACAAACCAGCGGGTACTAATTCTCTGCGAAAAGCTTCCACCTTCGACCTCGATAAACATGTCAGGACAGCTGCCCTGAAACTAGGAGATCAGGCACTTCTTGCTAAACTGAGTGCAGGTGACCTTATAGCACAAGATGCACAGTACCACGTGAAGTGTCTGGTGTCACTTTATAACAAAGCAAGGGCCACAAGCACAACACTGAATGAACAAGATGATATCAATCACGGTATAGCACTTGGAGAGCTAGTGTCCTACATCGATGATGCCCGCACAGATGCTCTTGTGACACCAGTGTTCAAGCTGGTAGACCTAGCAAGACTATACACCACCAGGCTGGAACAGCTTGGAACAGTCTTGACCAGGCGTGTCCACTCCACCAAACTCAAAGATCGAATCATGACATATTTTCCAGACCTAGAGGAGCACATGTCCGGTCGAGATATTCTGCTTGCTTTCAACCAGGATGTTGGCTCAGCCCTTCAGAAGGCATGTGATCACGACACTGACAGTGATGGAGTTTGTCTTGCTAGAGCCGCAAATATAGTTCGTAGAGACATGTTGAAAATGAACTCAACATTTAGTGGTTCATTTGAAGCCCACTGCCAAGAACATTCGGTACCTAATTCGCTTGTATCACTAGTTTCTATGATCTTGAATGGTCCTAACATCCAAGAGCAGTCAAGCCACTCGTCGGTATCAACACCTACTCTCACAATCTCACAACTCCTTATGTTCAACAGTTACTCACGCCGCAGAGAGAGTAGCAGTACTACCACGTCCACGAGGCACAGTCACAATCGGGAGACTCCCCTGCCTGTGTACCTGGGCACCCTTATCCACACAAAGACTCGAAAAAGAGACCTGGTTGATACTATGTTCAACCTGGGTCTCTCGATCTCCTATGACAGGGTGCTTAGCATCTCCACGGACTTGGGGAACAGAATCTGCCGTTTCTTCCAAAATGAGGGTACAGTTTGCCCCCCTGAGCTAAAAAGTGACCTCTTCACAACTGGGGCAGTGGATAACATTGATCATAACCCCAGTTCAACAAGTGCCCACGACTCCTTCCATGGCACTGGCATTTCACTTTTCCAGCACCCAAATAGCGATAGCCGTGGAGTTCAACGGGTAAACCCAGATGACACATCAACAACAGATGCACACCTGCCACAGTCATACACCATCGTACCTCCTGTTGTTCTGGGTAAATGTGACCCACCTGTACCCAAGCTAGCGGGTCCCAACAAAAGCAACTGCCAACTCATCCCTGAAGCAATGCAGATTGAGTACAGGTAACTGATTATTGTGTTTGAACTGTGGACAGTTATATGTGTACCTAAATAACCAAGACTTGTTAACTTGTGTGGACTTGTTTGTTCTTAATTGTGTTCATTATCTTGCATTTTGACAGGTGGCTGGAGCAGATGGAGAAGACAGTGCTATCTGACACACCACTTAAGGGAGACGAGACAGTATCATGGGCTGGATACCATGCCAGCAAGCAGTCTATTCCAGAAGAACCAGAGTGTAGTGTGGCCTTAACTTCATTGCTGCCTCTCTTCTATGACCAGGCAAAATCTGTGGCAATGATTCGTCACTCCATGGATGTCATCAAGAAAGCAATCGATATTCTGAATCCAGGTCAGATCCCTGTAATCACACTTGATCAGCCACTGTACACACTTGCCAAACAGATCCAATGGAGATGGCCAGAAACACACGGAGAAGATCACTTCGTCATGGTCTTTGGTGGACTCCATATTGAGATGGCAGCATGGAAAACCCTCGGTGACCTTCTGGATAGCAGTGGGTGGACAGGCGTTCTGATGCTTGCAGGGGTTGCTACAAGTGGTACTGCTGATTCCTTCCTGAAAGTGACCCATGTGACACGCACACGACGAGCACACCAAGTCACAGCCAGTACTCTCTATCTTCTCCTGAAGGAAGCCTACAGCCAGTACACCAGTGGACTAGATGAGGGACAGGATACGATACCACTAGATGACTGGTGCGGTGAACAAGCCAATGCAAGTCCACAGTTTCAGTTCTGGTTCCTAATTATGCAGCTAGAACTGGCAGTCCTGATCTATGTGAGATCCGTCCGTGAAGGAAACTTCCAACTGTACACTGATGCTCTGACCAAGCTTGTACCATGGTTCTTCGCCTTGGGACATACAAACTATGCCAGGTGGATCCCAGTTCACTTGCGCGACATGGTGACACTTGCAACAAAGCATCCAACTGTATACGCACAGTTTCTGGCAGGAAACTTCACCATGAAGAAGACTACACGTGCATTCTCTGCCATAGCCTTAGACCAGGCACACGAGCAAAATAATGCATTGGTGAAAGGTGATGGAGGGGCTGTAGGTCTTACGGAGAATGCTGCAGCTTTGCGCCGATGGATGGTGTCTGGTCCAGAGATGGCCAAACTGATCTATAAGTTCGAGGCCACAACAGAAAAAAGAATTAGGAAAACTGAACTAAAACACCATGAACAGACAAAGCACACGCAGGTAGCCTTTGCTCGAGATGTGAGAGCACTCACCCGTGTCATAGGAGAGATGGGGAACCCATTCTGTGACGACAGCAAAGATCTCTTGGTGCTAGACAGCAGAGACCTGGCAGACCCAGCAGTCATCAACACCCTTTACCAGATCGAGAAGCTGGGAAAAGAACAGTATGACACATATGTGAACGAGAGGCTTGTACATCAGACAAAGCCTATCACTGACCCAATAAAAAGAAACAATCTCCCTCTCTTCAGCCGACCCCCAGTCAGAGAGAAGTCAAGAACAGAGTTGAAGGTGGTATCTCTGAAGAATGACTGCGTTCTGTTCTCCAGGCTGTTTATTGCATCCCAGACACGGAATGGAGATCTTGATGAATTCTTTGCACATGAAAACCAAGCTTGTCCCCCTGCATTGTCACAAATGGGCAAAATCCGGCTTGGAACCAAGTCTGATCTGGTTGGGTGCTTAGAAGATCTGATCACCTCACGGGAAAATGATGATGTAAGCCCCCCTGTTGAAGTCATGATCCTGGATGGAGCAGCCATCGTGAACATGCTGGCACCTCGTAATGCGAAGACCTTCTCTGAGTATGCATCACTAGTATTCTTGCCATACATCACATCTCAGATACAAAATAAGAGCAGGGTTGATATTATCTGGGATGAATATTTCCCAGACAGTTTGAAAGCCGACACCAGGAAGACGAGGGGTAAAGGCACCAGGAGACGAGTTGAGCCATCTAGTTCCATCCCTCGAAACTGGCAGGCCTTCCTTCGCATAGACGAGAACAAGGTGGAGTTGTTTGACTTTCTAGCAACGAGGATAGCAAACATTGAGACTGACAAGCAAATCGTCACCACAAACCACAAAGAAGTTTTTTGTACACAGCCACGAGATGTTACTGGTCTTTCCCCGTGTAGTCACGAGGAGGCAGATACAAGGATACTACTCCATGTCCAAGATGCAGTCAGACAGGGCTATACCAAGGTGTCAATCCGCACAGTGGACACAGATGTTTTGATCCTTGCAGTGGCAGCAACTGGATATCTTGACATCGATGAACTCTGGGTTGCTTTTGGCACAGGGAAGAATTTCAGGCACTTGGCAGCTCACGAGATGGCTGTGGCACTGGGACCAAACAAGTGCCGAGGGTTGCCATTCTTCCACGCTTTCACTGGGTGTGACACCGTGTCCTGCTTCGGCGGAAGGGGGAAGAAAACAGCATGGGAAACATGGAAAGCCTATGATGAGGTCACCTCAGCTTTCTGCGCACTGGCTGCCACACCAACCATTTCAACTGCAAATGACAACATGGATCCACTGGAGCGTTTTGTTGTTCTGCTCTACGATCGAACAAGCAGCCAGGAACATGTTAACGATGCCCGCAAGCATCTCTTCACCCAGACTGGTAGATCAATAGAGGCTATCCCACCAACGCAAGAAGCCCTCAGACAACACATCAAGAGAGCTGCCTACCAAGCCGGCTTTTGTTGGGGCCAGATGATGATTTGCGCACCTGAGCTCCCATCGCCAAGTGAATGGGGTTGGAAACAGAGTAATAACGGCTGGGGGATATATTGGACAACCCTCACAGAGGCAACTGAGGCATGCCGACAATTGATTAGATGTGGATGCAAGAAGGGTTGCAGGAAACAGTGGAAGTGTGTTAAGGCCGCACTCCAGTGCTCAGCTCTGTGTCACTGTGCAGGGGAGTGCACACGATAGTATACAGGAGGAATAACACACCTGTTACATATATACACAAACATGTGGAAGACTGTTTTGTAGACTGTTTTATAGTGAAAGTCACTTCCACAGCGTTAATGTGGCATTTTCACTTCATTTCCATTGTGTTTCTGGAATTTGCTCAAAATAGCTCAAAAAGTAATTATTTTTGTAAAGAATAAGGACCAAATAAATGTTATGTGAGTTTGTTGACATTTAATTATGATCTTACAACCTGTTTACGTGAAAAAAACATCATAGGTGTGCTTGAGCAATAAGTAAATCTAGTTTTATAGACATCGGTACTGTGTATCTTATTATCCGTAAACGGCCATTTTTAAAATGGCCGCCATTTTGTCCCTAGGAAAAGATTTGAATGCCCCTATATCCAAAAATCTTCCTAGTAGTATGCTCTATCAGTGTTCAAAATTTCATGCTTGTATCACCAAAAGCACAATTTTTTCACATATCTGCTGGGCTAGCAAGGGTAATAAATGGAATATGACTTCACCCAAAAAAGTCATTTTCCTGCATTTCAGCTTCTTTCTTTCTTTTTTTTTTGTATTCAAGATCGAGGCTCGTGTAAGAGCTAACATTAATCACAAAAAGACAAACCGACACATAAAACATAAGATAAAGGGAGTGGGAGAACAAGGTGGAGAGCAGGCACATTGGGAGATCTGTGAGAGGGAAAGGGCTTGGGGGGAGGAGGCATGGGAAGGGGGGGGGGGGGGAGGAGGGATGGGAGAGGTTAAAAAAAACACATGGACATTGCTAGGACTGCCAGGAAAGAAGTCGGAATTTCAAACAAGTGGATCTGGGGTGAATTAACGTTAATTAATTAACGGATCTGTAAAGGATTAACTTCTTTAAACATGTTAAAGACTATCTGAATGTTTCTTTGGACTGTTAGATACTGACTTTTATTGAAACTCTTGGCAATCAGTTCGGGTTTGAAGGACTAAGAGGCAGTCCCAGCCGATAGCTAAACATTTTAATACTAAAAGAATGAAAAAAAAGCAATACTGAGATACATATCGAGTACATACTATTCTTGATACACAACAAAAGTCAACAAGTTAGGAATGATGCTTGCATAATTATGTTATATATGATAAATTAAAACACTGAAGATCATTTGCAATTGTTGCAGAATGCCATTGCACAAGCTAATTAAAAAGGAAACATCAACTGGCAGGACTAGTAATGGTAAAACATCATAGCAAATTGCAAGTAAAATACAGAGAACCTTCACAATAGACAAACCATCGAAAGGGTCTAAAGGGGGAGCTTTCAGAATACAAAAAGGAGTCTGCAGAGAACTTGACAGTAAACATATACATGTTATATTATGCAAGAGAAGCATAGATCTGTATAGAAGGTGAGCAGTTGCCTTTTTGCCAGGATCTCCCCAACATGGGTAACCTGCGTCAATGTACACGATGCATTCAGAAGCGAACAATGTCATCTTCATCTTCACCAAATAGCAGTTGTGTCTGTACAACCATATCCTCTGCTGTTTCCACAAGCAGGAGTACACTCAACCTCATGCTTCTTGCATGTGCACCTCAAGCTGCTGCAGTTGGTCTGGCAGTTGTACCTAATCACCAGCAGCAGCTCCTCAGGAGCAGAAGCTAAGGTATATCTGGAGAGGGACAAGCACCTCATCTCACTCTCACCATCCCCACTCTTATGGAAGGAGTCCATTCCCAAATCCCTTCCATTCTTAAACCTGAAAGTACACATGGAGTCTGTGGCACTTTGCTATTGCTGACGTAGCTGGTAAACTCTGTGGTTGAACGTGAGATGTGCTGGAAGTCACCTTCTCACAGAACCACTTAAGCTGCACAGGGAGTCCAGCTTTTCGCTGGGTTCCCATTCTCGAGGATCACCAAGACTTTCTCTCCTACAACTACATAATCGGTAGAAGCTGATTGTGCATCAAACACCTTGGCTTGCTCACGGAAGTAACTGCTCATCTTGAATTTATTGAGGGAAGCTCCTTTCCTGATCCCATGGAGGCGAGATGTTGTGCCACATCCAAGGACAGCATGGAGGAAGAGGATGTGTTTGCATATGTCCGGACCAAGCTGTTCTTTGAACACCTTGATGCTCCAGATACGAGGGTTCTTTTTGTTCTTCTTAGGCTGTGGGATGAAGAACAGGTTACGAGACCCTAAGCTTGCATGGTATGACGAGGAGGTTTCTGTGATCGCCGACCAACACACTGTTGGTTGCGAGACAGTCCCTGATTATGTTCAACACATCAGACTGGCAAACCTCTTCTGCAAACATTGAACCATCCATCAGCTTCTTATAGAGGACAGCAACTTCGTCCAAGTCTGTTCTGCCGCTCATATCTGCAGCCGTGTCTTCATCTGATAGGGTTGTGGCTGCTTCATCAGAATCCAGATCTTTGGACTCTGTGTCTTCTCAGCTGTCAGGTTGACATGGTAGAGGGACATCAAATATGTTGGATAGCAACAGGCCATTGAGTGCTGCATCAACAACGAAGTGTGCTCGAACTGCACGAGCAATGGCCTTACCAGTCAGCACGTGGACTACTTCATTGGGTGCATTAAACATGAAATTAAACATAAAATGGAATTAGTAAACGTCCATGCATGGTTCAGTCAGGGAGTTGTAAAGGGTATTGCTTTCCCACAATCCAAAAATATATATAAAATAAAATATTGATTTCAGGACTTTCACCTCGCAGGATTTTTTTTAGGACTTTTTATATATCAGAGGACATCTTCCTATGTATGATGCAAGTTGGAGATCTTTTGTTGCAATTTGTTTGAGGTCCTCATACATAATGCTTGCAGTAATAAAAGGCAAAGCAGACTTTATTGGACAATACAGTAAGAAAATACACCAAAACGAAGAAAATAACAAAACAGTCACATCGAGTTGGTATGATATTATTATTGTCTTTATATACGACATTGGGAGATTTCTTAATTCATTAAGGACCATCTTTTGTTGCACAGGGAAATATGGAGCAATTTTGAAGGCCCCTCCTTGTTCCATACATGCTGCTTCCCTACCCTTACTCTTATTCCTCCTTCAACTTCCGTCCTCATCCCCCCACCCGGCCCACAATTTCTCACTCTCTCTCCTATCACTCTCCCTACTTTTTCTCGATAATTGACTTTCTCAGGTTTGGGGCTAAATTGAAAAAGTTAAATATCGAGAAAATATAATATATATATATAAAAAGAGCTAATTTATATGAATGAATAAATAAATGAACCCATTGCACAATGTGGAGAGAGCTGACAACAAATCATCCTTTTTCTTTTCCTCCTCAAGGTGAAGCTCTTCAACAATGCCAGAGCCCCAATGGTGGCAAGGGTTGTTTATAGGAAGCCAAAAAAAAACTCAACATAAAGATGCATTGCCTGTAGCAGGACCTGACATCAAAAGGCATATGGTGTTCAACATGTGCTTCACCTGAACTCGTGCTCATGAAGCGAACCCCTCGGTTTCACAGAAGTGAACCCTTAATGGGAAGCAGTTTTATCTGAACCTCAGTTTCAGCACAAGTCCTGAAACTGGCAGGTGGAAGACGTTGAGTGCAAGTTGCGTTCAATGTCACTCCTCTTTGTTCTCTTCTTTTTTCTCCTTATTCACATTCCCATCTTCCGTCTCCTTCTGCTTTGTCGTCTCCACATCATCTCGTTGTGCAACTGGGTAAGAGGAACAGACAAAAGCAAAAATGAGTTGGGGAGGCGGATGAGACTTTAATCAAGAGCAACTCGATTTTTAGGGTGTTCGTTACCTGGGCGAAAATCCCAGAGAAACCAAAAGAGACCAGCAGAAAATTTATATGGGTCTCTATTGGAAATCACTGTTTCTATTGGTTTCTATAGGAAGGAACCAGTAGAGTTTCCAATAGAAACCAAACCAGATTTGGTTGAAATCAATAGAAACCATTAGATGCAACTGGTCTGAAAACCCATATAAACCAATAGGAACCTTTAAGTAGTTCAACTGGTCCTGTAGAAACCATTCGAGTTAACTGGTCTGAAAACCCATAGACCAACCAAAATACTTGAATTATATTTTGTTATAAACGCAAAACACACAGTTTCATATGGAATTGAGTTCTAGCCATGCTCTTTATAACAGGGTTTCCCTGTAGTCTTTTTTACTCTCGCCAGAAGAAAGGGCATTGGATTTGAGTCCTTTTGTTTGTCTGTCTGTTTGTATATGTGAATGCAAGTTGCAGTGCTGATGTTGTACAAGTTATTTGCAAAGCGGCAGGATATTTATGGCAGTCAATTAACTGGTTCCATATCTGGAACTGGTATTCTACTGGTCCAATTGACCTAATGGTATTCTCTCAGATAGCAGCAATGGCAGAGAGCTAGTATGATGGTTCACCTGAGGACTTGGGTTCGATTCCTGGTCTGGGATCATAATTGTCCCACATATGTCGAATGATTATTTACAATCCTGTTCATTTATATTGTTAAGTTTATGGGGGAGGACAGAGATTACCTTAGAAGAGATAGAACTGTGTAGGATTGCATGGACCGTGTGCGAGTAGAAAGCCAATCTCGATGTAAGAAAGTAGAGATTTGTTAGCTTAATGATTGTGTTTGAATGTGCACGATACGAGGGTCGTAATTCTGATAATATAGAGAGGGATTAAAGTTAAGGAAACGTGTGTAAAACCTCATGTAAGCTTCCGCCAGGCAGGAGCCTCCCAGGCAGGAGAGGGGGCGGAGCTATAATCGTCCCCTGGATGGAGGTGGCGCCCAAGGGTTGTCAAGGGAGACGAGGGAGGAGCCAGGGCAGTCCGTTCTGTGAGGAGAATTAGGTGGGATCAGCATGCTGTGGAGCTCGCTGTGTCTATGTAGAGGCTGAAAAGAATGGGGAGGAGCCAGGACGAGCGGGGCGAGTGTGTAGAGGAGTTCTCTGGAGAGGGAGAAGAATAAGAGTTTTGTGAGGAGAATGGTGGTGCTCGTGGCATTTGTGAAGAGAACTGGAGGAGTTCTGAGAGAAGTTGAGAGGTGGAAAGCTTTAAGGAGGCTATCCTGCCCTCCAGTCTTGGTTCCTGGAGCTGTCTTCATCCTCCCCGATTGCCTGTGATCGTCCTGCCCAAATCCTTATCAGCTTTTTGTTGTCCAGCTGTCACCTCACCTTGCCCATCGTCCTGCCCATCTCCTCAACACCAGCTCCGTACCCATCTTCCCGCTCCCCCACTGCCACGCCAGAGATAAGCCACCCGGTTTTGTCCCCCACCCCGTCTGTGACTGTGACTTAGAGTGAGGCACCTTAGTTTTAATAGGATTTATTTCACCCTTGTTTACCTCATTGTATATAGTTATTATTGAATTCAATTTCCCTGCTTGTTGTTTGTTCGGGAATAAATCCGTTTGGTTTATTAAAAGATTTAAGCTCTTTGTGATTCTAATCAGCCGCATGCATGAGCTTTTACCGCCATAATTCGGACCGTCTCCACAGGAATTAAAACCGTTTGGTACATCGCGGGATTTTAACCTCCCGCCACAACATGCTCGACATTAGTTGAGCCGTTAATGCTACAATATACTGGTATTCTATTTGGTCTCCTTCTGGTCCCATTGTTCTTTCATATGCAGCCTGTGGCTGCTGGTTGCATCATTTCTCTGGAAGTGCGTTGGTGCCGCTGATGCATTGCCCCAATTATCAGCAAGCTGGTACTCCATTTTCCGACCTCGGAAGGATGACAGGCTGAATCAATCCCCCTGACATTAATTCAACGATTGACCGGTATTCGAACTCAGGATCCTCGGATCCCAAGCCAGCACCCTAACCGTTAAGCCAACACCAGGCTCACTGGTCCCATTGACCTTTTGGTATTCTACTGGTCCCATTAACCTATTCAAGGAAATATCCTAGAAGTAGGAGCCTTAGAGGTGTCTATCGAGCGAAGGCTAGAAAAGACCTTCACTCTTGGTATGGACGCATGGCTGATGAAGCTGAGGAAGGTATTCATCAAAACGACCTTAGACCTGCGTTCCTGACAATCCAGCGCATGCGTATTGCGTACTGATCGAAATTCAAACAAAAACAAAAGCAGCATTCCGATCATGAAAGCAAGCGGGACACCCTGCCGCACCAATGAGGAAACCCTCAACTGCTGGAGCAAACATTTTGAGCAGGCTCTTAACTTCTCCCCTGCTACACACTTCCCCAACTTGGAGGAAGAAGAACCCATAGCTGATGATGGAGCACCGATTATGTCGCTGTGAGCATGGATCCTCCATCTCTGTGTGAGATCCATCGTGCAGTGAGGAAACTCAAAAATGGTCGGGCCGCTGGGTGTGACAACATCACCACAGAACTGCTGAAATTTGCTGAGACTCCAATTTGTGAGATATTACACTGGCTTTTTATGAATGTCTGGAATTCTGGGCATGTTCTGGCAGAGTGGTATCCAAAGTTTCTGAGGGTAACCCCACACCTCCTCCCCTGGGAGCCCTCATGATCCGAAATCAAAAAATCGAAGCATGAGTGATTGTGCGGGCCATCAAATAGAAGGGCTGTATCCGGTTTCAGAGAAATCGGTTGGTAAATAAGGGATGAGTAGGGATCCGAAGTTTTGGGGGGGGGGGAAACCCCCCCCCACCCCCCCGGGAACCCCGATGTTCCAAAATCGAAGAATTGAAGGCCGAGTGATTGTGCAGGATACTGTCTTGTAATCATGTGTCAAGTTTCCGAAGAATCAGCCGGGTGATAAGAGAGGAGTAGCAAAAATAGCAAAAAGCTAACTGACGGACGACCGGACGGACGGACAGACATCTGGACATCAGGACCCATTTTATAAGTTAATCTCTTCGAGATTCGAGGTGAGATGACCTAAGAAGTGGTGTTAAAGACGACCGTGCATCAACCGCAGTAAACTTCTGATTATTTTTTTCTAAAACGTTTATTTCATTCAATGTAATAATAATAATATTATATTATTATATTATATTATTATATATGTAATATTACATTTTCGTTTTCGTTTTCGTTGAGTTCATTGAGCTCACAAAAATGCGTCACCAAAAATATCAGCTCTATCAAAGCAAGCTTACGGCACTGAATGCAACATGGACACCAGGTTTTGTTCAAAATGCTTTGGGTGCTGGTTTCTCTTGGGAAGCTTGTGTCATCTGAAAGAGCAGAGATAAGTCGCCATTTTGTGTCCCTCGCCCCGTCTGTGCTTGTGACTTGACGCCTTAGTTTTATCGGATTATTTTACTTTATTGTATATAGTTATTATTGATTTCATTCTCCGTTTATTTGTTTGGGATTAAACCCGTTTGGTTTTATTCAAAGCTTTATCCCGGTGTGTACCCTGGTTAGAATAGGTACACCGTATCCCTGCGTGTCGTAAGGGGTGACAAAGAGGGTTGGCGTCAGGAAGGGCATCCGGCCATAAAAAAAAACATTGCCTCAAAAAAGAGAACCATGACAATTACAACGACATATGGGCAGGGTACAGCCCGAAGTGGAGATCGGTTTTTGAGGTTTGGGATATGGAATGTAGGGACAATGACAGGGAGATCAGGAGAAGTGGTGGAAGTATTGGTCAGAAGAAGAGTGGACATATGTTGTGTGCAAGAGACGAGATGGAAGGGAAGTGGTGTGAGAATAGTGAAGGGTAGGCAGGGACAGAAATACAAGCTTGTGTGGCAAGGGTGCCCAGAGGGCGTGAGTTGGTGTCCTGTTTTCTGAGGAGTTTGTAGACAGTGTGGTGAGTGTGTCTAGAGTGAGTAATAGGTTGATGATGGTGAAAATGATGATTGGAAAGCTCTTGGTGAACGTCATCTCGGGATATGCTCCGCAGGTTGGTCGGAGCGATGAAGAGAAGGACAAGTTCTGGTGTGCGATAGAGAAGCTGATGGAAAACGTGAAAGATGAGGAAGTTGTTGTGGTAGGAGGAGACCTAAATGGACATGTGGGAAGGAGTATGGACGGTTTTGAGGGAGTTCATGGGGGTTACGGATATGGTGTGAGAAATGGAGAAGGTGAAAGGATTTTGGAGTTTGCTGATGGAGCTGGTTTGTTGATTTGTAACACTCAGTTCCAGAAAGGGGATAATAAGCTTGTTACATACACGTCAGGTGGGTCGACGCCAACTGTTGACTACCTGATGGTGCGTAGGCGAGATAGGGGGCACCTCCGGGACACAAAGGTGATCCCGGGGGAGGAGGCTGTTTCACAGCACCACTTGGTTGTCTGCGACATAAGGGTGAAAGGTGCGAGGAGAGCTCGGCGGGTGAAGTACCAACCGAGAATGAAGGTGTGGAGGTTGAAAGAGGTGACAGTAAGGGAGGCATTAAAAGAGAAGCTGAGTAGGGTAGAGGATGATGTGCTTGAGCTTGAACGTGGTTGGATGTCAATGAAAGATAGTCTGTTGGGAGCCGTTGGTGAGGTATGTGGATGGACAAAAGGACCACCGAGGCACTCGGAAACATGGTGGTGGGATGATGAAGTTAGATAGAGGATTGACGAGAAGAGGAAGAAGTTCAAGGAGTGGCAGAAGGCGAAGGGTACGGGAGCAGAAAAAGCAGAGCATGAAAGTTATAAGGCAGCCAAGAAGGCTGCAAAGAAAGAGGTAGCAAAGGCGCAGGAGGCATGTAGGAAATTGTTCGGAGAGCGCTTGGATTCGGAAGAGGGTCAGAGAGCAGTATTCTGGATTGCAAAGTAGATAGCGAAACAGAGGTGTGATGTGATGGGGGTGAGTTGCTTGAAGGATGAAGTGGGACAAATCGTTGTGGACCCAGATGGAATTAAAGGAAGATGGAAAAGATATATGGAAATGCTGTTGAATACAGAGAATGAATGGGATGGCAACATTGAGAGTAACCCAGTTTTAGGACCGGCAGAGAAGATAACTGAGAAGGAAGTTGAGGAAGGGATAAAAGCAATGAAGAGTAGAAAAGCGGGAGGGCCGACGGGAGTTGTGGGAGATATGTTGAAGGCAGCAGGAAGTTGGGGTGTGAAGAGAATGACAGAGATCTGTAATCTGGTGGTGAAAGAAGGCCGCATTCCAGTGGATTGGGAACTGAGTACCCTCGTCCCTCTATACAAGGGGAAAGGTGACCCTCTGGAGTGTGGCTCGTACCGAGCGATAAAGTTATTGGAGCATGGAATGAAGGTATTGGAAAGGGTGTTGGAGAGAAGGATAAGGAAGAAGGTGAAGATCGACGAAATGCAGTTTGGATTTATGCCAGGAAGAGGAACGACAGACGCGCTCTTTATTGTGAGGCAGTTGCAGAAGTACATGGAGAAGAGGAAGAAGTTGTTTCTTGGGTTTGTTGATCTGGAGGAAGCATTCGATAGGGTTCCACGCGAAGTATTGACATGGGCATTGAGGAAGTTAGAAGTGGAGGAATGGTTGATCAGAGTAGTGATGGCAATGTACAAAAGAGCGCGCACAGCTGTAAGGACGAAGGACGGGAACAGTGGTGAGTTTGAGGTGAAGGTGGGAGTGCATCAGGGGTCGGTACTAAGTCCACTACTATTTGTAGCTGTGATGGAGGTGCTGGCTCAGAACGTAAAGGAGGGTTTACCGTGGGAGTTGTTGTATGCAGATGATCTGGTGTTGATTGCAGAAAGTATGGATGGACTGAAGGAAAAGATGAACAAGTGGAAGGAATGTATGGAGACAAAAGGTCTGAAGGTGAATATAGGAAAGACGAAGGTGATGGCAAGTGGTAAAGCATGTGGTGAGGTGGAAAGAACTGGGAAGTGGCCATGTGCTGTGTGCAGGAAGGGTGTCGGAGTGAACTCCATTCAATGTACAATGTGCGCTGAGTGGGTTCATCAAAAATGTAGTGGTCTGAGAGGGTCATTAACCAGTGTGGCAGCTACATTCAAATGTAAGGTGTGCACAGAGGGAGCTGCAGATGGAGGAAATGTTGAGTTGGATCTTGGAGACGGCGTGAAGCTGGAAGGTGTGAAAAGACTTTGCTACCTCGGAGACATGCTGAATGGAGAAGGTGGATCAGACACAGCAACGGTTGCTGGAGTGAGATGTGCATGGGAGAAGTTTCGGGAACTGAGTGGCGTGCTGATGAGGAGGAGAGTGTCGTTGAAGCTGAAGGGAAAGGTATGTATGCTGCATGTATGAGAAGTGTTATGATTTATGGGAGCGAGACATGGGTCATGAATGTAGAGCTGCAACGAAGGCTGGAAAGGGTGGAAATGCGAATGGTTCGGTGGATGTGCGGAGTATCATTGAGAGAGAGCAAGACAAATGATGAATTGCGAAAGATGATGGGAATAGAGCCTGTAATTGATGCTGTGAAGAGGAACAGGTTGAGATGGTTTGGTCATGTGTTGAGGAAGGATGAAAGTGACTGGTTGAGAAGAGTGATGGAAATGAATGTAGAAGGAAGTAGAGGACGGGGAAGAACGAGAAAGACTTGGCTAAAGATGGTGGAAGAAGAAATGCGGGCAAGGGGGTTAACAAGGAGAGATGCAGAAAATAGGGAAAAATGGAGAAGATTGTCATGGGGACCACAAGGCTAATCCCCGCTCCAGCAGGGAAAATGGCCTTAAAATGCATGTTGTTGTTGTATACTGGTACTTGAACACTGTAGAACACAAATCAGCTTGTTGGCCATTCCAAAACCCTCCAGTTTAGCAGTACTTGGAGAAAATATTATGCCATTTTATGCCATCTTGACAAATCAAATGTGCCACGTTGGAAAATATTGAGATTCAGACAAAATCGGCATTGGGGAATATTGAGTTTCATACAAAATCGCCACTCGCTGGGAAATAGAGGTGGAGATCCTCTTCGCGTTCTCAATATGGATCCTCTCAGCGTTGGGGAATATCGAGATTCAGACAAAATCACGGCTCACTCGAAAATATAGATCATGCTCGGAAACGCAAAGCAAGAGTTCAAAAGACCTTTCCCATGTCCTTTTTCTCAAGACTGCATCAGGCAAGGTGTTCTATGAAGTCTCTAATTACGTCCGGCACTGAGGGTGTTGGAAGGGAGGTTGTGTTTTCACTCTATTCTGTCTGTTTGTCTGGGAGCATGATATCTCAAAAATGTTGTGGACAGATTTGGCCGAAACTTGGTGAACAGGTTGGGTATGTTACAATGACAAATTCATTAGATTTTGGTTCAGGTCTGGATGCAGATCTGGCCTATCAGTGGGATACAAAATGTAAATTGTTCAGCCTGGCAGAGGTATGTGCACTATCGAGTGTTGTTGTAGTTCTATGGTGATGATCGGTGGGGCTAGCAAGGGTGGAAAGAGCTAATCTAGAGATGGATTATCTGGAAGGAACTCAGCGCGAGATGGACTATTATGCGCAAACAGCTCATCTTGAGATGGATTTAATTACATTGAAAGAATGCATCTCAAGATGGAAATTATAACATAGAAAAAGCCAAAATTGGGATGAATTACTTACTGCATCGAAAGAGCTCATCTCGAGATGGAGTAATATTTGAAGAAAGCCCATCTTAAGATGGAATATTATCTGAAATTAGCTCATATCCAGATGGATTATAATACAGAAAAAGCTGATCTAGAGACAAATTATTATAAAGAGCTCATCTTTTGATGTATTATTATCTGGAAAGTTATTTCCATCGTGCATGTTTAGCACAAGCATGAAGTGAAATGATCATCTTACTATAATTCACCAAATGTCCGTCAGTCTGTCTGTCCGTCCGTTCAAAGATACCGCAAAAACGACTGAACCGATCGCAAAGATATTTTGGGTGGGTAATCCTGGGATCTCCTGGAGTAAAATAGGCTATATTGTTTTTCCAATTTCAGCTTTGGCCTCCAGCATTTTCAGGTTTGGACTCCGGCATAACGTTATTTTCCCGGGTGCCGCACAAACGGCTGCACCGATCGCTGCATGGCTGCACCGATCTGCTGCACCGATCAGACTCGGCGACCTCGGACAAAGACCTTTTATAAGGACATGGTTTGAATCCCTGCTTGAGAGAATGCCAACCCCCTCCCCGCCATCACGGCCGTCTCTCCAACTCACAATCCCAAGAGATATGCGAAAAGGACGATCCAAAACAAATTATCTTCTTTTTGATTCGTATATAAACATCATTAAAAGTAAATAATGACCTCGGCCAAAGTTCAAACGACGTGGGTTTAATCTCTACATGAGAGAATTCCACATAGCTATTTGGGCGGTGTATAAGCCAATAGATGGCTGTCTCCATCGATCTTGCCGAGGCCGTAACACCTATCGGCTCAAAATCCTTTTAACTGTTGACATGGTAGTTTTTACAATAAGGGGAACATTAACAATGTTGTTAAAAGTTTATTTTGTGATTGGAGTTATTTTGTTTGGAATGAAAAAAGAGATATCGAGTTCAAGTAAATGACGACATGCCGTGATGGTTTCTACTTTCTAAACGTGAACTTCGCGGATCGCCATATGCAGATTTGCCACGAACCCACGATCGATGTTTCTATACGTGAACGTACCCGTTTGTTTGCGAACGGATACGTTTTTCATGGAAGTCCTTCACGAACTTGCTGTCCATGTCTGATGTGTGACTGAGGGTGCTACAGGAATGTGGAATTTATTGGTTTCATGCTGTAGCATTCGCCGTATCTGCATTGCCTGTTTGCTTCTGGCCTCCCACCCATGCATAGCATGGGTATCTCACTAGTGCCATAAATGTACACTTTTTTTAACGCAATCGTGGAGTTTGGTGTTGTGGTGAATGCACACTTTTTGCCAATCAACTCGATCCAAACTCATCTCAATGCAGCTCTGAAGAACAATCTCGCTGTTTATGTGCATCAACAACCAGGTGTCACAGTGCAGTGTACCCAGTTGTTGAGCTGGCTATCTTTAGTGGTACATGCCTAATATTCCAGCGATGGATTATGTAAGCATAGGTAAATTTGTACACATTGCGAATTGACGTGAAATAGTTGAATATAAACCTACAATTGGTCACCGACTTTGACACAAATACAAATTTTGATTTTCGGAGCCTCGGCATCAAAAAACTACATATACCGAAAAACGGTTTCAAATGGAGAACGTCGCCACCGTCAGAACATTTCAATTGCATTAGACATGGCAATAAATGTGAATTGTTTCTCCCAGCTTGGTGGCTCGATGCCAGAAGATCCCATTTGCATTTTTGCCGACTCCATCTCAAACCCATTTAGAATCCATATGGGAAACTTGCTAGTGTTAGGAAATGCATCGATATTTGTATAGAAACCCCCGTCTTCTCTCCTTGTATGTTCGTGTCTAAACCTGCTTCCCCCTGGAACCCAGTCAATGTTTTATCCATTTGCAATCCGTCCTCTATGTTCTTTTTTGGGAGAAACCAAGCCATGGGCACAAGTTTTGGAGCGAAAGTGGGGTTGGAACAAATAGGCACAACCAGGCCATGTTCGCAGAACTTGCATGAAGTTTTTATGAGTGGAGAACACCTTGGTTGATGGCCAAATCGACCATCAGTGCAGGGTGGATGAGGTGGAGCTATGGCATGGGGTGGGGTGTCATGGGGTTCTATAAATGTCACACGCACATTTTGGAGTTTGGGGATTCACGCACGTCCAGTGGAGCGGCAACCATGTGGTTCGTCGTTTATAGCCTGCCATTCCATGATGGTTAATTTGCTGGTCTGGCTTGGGTTGTTCCAGCTGTCAGCACAGAGACGCCTCTGATTCCACCTGTTCAGCCACACATCAGTCACACGACCCACATCTGGGTCACGGAGGGTATTCCACTATTCCATTGTCCTGTCTTTTCTCCCTGGTATTTCTCCTCTGGTGTGATTGGGGCCAAATAAGGTTAGGAAATTAAAGATATTCCGTACTTATGATACCCGGAACACATTTCCATTAGTAAATAGTCCTGTAAATAAATGCTCCCGTGTCCTTTGTTTTTCTCTCCTCTGTTTTAATAAATACACACATGAAGTCACGTGGTCTCTGTGAGTGATTACAGTTGCCCTGATCATGAGCTGCA
Source organism: Myxine glutinosa (assembly GCF_964187855.1). Lineage (NCBI taxonomy): Eukaryota > Metazoa > Chordata > Myxini > Myxiniformes > Myxinidae > Myxine > Myxine glutinosa. Next base: position 135,803,899 of record NC_136264.1, on the reverse strand, counting down.
TGGTTATTAATCGTCCGTTGAAGAATAGATTGGGTTAGTTGGTGATTAGCGCCCCACACGAAACACACCCCACATCCAGCGCTGCAAAGCCGCTCTTGCCACCAATTCGGTGCAGGACGTGAGGGAAGTTCCAGCACGTCGTATAACCAGCTCAAGTATTCTACCAAAGTACAGTAGCGTGGCAAATAGGCCCACATCCCTGCTTGAAGCATCAGAACGGGTGGACTGGTGTGACCACTTTAATAGTGGTTTGTCAGGATTCGGACCGGTCAGCTGGCCCAGCTGACAACTGCAACAATATATAAATATCTCGTCTTGAGATGGATTTACTATATAGAAAGAGCTCATCTTGAGATGTGATTATTACCTTGAGCCTCTGCTTTTACATTTACTCAAAAACCGACTCCCACAAGCAAGTCTGTGTCTGAGCTCTCAAATGTTCCTCTTTTTTCACTGGGGTGCATACAAAGTTTGTTTTAATTGTCTAATGAGATATTGGTTGTATCCGTGGGGGTCTGGAATCAGTTATTAAATGCAATCAGTGAAGGAAGAGAAGTGAAAGAACAGCTGTTGCAGAGAGCCATGGGGATCACATACGGATTTATATTCCGGAGTGAGGCAGCTGTGTTAACAACATTGCGCTCACAACGTCTCGGGTCTCTTTACACCCTGCTGTTTCTCCTGGACAGAATTCATGTCGACGTCTTCTGAATATAGTACATCTATAAAGATAACACACACACACACACACACACACACACACACACACACACACACACACACACACACACACACACACACACACACACACACACACACACACACACACACACACACACACACACAAACTTTCCCCTGTATTTTTCACAAACGCTTCTTCATTCCCTTCTCTTTTGAATCATCCCAACTTGTATCATCTCCCAACCTCGATCCCGTTTTACCCCTTCTCTTCTCAACATTCCCTACAATCCCAAATCTCCTTTGCTGCAGTTTCACGGATCGCTTTCATTTTGAAAATTATATTTATTAAAACGAAAACAGGGGAAATATTACAGAAGAAGGGAAGAAGATTGGAGCGAAAGAGTAAGGTAGATTAGAGGGAGACGAGAGATAAGGGGGGAGAAGAGAAGAGATGTCTATGGGAGGCATACAGAAGGGGGGAGCGGAGGGAATAAAAAAATATTCTGATGTTTGCGTATGTAATAAACAGATGCCACTTTCTTCTTCCCTTTTTTTCTTCTTCATTTACTCAATTTTTTTAAATCCCATCCCTTCAACGCCATAAATGATCCTTTGCCATGTCAACTTGGAATTCTGCTTGAGCTTTTCGGGTCTCTGTGGGAAATCAAATTATAAAAGCTTAACACGGTTTAGTCAGCTGGGAAATGGAAACAATCAAAATTACCTTTTACTGCCATCGCTGCTTGCGCCAGACACCTGGCCACCCTCCTCTCCTCTTCATTCTTCTGGCCCCGTGTCCCGCTCACTAACACGACGCCCGGAGACCCTGCAGTGACCGCATCATGCTGTGTCCCGGACTCTGCTCTTCTTTCCTCGTCATTCTCCAACTGGTTCCCATCTGTTGAAAAGAGTACTGTAATTACCCCACACATGGTGCGTCAAACCACTTGTAGAGGAGCACCCTTTTGCATTGCACAGGTGTTCGAGTCCTAAGTATTGTTCAATACACTTATGTTCAAGAATTATTGTTCAATAATTAGCCATGTCTTTTAGTTCCGTTGATTGTTATGTCCATATGCATGTTTTAGGAGGTTGGAGGAAGTTCTCCCAGAACTCAAAATCTCCACCACCTTTTTGTAATGGATCATTATTCGTGAACCAGATTGTAAAACTTCCTTCTCATAGCTTCGTTCCAAGCGCTCCCTTCAAACTCACTAATGGAACTCTTTCGGTCTTGGCTGCCAGCTTTGTTTATTTCAACTGGTTCATGAATCTTTCTCCTCTACCGTTAATCCCCCATGCTTCATGTGTAGAGTACGTTTTGCACTGGAGGATGATTTGCTTCCAGCATGTATTCGTTGATGTCAAGTTGAAACAGAGCATCAGTTTGTATTACGCCCATTGGGGTATACTGTATATGCGTCGCTGTGTTTTGTTTTTGCAATCAGGTGTACATTGTTTGATTATATTTTATGATTTCACTCATCTGGCAAACTCAAAGGCCAACATCTGGCAAACTTAGAAAATGAACATCTGACCAACTCAAGGATCAACTTTCAAACCTGTCTCTTTCCTCAAAAAATGTGGTGGCACCTTGTTAAGTCTGCCTCTGGTGTGTGCTCCCCCTCCATCCCTTTCCTCAATCGAAATGGCACCACAGCCGACTTCATGTGAGAATGCTGAATACTTCATTTCTGTGCCTGCTTCCAAATATCGTGCCAAACCCCTCGCTACCTGTAGCTACCCCACCCTCTCATGCCCAACTGATCCTGGACATTAGCTTTCTCACCTGAGAAGTTTCCGGCAACCTTCAACTCCGATTGTGCAATGGGCCCAGACGGTATCAGCAAAAGTGTTCTAAAAACCTACTCTTCCACTCTTGCTCATCCTCTTTCTGTGATATTCACCCTATAATTTGCTCAAGGTCACCTTCCATCGACTCGGAAGACGGCCAACATCACTGCATTACACAAACATGGTACAAAAACAGCTTCTCTTACCCACAAGCCCTTTCACTCACTTCCAATTATGAGCAAAGTCATGAAATTTGTCCTTGCAGTTGATATCAAATCCTTTTTTTCCTCCAACGGCCTGATTTCAGACTATCAGTTTGGTTTTAGACCCAGTCATTCTATCCTGGAAGTGCTTCTTCTGCTTTCCCAACTCGGGTTCAAAGTCCTCAATCCCAGACACAAGACCAGGGCCGTCTCTCTGCACACATCTTAAGCATTTGAAAGTCTGGCACTCCGCCTTGCTTTCCAAACTCTCTGCCTATGGCATCGAAGGCCACCTCCTCTTTCTGCAGGGTGTGCGTCATCTGTCAGTTAGTTACCCACTCCTGGTGAAACTTCCAAAATCCAGCCTCACTCCTCCCTTCACTCATTCGTTCCTCTTTTCTTTCATCAAGCTTCTTCAGTCCCATTGTTTCCTTCTGGGCTTCAAGATTGCTGCTTTACACCTCAGGTCATCCCCCATCCATACTAATTATCCTTTCTACTCTCTATGACCCTCTCCAAGCCCACCCCTTCCATTCCACGTTATTGAGTTTCCCCCCACCCCTTCTTTTCGTTTTTTGTTCCCTCCCCAGTTTTTCCTTCCTCCTCTTGCAGTGTTGCAGCACATATCCAGCTTGTTCACCTCGTGTCCTCCACTCTCTCCCTTTGTTGTCAATCTTCCCACCCCATTGTTCCTCCAGGGTACCCCTGGCTCTGTCGTGTTCTTCTATCCTACAAGTTGTGTGTTTTCCCCATTCCCACTATGTCCTTCTTCTTTGCTGTAGATCGTCCATGAGCCTCGACTTTGAATACCACCCCACCTTTTAGAGGCCATTTTTCCCCACAAAGCGGGGGTTGGCCTTTTTCGGGCACCGTGGTTGTTGTTGTTTGTTGATCCCCTTTTTGAAGCAATGTTCTACGGCCGGATGCCCTTCCTGCCGCCAACCCTGTTTGTCGCCTTTTACGACAAACAGGGAATTACCAGTGAACTGGTACTCAATTAGCCGACCCCGGAAGGATGACAGGCTGAGTCAACCCCCCTGGCGTTAATTCAGCGATCGACCGGGATTCAAACCCAGGATCCTAGGATCCTAAGCTGGCACCCTAGCCGCTAAACCAACACCAGGCTAGTTGGTGAATACAAAATAATGAATACAAAAAATAATTGGTGAATAATGAATACAAATACAAAATAATAATGGTCGACTTTGAATAAAAAATAATATTATTTTTAGGTCACATAGTTTGGTGTTGGCTTAGTGGTTAGGGTGCCAGCTTGAGATCATATGATCCTGGGTTCGAATCCCGGTCGATCGCTGAATTAACACCAGGGGGGTTGACTCAGCCTATCATCCTTCCCAGGTCGGCAAATTGAGTACCAGTTCACTGGTAAGTAAATCCCTTTGTGTCGCAAGAGGCGACTAACACGGTTGGTGGCAGGAAGGGCATCCGGCCGTAAAACATTGCTTCAAAAAGGGGACCACGGTGCCTGAAAAAGGCCAACCCCTGCTCTGTTGGGGAAAAATGGCCTCTAAAGATGGTTCTTACCCTGTGATAAACCAAACAGTCCAACCTTGTGAAAAAAAACCCTGTAAAATACAGTAGTTTTTGTCTGGTCTTTCATTGAAGTTTTGCCATTTAATGAGCTCCAAATTCGCAGGCCTGTTCTGGTGATTACAAACTAGAAAGGGTGAAAATGAAACCAAAATCGACCAATAAAGGTATTTGGAGTTTGACAAGGGTTTAAGCCCTAAGGTGTACACGAATGGATTTTTAATGGCCAAAACCAAGTATCTGGGAAAATCAGCTTACCTGATCTCATCACACCCCATTATACAGTACTGTATTCTCAATCAGGAGGAGTTAATAATTGGCCTACCTGTTCCTTTCCTTGAAGACAGTCGTCCTCTCAAATCAGCCAAGAAAGCTTGGTCATTTGGCAAGCTGGTCACAGGTACATCGATCCGTGGTTCCTCAGGTAGCTCTGTGAAGCCAGGAACATCTCGACTCGGATCATTCACCGGAGGCACCTCTTTCGTGCCATTACTCTTGTTGTCTTTAATCCCAACTTTTGGCCCATCACCATCAACATATCTATCAGCAGGGAATGAGTTTGGCCTGTATTGGCGCCTCGCCCTCTGGCCTAATATCAACCCCAGGGCAAATGCACCTCCTCCTAGCAGAAGGCATGCAGCAATAGCGACCGCAGTGCTCCATAAATGGTTGTTATGGCTTCCCAACTCTTCCGTCACCACTCTCCACTGCTCTGTCGTCGGAACAGCTGAGAATTGTGAAAAATCCTGGGAAGTCCGGAGGCCAGGTGTTTGTCTTTCAGGAGGATGAGTACCCATTTTTCTGGGTAACTTCTGTTCTTTCTCAGTATTCACAATTCCCAAACCATTTCTGATTACAGCTTTAGAATGTTGCAGAGCTTGACTAAAATGTATGGCATTTTCTGTTGGAATTCCAGGTGGAATTCTTGTAGGCCGGCTGTTGTTTTCAGGAATGATAGAGCACATACTTGGGGCAATGGGGATTGTGAGGGAATGGAAAATATGCAAGAACACCGATGATGTGCAGAAAGAAAGAGGCGACAACATGGTGTTTCAGGCTGTCCTGTTGAGAAAGAGAGAGTTTGACATCATTGGCAAAAAACATGAAACTGCTGCAGCAACAAAGATTAATTTAAATAAAGTACAAAATTTAGAACAACTAAACAAGGACAGACAAAATAACTAGATACCTGAATGGCTCATTTCAAAAGTATGCCTACAGACAACCAGGAGCACAATATCGGAACCTCATCATTCCATAGACCCTTCCTCATCAATATAGAGTGACGTCACATAAGTGGCATTGCATACCACTCACCAGATTCCTTGTTATATTACCATCTCAATAGTTGTTTAATTCCAATCTTCTTTAAAGTTTTAGGACTTTATTGTGGAAAAAATATTTTTCTGCTTAAGAGAACCTTCCACACACTTCTTTCAACCCTGAGAAGCACAATGGTTGGTACATCCGCAGAATTCCAAATGACATTCTTTTATTTTTATTTTTTTAGCTTAACTGGACTTTAGTCCGGTGGGTGAGCTTATGCCTAGGCCTACTTTTGAAATATGAGCCATTCATGGTGCACTTCAGGTATCTCGTTATTTTGTCTGTCCTCGATCGAGCAGTGTCCGTAGGTAAGTCAGACAGTGAGTCTGTAAACACTTCAGTCATTATCGCTTCAACTACACACACGACTTTGATGAAACTTGGCCACAAGCTGCATATCTGATGCCAAACGACGGTGTATTGACCACATCAAAATCTGCGCTCATTAAGGGGGATTACGGGGTGGGGGTTGGGGGGGGGGGTTTGACCCCCCAAAATAAGTATGTGCTCTCTCCTCTGAAACACACACAATTTTAATGAAGCTTCATCACAACCTTCATCGCCCATGATGTAACAAAGTTTGTTCACGGCATAAAAACATCAGGGTCTGAGGGGGTTTATGGGGGGTTTAAGTGACTTGCTCCCGATCCAGGTGAGCTTCAGGACCCACGGTCCTATTGTTACCCTCGCCAGAGGAGAGGGTATTGCATTTGAGTCCGTTTGTCTGTTTGTTTTTCCGCACAGAATAAATATGATTTTCTCTGCAACCGTTGGTCCGATTGACAGGAAATTTTCACCAAAGGTGCACCTCCACCTGTATAATTTTTATAAGATAATTATGATGTCATAGGTCACGTGGTACTGGAACCATATTGGAAAAACCAAAAAAATTTGCACCACTATATCTCCGAAAGCGTTGCATAGAAAAAATTGAGACATGGCTCATTGTAAAGAACTCTCCATGTGGAATAAAATCTGTTAATGATGATGTCATAGGTGCCTCCATTATGACGTCTTAATTCGACAAGTACAAAACTTCATCTGATCAAGATTAAATTTCTTGAGCATCATCGAGGGATAAATTGGTGGAGAAAAAAAAGATGATGTCATCGGTCATGTGGTTCGGCCGCCATATTTGTTTTACTACAAAAGCTTTAAAAACCACTGAAAACACATCCTGGCGAGGGTCTGCAATCTCTGATTGCTCTTTCTTGTTTATACTTGTCGAGGCTTGTCGTATAAGAGCTAGCACATAGAACATATAATAAAGGGAGCGGGAGACAAGAGGGGAGCACAACAATAGTAGGGAACAGGGACATCAGAAGATAAAAAGAATTTTCATTGACTCTTACTCTTGAGATTGAAAGGCATGCAATTTTCTTCTGCATTATTCGTTATTCGTTTGCGATTTAAGGAGCACCATCTTCTTTCAGCACCATTTTCGTAAGCAATTCGCATCTCCAAGAACACTTGATGCCTCATTTCCCTATGACTCTCAATCCAGGTTCAAAACGCAGGTTCGAGCCAACCTGGGTTCCATCTCAACCCGCTTTCGCAATCGACTCGAATTTAGTGAAAGCCCCCGTTTCCATGCAATGTGAGTTCTCTCAATGGATGTGGGTGTTTCTTTCATAGCAAGCTTGACAGCAAAGCCAAGATGGACGCCATTGCTTTACATTCCGACCATTCTAACAATTATTTGGAGCTTTTTATTATGAAAAATGTGACACGAGAATATAAGCATGGAGAAACGGGAAGAGAATTGAGATGGCGAGCACCTATCCCACTTTTGGGAAAGGGAACGAAAAGAATCAGTGCCAGCTTGAATTGCCATCCAATGCGGGTTGGCTAAGTTAACATGGACTTCATTATATAGCCTTAGCTTTATCTACTGATCCATGGAAGCAGAATTCTTCCAACATTTTTCCTTTGTGCCTTTACACATTCTAAGCTCCGTTATTGTACAATTCCACCTAAAAGTACCATGAGCAGGAAGAAGCCCATTGTGGCACTTGTGTTTAGCATCGTCAAATAGCTCGAGAATTAAAAAATTCTTAAAACACAAGTTCGCATAAGCATCAAAGTTAACTCAAAGTTTCCAAACTCCAACTTTTTAGCCATCTCACAATCTCAAAGTGCAAAGAATTCCCCCACATTGGCATTTCTGCAAAAACTAGACTTAACATTTTAACCAATAATATGAACCAAAAATATCTACCATCCGACTAGCTAATGCAAACTGCTTCCAAAACACAAAACAATCGAATAGTTAAACGTGTACAACATACCTTCTCTGCAGAGAACCTGCCGATTTCCAGTCTGTGTGCTCAAAGTCAGGTCAGTTTGAAACAGGAAAAGGCATAAGAAGCATGGAAGAATTTTAAAGGGGATATTTATGGTATAAGTTTGCTGAAACAATCCGAGAAATGTTCAACATGCACACGTTAACTTCTTTACGAGCTAACTTGTACAGGATTTCTAACCCTTGACCCTTAAACTCGATCAATGATCATTTTTCCCAGCAGACCTGCTCTTTGATAAACACTTTTAGCCGAAATGAACAAAAAAAACCTTCCCATGCCAGATGGAGTCAGCCTTCCCTCGGTAACACAAGACGAGTCATTCCGCAAAGGATTTTGCTGAGGAAAGAAAACTTTTTCCAAAGGATCCACAGCAATGTTCATTGGGTAACGATTACGTGCCATATTCCTATTCCCTAACATGTGCTACCTCTTTAAACATTTTTGGGACTCTCTCTCTCCCCTTCCTGCCAGATGTTCCTTCTGATTCCATTCAACACAGCCCACCCCTCTCCATCCGGTCTTTCTTTCGTTTCTTTGAGCTCCGTTCAACACCCCCTACCTGCCTATATAACGTCATCTCCAACAAGCTATACAAATCTACTGTATAGCTACAGGCTCAATTGGCTGCCTTTGGCTGGGCATTCACGACACAAGCTGGAAATAAAATGAAGCTTCATCGACAGCAATAAGAAATTAGATACACAAAATGTACAAGTCTGAGATGATGCGTTCGAAGTGGAAGAAAAGGATCCGGTAGGAAATAGGGCAAGACAGGTTGACAAAAGGGTCTGGAAATGATTAAGGAAGAGAGAGAGAGAGGGGAGGGTGAAAGGGGGAAGGATTTTTACGTTTTTAAAGTTCAATTCCTGCTAAGGGCATGTTTTAGTGGTGCTGTCTGCAATGCGGGCTGGATTTGCTTGCCAAGTAACATTGGCACATGGAATCTAGAGTGCCGAGTTTAAAATGAAGGTACAAACCTGGCTGAAGCAAATAACAATCACCACTTTAATAGCATATACAGGAAATATATTTACACAACAAAAGCAACTGCCAACAGTGGAAATTGTATGTGCATTGTAGAGGCAGTTGGTGTGGCATGAAGGAAAAACACAAACATTAAAAATGTGCAATCAACCTTTTTTGTTGTTCCAACTCCTATTACCAGATTCATTCATTCATTGCCTTGCAGTGCTGGGTCAAACTTTTGATTTCACCAGAATTCTTCACCAAAATCACTCCTTTCCCAACATACTTTACTTTCCCAGTGGTACAGAAGGAAGCAAATTAGAACCCGCTGGGACCCCAATTTCTCCAGCCTGCCCTCCGACTCCGCTTCCCACTGCTCCCACAGCTCCAGGAACGGCCGCAACGCTTCCCGGAGCGACCGGGTTACTTCCCAAACTTCCAGACAGGGCCGCTCCGCTCCCGGATGCCGCGGACGACGCCGAAGCAGTGCAATTGGTTCCGGGACCGGTCCCCTGAGTCGTGATTGCCGTGGTTGTTGCTGCGCTATTGGAACTGGTGGCAGAAGTGGGCGCAGCTCCCGCCTGATGGTGTTGGTGCAATCGAGCTCTGCGGCGCGTGTAATGCTGCCAGTGCAACAAAAGTTGCTCATCGATAAATCGCGCACATTGCAGTGCTGCAAGCTCTCGCCGAAAAGGTTCCCGCTGGAGGAGCTGCAGCAGATGCAAACACTGTGGGTACCTGCCAAAAGTGCAAATGTGAACGAACAGCAACTTTACTCTTTTACAAGCAAACTGTTGTAAAAAAAAAAAATATATATTAACAGTTGCTCACCTGAACTGCATTTATCATAAACCTTGGCACTTTAAGATGTTTGGTTTATCCATATAATACCATTACAAGGTAACTGAAAAAAAAACACTTACTTAAGGTACTTTGCATAAGTTGGTTCCTTCCAGTACTGCAGATACTTCAGGTAGTTGATGAAAGTTTTTTCTTTGAAATAGCCTCGCTGGGCTAAGACTGCAAACAAAGGCAGAATATATTCAAGATAGAGAGATGAAGGGAAAAGAGGAGAGTTTAAAGAAAAAAAAGATTAAAAGCATCACATCATCAAATCTCTCTCGGGTGGATTATATGGAATCTAAAGCGTTCAAAATTATTGTAATATCACGTGATGAGGCCGAAGCACAAGGACGCCCAATGTTGCTCTCACATCGCAGACAGGTCGGAGGTCTCTGTTTTCTCTGGCCTAAATTCTAATATTGCTCTCTCTGCTCTATCAGTCCTCCAACCCTCCCTATGTACCCCAGGATGCACACCTGCTTCCACCTTCTAGAGGCTGTTCTGTCTCACTCTTTCCTCTAGGACTTCAAGCAAGTTGTGCACTGCCATTTCATGTCACCCCCAATTAATTCTGAACCATGATCTTTATTATCCCCATTAACCTTTCCAAACGTAACCATTTTTATTGTCAGTTTCAGTGTTTCCTACCCAAACCCCTCCCCTCTTTTCCTGTGCAGTCATTCCCCCTTTTTTTTTTTTTGTATACAGAATCGAGGATCGTGTAAGAGCTAACACATTGAACATGAAAACATGCACAGACACATAAAACATGCAATGAAGGGAGCGGGAGACAAGAGGGGGAGAGAGGGAAGCACACAAACACAACAACAGAAGAGAACAGGGACGCACGTAGATCTGTAGAAGGGAGGGCTGCGGGGAGGGCGGAGGGGTACACGGAACATAGCAAATGAACACTTCTCAGAACCCCAGGAAAGAAGCTGGGGGATTCAAAGAGGTGGATTTGGGACGTTTTAACGGGGGTAGAAAAGATCAAGGTTTTGGATGGGGGAAGATAAGAAATGGTGGTGAACAGCTGTTTTAAAGACCTGGAGGGAGGAGAGGGATTGGAGAGAGTGAGGGAGTTTGTTCCAGAGGCGGGAGTAAAGAGGAATGAAAGAGTGAAGGTGAGCAGAGAGTCTTGATTTTGGCAGTTTCACCATAAGAGGGTTGCTGACAGATCTTGTGCGACCTGTAGGAATATTTGGGGGACAGAGCACAGACAGAGCAGGTGGAGCAAGACCGGAGAGGAGTCGGTAGAAGACAGAAAGACCACATACCTGCCTGCGGTGAGAGAGAGAGAAAAGCACTCACAATCAGCTTCAACGCGGGAGATTCCAATGATTCTGAAAGCTTTGGTTTCAACAGCGTGAAGCCGAGCTAGGTGTGAGGCAGGAGCACCGGCCCAGAGGGGGGGAACAGCATTCCATTGAGCTGTGGATGAAAGCCTTGTATGTGGTGAGGAGCTCAGGTGTGCCAAGGAAGGACTTCACACGACGGAGGATGCCCAGTCGGCGACTGGCTTTGGAGGCCAGCTTGGAAATGTGGTTTTCCCAAGAAAGATCATGGCAGATAGTGAGACCCAAAAGCTTGAGTGACAGAACTTCTTCAAGAGGATTGTTCAAACTTGATGCTTGACCCCCTGTCAGTTCTACCTTGATCTTCCATGAGCCTCGCTTAAAGATAAAAATAGCCCTGTGGAGGACTGATGCCTATTTCCCCCATGGTTTCTGCGAAGATTTTAAAATAAATTACCTGAATTTGAGGCGAAACCCCCCTTTTCAGCATTTTGTAGGGGGCAGATCTGGATGTGGAGCACAACCCCATGAGACCTTAATGTTCTGATGTATAGTGCCAAATTTGGTCCATATCGGTCCTGTAGTTTGTGAGGAAAACATGTAACATGTATAAACATGTTGTGTAAACGTGTTTTAGTGACTATGATAGAATATGGGAGCAAAGGGGGGGGGGGGGGGGTGAGGAGTGGGAGGATCATGATATTGTTAGTTTCAGTGTTTGGCAGTTTCAGTGAAGGAATATGGGAGGGAGCCTGTGGCCCCCTTTCCAGGGGAGATACGGCCATAGGGAGCACAACTTAAGGTTAGGGCATGGCCACAATTTGCATCGCCAGTTTGGTCTGGATCTGGTAGTCGGTTTCTGAAAATATTTTTGATTGAAATACCAATATTTGTGGCAAAGCCCCACTTTCACCCCCCTTTAAATGGGTAGATCCAGCTTGGGATCCCAGGATCCTGGGTTAGAATCATCAGTCAATCATCAGTCGATCGCTGAATTAACACCAGGGGGGTTGACTCAGCCTGTCATCCTTCCGAGGTCGGCAAATTGAGTACCAGCTCACTGGTAATTCCCTGTGTGGAGCAAGAAGCGACTAACAGGGTTGGCGGCAGGAAGGGCATCCGGCCATAAAACATTGCTTCAAAAAAGGGGACCAAGGTGCCCGAAAAACGCCAACCCCTGCTCTGCGGGGAAAAATGGCCTCTAAAGGTGGTTCTTCTTCTTCTTCTATCCAGATGGGGAGCACAACCCTTTGAGACCTTGCTGTCCTGATACATTGTACCAAATTTGGTTCATATCGGTCCAGTAATTTGAGTAGAAGATGGTTTAGTCAAATGTTAACAGACGTACGTACGCATGGTCGGACACCGCGACCCACTTTATGAGGTTATCACACGTATTGTCGCATGGACGATCCCCACCTAAAAGTGCTCACTCATTTATAGGTGGGAACTGACCTTCCTGAAGCAAACGCTGAAGTAAATGTGTGTTTTAGTTTTGTTTTACGCCATGTTTTCGATGGATGTTCTCACAAGCTGGTTATGAAACACGATTATCATCAATTTAATCCTCAAGGGATTGCAATTAAATCCAAATGTCAGCATGGCAAAATAGTGGAAGATTATTTAAAAGACAGATGGCATGAAATCATTAATGTGAAGACAGACAGAAAACAATCATTACACATAAAACTTATATTACACCAAATAAATGAACGCCCCGCTGAGGGCCCACAAATACAGTCGGAACAGCACACAAAACTGGGTAGTGAGAGGGAAAACTTAGGCAATGAAAATCCCCAGGCTATTGTGCACAGGGCTGACTCCAAAGAGAATGGGAAGAGGGTGAAGGCAGGAGCGAGCGGGCAGGCTCATGAGGGTAGAACCACCCGCCTTCAGTAGAACCACCCATCCCAGAATGCCAGAAGAGAAAGTAAGCCAAGAGACCGTTTCAACACCAGACGCACACTTTCAATCCCTGACCCTCAGCCCTGCAGTAAGTCTCTGCCCTAAGCACAGCAGACCAATCACAGGTCCAATGTCCCACCAATGACTGATCGGGAATGGCCCGAGGTCTGCCTCTTCCACATTGGTAGACAGCTGGTGGACCTTCTCCCTTTGATGGTGAGAAGGAAAAAGACCATATGTACCCCCACTAACACTCGCCCAGTTTGACACCGAGACAAGACAGCTTAACCTGTCTAATGTAAAAAGAGAGAAGGCTCACTCCTCTGGGGAGTTCATGTTTTCTATGGGTGGATATGGAGATTCCATGGAGACGCTGGATTCTTCTCCCTATCAAGCGTCAATACAAGTGGAAAAATTCCGAAGAATCTACCAAAACACAAATGGTGGACAAGGCCTTAAACTAAAAACAGAACACCCTCACACTCCTCCTTCACTTCCCTCATCCCTCTATAAACGGTCAACTTAGGCCAAATTTCTAAAATCCACAATTTTCATCCGATCGACTTGAAATTGGAACAGGATTTGCATATCAGGTCACTCAATTCAACCAACAATTATTATTGAGGCCAATATAGGCCAAAAGGACAACATCGACCAATTTTCAACAACTTATTTTAGGGATTTCGCAAGTATCGTGCGATGTTTATTTGTCTGTGAGCAGGATATGTCAAAAAGTTATGCACGGATTCAGAAAAAGTTGGTGGACAGATTGGGTGTGTGACAAGGACAAATTGATTAAATTTGGTGAAGATCCGGATCCGGATCTGGATACGCGAATTTTTAAAAGTGATTCTTCACCATTGAGAGATAGGGACAAAAACAATACATAACACGATATTTCAAAAAGCTGTGGAAAACCTTGTGTGTGGAAAGCAAAACTTTTGTTCTCGTCACCTACCCAACTCATCCACAATTTGATTTTCGCAAAGGTACGGATGCAGATCTGGCCTATTAAAGGGATACAAAACATAAACGATTCAGCCTGGCAGAGTTATGTGCTCTACCAAGTGACATTGTAGTTTGTCTTTGTAAACATTTCGTCTGACACAGCTTTGACTTCCAGTTTCCGGGTCTCCAAGTGAATGGCTTCTAAAGGATAACAAATTGTTCTGGATTTGTCTTTGTTGACATTGATTGTTGTCCACTTTATTTGTCTCCTTTCTTATTCGGATCGCTTGCTCATCGCTGTATTTATGCGTGCCTGTTTGTTTATTTATTTTCACCTTGAGCATTTGCGTCGGTTTGTTAGGCCTCCACGTGTTCAACAGGCCTGCTTTCTCCTTCATTCACTCCTTTCTAAACATTATTCATTCCTTATTCCCCCTTTCCTCAGACGCTTTTGTTTTTTCTTCACCCGGATTCAAAACCGTTCCCTATTTCTTTCTTCCTCTTCAAAACAACCACAAAAATGAATACTAAAACGTCATTTATAATTTCCACTCGCATTATTTCATTCCAAAATTAATTCAGTCCGAAACAATTTCTTTCCTCATCTACCCGTTTCTTCCTCCAACCCTTTCTCTCCATTTATACAGATCCTATAAATGACAAATTTTTATCATGTTTAATCTTTCCACACACTCATTTACAAATGTCATTCTTCCTCTTCTTCCCTTCCTTTCTGTTTGTTTGTTTCACTCCTGGAGAGCCAGCAAACCTGGGGCCATCTCCCATCGCGCTCATAATGTGCTGCCTTTCATCATGCCCGAATCGGTCCTTCCTGCCACCCCAATCATTACGTTTGTCTTCATGTTTCTGCAATTCAAATTCTCAAACAAATTTGTTTTGTAACGAGTGTAGGATTATGGTGTTAATCCTCTTAACATCAGTACCCTCCACCACATAATCTCTTTCACACCCACACCTTCACACCCCCACCCAGTGTCTCCCAATTCAGCATCCCTCCACCCCATGTCCTCCCTCTCTGCATCCCACATGCCCAGCCCTTCCCTACATACATACAACTCACCAAGTCACATCCCATCCTCCCCCTCACCTCCCATCCTCCTCCTTTCCCCGCTACCTCCCATATTCCCCCCTCGCCTCCCATCTTCCTCCTCACCTCCCATCTTCCTCCTCGCCTCGCCCCTCCCCTTCCCACATTCCCCCGAAACCCCTCTTTGCCATATCCCTCCTCAGTCCACTCTCTCCCCTCCCCCCTCAGGCGACCCCTCTCAGCTTCCCCTCCCTCTCTCTGCTCCCCCACACCCTGTCTGCTCCCCCACTCCCTCACCTCATCCCCTCTCAGCTTCCCCAATTTCCTGCCAATGTCTCCTGTTGTTCCTTTGCTCCAATTGGTTTTCCTGATGATGTGCTTGTGAGAGTCAGTATCTCTTTGGCTGTTGTCAGAAAGCCGCCTGAGCGCCGGCGTGTCTGGCAGGTCACTCAGGCTGACTGGCAGTAATTGCAAGCTGCTGTCTCCATTCAGACCTGGTCTTCTATCTCTGTCGACCCTGATATTAATGCAGCCTGTGCTTTCATAGAGGTCTGCCCTCTCTTTTGCACAGATAAATCTCAGGATCTTGTCTACAGGTATCATACCCAACCTCTCTCTCCCATAGTACACCGAATCCTGGAGTGAGGCAGTTGCCGTGAAACAACTTGCCTTCTCTTCCAGGAAGGCAAATCCGACTGAAGAAAACCTTATATCACACCACAAAAGCCCACAAGTGTATCCTACTCTCAGAAGAGCCATAAAACAACATATTACCTCAACACTGATCATTAAAAACTGTCACTTTCATCAAAGTCCTGGTGGCAGCTTGCCAAGTCATTCTCTGGAGTAGGTCTATCTCCATCCCTCCCCTCACTTCAAATAGCATCATAGCAGACTCTGCTAGTGAAAAGGCCGAATGCCTCAACTCTGCGTTTGCTTCCGAATCTTGCGACCCCAAACCCTCACTCCTTGTACCAATCTTACCCAGTTGCAGCCAACTGTTCCTGGGCTCTATGTCTTTGCTTCAGTCAGCCAACCTCACTGCATTACACAGACGTTGTGCAAAAACAGATCCTCGTAACTGCAGACCTGTTAGCATACTTACAATCATCAGCAAGGTCATGGAATCCATAATTGGAGTTGACATCAAATCCTTCCTTTTCTCCAATAGCCTGATCTCAGACCATCAGTTCGGATTCAGACCTGGTCACTCTTCCCTGGACATGTTGCTTCAACTCTCCTAACAATGGATGGAGGCCCTCAATCTCAGACATGAGGTCAGGGCCATCTCTCTAGACATATCTAGAGCTTTCGATACAGTGTGGCACCCCGCCTTGCCCTCCAATCATTCTGCCTATGGCATCCAAGACTGCCTTTTTGCGTGCAGTACTGACTTATTTGACTCTCGTAGTTAACGCATGGCTCTCAAGTCTCAACTGGATACTCTCATCTTCCAAATCTACTGTACTCTACTCTACTCTCCTCTCCTCTCCTCTACCCTACTCCACTCGTCAAGGTTCGAGTGCTCCCAAGGCAGTGTCTTGAGCCGTCCTGGTCCTAGTCTTCAACAATGATATTTCTGACATAAATCTCTTTTCTTTATCTTAATATAAAAAATCTTAATCTCTTTTGTGATGACGTCATCACTCCAGCTTCTGCCATAGCATCCCTCATCCTTCAGCTGCAGACCTTGATAAAATAACTTGCTGGTCCAACACTTGGAATATGTCTTTCAATCTTCACAAATCTCACATTCACACTCTTACTCCATCTCTCTTAAAGGACCATCTGGCAAACCCTCCCATCTACTTCATTAACAAACCTCTTGAACAAGTTCAGTCACTCAAAACTTTTAGGTCTCACCATCAGCCATGATCTTTCTTGGGCAAACCATATATCTAAGTTGGCCCTAAAAGCAGCCGCCGGCTGGGCATCCTCCATTGTGCAAAATCTTTCCTTGGCTCATCTGAACTTGCATTTACTTACAAGACCTTCATCCGGAACGTGGACTACTGCTCTCCTGATTGGGCCGGCATCTCTGCCTCACACCTTGCTCAGCTTGATGCCGCGGAAACCAAGGCCTACAAAATCATTGGTATCTCCTGCAATGAAACTGAGTTTCTGGGACTATTACTTTCACATTGCAGGTAGGTTGATGATCTTTGTCTTTTGCCACACTCTTTCCAGTTTTGCACGTTCTGCTGTTTCTGTGCTCTGTCCCCTCCCCTCATCCAACCACACAGGTTTGTCTCTGCAGGGCACATGCGGCCTGCCTGCAACCCACTTCTGGGGAAACATCAAAAATCCAGGCTCACTGCTCACTTCCACTCATTCATTCCTCTTTTCTCTTGCCTGTGAAATCAACTTCCTCATTCTGTTCAATTCCATTCTTCCCTCCAGAGCTTCAAGACAGCTGTTCACCACCATGTCAAGTCATCTTCCATCCATATGCATGATCTTTTCTCTGCTCATTAACTCTCCCCAAGCATACCTCTTTCCGGAATTCCAGGTTATTGGGTTTCCCCAACTCCCTCACCCATACCATCATTTTGTTTACTTCTCAAGACCTTTTCCCTTCCACTTCTGTGATTGCGAATTTGCACCTGTATTCAGCTTGTTCATCTCGTGTCCTTCTCCCCACCCCCTACTTCCCAGTGTCCTTTCTTCCTCTGGGTCTCCTTCTGTTTTGTCCTTCTGCCCTGTTGTTTGTGCATCATCCCTCCACATCATAACTACCCCCCCCCCCCCCCCCCATCATTTTACACTGTTCTTTTCATTCTGTTATGTCCCGGTCCATTCTAGACCGGCAGCCCAGAGACATTTGGTTAGACGAACAAGGTACCAATATCTGACTATGGGAGTGTGTAGAGGGTCACCTGAAATGAATGGAAATGGGAGTCTGCCGGGTACCACCCGCTGCGTGTAGACCTGGGGGACCCCCCAAGGGGCCAAAAAATTGGTGCGACATAGATGAGTGAGGTACCACTTAAATCCACCACCATGGTGAGCTCACTGCCACGCCTATATCAACAACACAAACGGCAGACATTTTTCCCACTGCAAAGGCCCGCCAGACCCCCCACAAAGGGCCTAAAAAATTGAGCTAGCATAAACGAGCGAGGTACCACTCAAAAATAATGCCAAATGAACAAGTTGAGTTCGTAGAGTACAAAATGGGTTACGCCAGACAAATAGTCCGCTGCACTATCGGTACCAGACACCCCAAAAATGGACCCCCTAGACCCTGCGGTCCAACTAGGCTAGCCTAGATATTGTAGGTACCAGCTGAAACCAAGTTTAAATGATCTACCACACCTTGGGGAATACAAAATGACCTATTACAGAACAATTATCCACTGCCTTGGGCCTACCAGACCCCCCCCCCCCCCCAATGGGCCCTTGGGCCCATCTAGGCTAGTCTCTGAACTGATACCAGATTGAAATGTGCATGGAGGGTCCTGTAAACTGTAATAATCAGTTACCATTCCAAGATTAAGTTGATTGAGTTTTCACCTGCCACAAATGTCGGTTCATGTTTCTTGCAGATAACAAGTCAAGAAGGTTCTGAATTCAACTGTTTATCCTGGAGAAATGGAGGACGAAATTCCAGGTTCTGGATCTCAAATGGTAATCTCCAATTATA
This sequence comes from Myxine glutinosa, assembly GCF_964187855.1. Lineage (NCBI taxonomy): Eukaryota > Metazoa > Chordata > Myxini > Myxiniformes > Myxinidae > Myxine > Myxine glutinosa. The sequence continues at coordinate 135,785,393 of NC_136264.1, read as the reverse complement.
TGCTGCAAAGGCCTATTTTTATACCAATTTGGCTCATCTTTCATTGCAAGATTTTCAAAGGAGTTCCAATGTATTTCTAATAACATGAGACTCGGCTTTTGTAGTTTAGGTTACATAATTGCGATGTCCCTAACAGCCAAGATCGGAAATGTTCAGATTACTAATAGGGCACTCATGTGAAATCCATGTTAAATTTTTGAAATTTTATATCAAAAAATTGTGAAACATTGGGTTGAACTACTTTTCTGCTTTGATAAGAGGTTTCAAAACACCATTGTATGTCATGTGTGATTAATTTCATTATTTTACTGTTTTTATTTTTAAATGTAACCTTTTTCATCATATGCAATTGTATTTCTTGTTTCATATGTGCTGTATTCTTTTAGGAGTGGCGCTATAATGCCTTAAATGTATACTATGTTTCAGGAGACTGATACTGGGAGTGACAGAGACCATGAGCCACATGATCAACCCCAGGCCCTCTACATCATATGCAAAACTTCTGGTGGGACCAACCTTAGAGAGTTTGATGATAAAACATGGGAAGCTGTCAAGAAAGCAGTTGAGGACAGGCTACAACTAAAGACATACAGATACAGAGATGTGACAACAGAAGTCAATTTGCAACCGGACCGAGGCAGTGCATGTTATCATACAAAACCATGCTACAAAAATTTCACTGCCGTTAAAAAAAGATCAGCTGGTCAGAGCACAGATGAACCTCCTGCTAAAAAGCCAGAGACAAGAGAACGAAGCTCTCTTCCATCAAGTGATTCAAAAGGTTTGCTAAAAGGATCATGCATCTTCTATCCAAAAGTTAGGAAGACAGTAAACAAGAAAGTAGAGCCACTATCAGATTGTCAGACAAAAGATGGGTGTGAAAAAATAGTTGCAGCAGCCCCTTACAGTACCAATGAGCGCATCAAATCATTAGTCAGTGGTGGTATTGATCTAATAGCAAAGGAGGCTCAGTATCACAAATCCTGTCGTCGTGAATTCTTCAAGGAGGTCGAGGGACCTCCTCTGCAGGCAGCACAGGCTACGAACGGACAGCTACACGCAGACACCTTCAGCACTATTGCCGCATTTATTGAAACAGACGTGATAGTAAATTGGCAGGCAATGTTTGTTTCGTCGTTATTTGACTTGTACAAGGCGAAATATCTTGCCAATGGAGGAACAGAAGGAAATGCGAATGGTTCGGTGGATGTGCGGAGTATCGTTGAGAGAGAGGAAGACAAATGATGAATTGCGAAAGATGATGGGAATAGAGCCTGTGATTGATGCTGTGAAGAGGAACAGGTTGAGATGGTTTGGTCATGTGTTGAGGAAGGATGAAAGTGACTGGTTGAGAAGAGTGATGGAAATGAATGTAGAAGGAAGTAGAGGACGGGGAAGACTGAGAAAGACTTGGCTAAAGATGGTGGAAGAAGAAATGCGGGCAAGGGGGTAAACAAGGAGAGATGCAGAAAATAGGGCAAAATGGAGAAGAATGTCATGGGGACCGCAAGGCTAACCCCCACTCTAGCAGGGAAAATGGCCTTAAAATGCATGTTGTTGTTGTTGTTGTTGTTGTTGGAGGAACAGAAGAGAACATTGATAGCTACACAAGACAGGCTTTGACAAGAAAAATACAGGAGAAATTTGGTGACAAAATATCCGTCACAATTTTCGACTACTGTAGAGGGAATTTCCTGTACAGTTCGGTTTTATCGGAGGACGACAGAAAAGCAAGCCTTCAGAATGAGAAAGAGAGGCACCAAACCACTATAAGGAGGGCAGCTCTTCACCTAAGAAATGAAATTCTGGGGATGCCTAAATGGAGAACACCAACTCCTACATCTGTTGAGTCCCTGAAGACCTGCTCACCGGATCTCCCTGAGGACCTGCTGTTGTTTTTCAGGACCCTACTCTGTGGGCTTCGTAAATCCACTGGTGATGCTAACAAGGATAATGTGGACAGAAAAGTCATGGCAATGTCATCCGATGCAGTGTTCAACACATCCCTGGTTCAGTGCATCCATGGAAACAAACAGTACTTGGCTTGGGCATAGGAACACTGACAGGATCCAAATTGATCCTTTGGATTCTAAACCGTCCAGGATACAGCCTGAGTTATGATGAGGTTAAGTCGTTAGAAACAGAGTTTGCATTTTTAGCTGAGGAAAATGATTGTGATGCACCAGATGGTATTGAGTTGAAGCCAGATCTTGGAACAGGACTTGCATGGGACAACTACGATGTCAACATGGAGACACTGGATAGAAAAGACACTCTGCACGCAACCGTTGGGATTTGCTACCAAAATGTGACAACAGAAAATGAAACACATGACAGACCAATTGCTACTCGCAGTGGAAGGAACAGGCGACAGTTCGACGGAAGAGAGGCCCCAATGCACCGCCAGCTGAGTAAAGCAACTTTTGATCTGTCGGCATCAGACAATCAACAGGAAACGATGGCAACTGGTGCTCAACGCATGATTGATTTTTATTGGTTAATGCTGTTCCAAGTTATGCCACAGCCACTGTTTGTCAGATTATTTTCGCAGTTTGTCCATGACAACCTCCCAAAGCAGAAAATCTGTTACATGGATCCCATAGCTTCACCTCCAACAAGAAATGATGTCGTTTGCGAAACTATGAAGCGAAGCATGGAAGTCGCCGTGGAAGCAAATCAGGATTACGCAGTTGTTACGTACGATCTGGCAGTCGCTCTAAAGGCATACTCCATTCAGTCCCTCGAAGCACTGTTGTATGATCGTCTGCTGATAATGTTGGGTAACTTCCATCTTGAGTTGTCCTTTTACGGCGCTATAGGGACCTACATCAACGAATCTGGTGCTGACTACCTCCTGACAGAAAAATGGGATATTGGCAGAGGGTTCACTCAATGGGTTCATACGAGGGAAGTACTATTATAATCGGTGCTCCAGAGTCCATGACATTTTGGCCGTAGCGATGGAAAGGAAGCTTTATGAGAGTTTCCTGTCAATTCTCCCGCAGGAAGAGCGAGATGCAATGTGTACATGGCTGCAAGATGCCACTAGAGATTGTAGTGAAATGGAACAGTTCCTGGAGACAAATCAGATGTTCAAAGAGCACATGGAACAATATGAGCAGTTCTTCACCAAGGTGATGCAGGGTGTGATGGGTCCAACAGCGCAGTACTGGTGTGGATATGTCTACATGATCAATCGGGTGCATAGAGATCTTATGCGAGCAGTGCGAACAAATGACATCGAGAGTTACATTGCCATACTTCCAACAGTTATTGATGTCTTTTTTGGACTCAATCGTCCAAAGTATGCTCGTTGGGGAGTGCTTTATCTGGAGAAGCTCAAAACTGCCGACCCACAGATTCTGTGGGTACAGAATCAGAATAACCATTACATACCGACCCACAGAATAACCCACAGAGGTTATTCTGTACACTTGCCATTCTTAACAATTGAAATTGCATATCTTTTTTATTATTTCAGGAAAAGCCAATGGCCAATATCAAAAAGGTCGACTGTGCTCTACTACCACCATGTGGAAAGACCCTTTGGAACAAGACACGGCGTGCACATTATGTGAGCATTATCTGGGGTAATGCGGACTCCTCACAACCAGATCAAGATTTGGATCCACTACAGTATGGATGGAAGGATGAAAATGGACATTACACACCCGACTGGTTTCCTGGACCGACAGTACCAGACAATCTCTTTGAAGATGTTTCTGTGAGTGACAATACTGACGACGACGGGAAAACCGAGGACATGGAAGATACATTTGACATTGATGACACAAGTTCTGGACCAGAATGGAGCGATGACTCAGACAGTGAAAATGAGATGTAAAACATGCCCTGCTGTCTGTCTGTGGGGGTACATTTCTAAATTAATGGGCAGTACCTTGAACTAAGGGCAGTACCCTGAACTCAGACTTGCAAAAGTACACTGTGTTGAACCAAATCTTGCTATTTCTGGTTAAGAAAGTCATCTTAACCTTTAAGCATTTTTTGTTAATTTTATAGATCAAGATTTAGCGTAAACCCAGGTAAATAGGCCTGGTTTAGCAGTTTCTTGGATGTATCTTAAAATGCCAGTGAGCTTTACTCGAATGACTGTGTGGTTTTAGCAATACATGCTCCCTTTGAAAGACCAAAATAGAAAATACCAACAGCTGCATATCTAGTGTTAGGTCATCATATCACTTCCATTTTTATTCGTAAATGAGGTGGGGTTTTGCTTGAAAAAAAATTACCAAAGCAACTTGCACAACTGTTGGTACAGTAATCATTTACATTTTCTTTCAAAAGCTCAAATCATTTTCTATTTTTGCCATAAGAAACTTTTCATTTTTTACAGGTGTCCTCTAACCTCAAGTACAGTTATCATGGTGACCTCGAGATTTTGATCTTTCGGTAATGTTAGAAAACTGAAATGATTATTGTATTTTCAAAATGCTTAAATCCCACACAAATAAGTTTAGAGGACATCTTATTGGGCATCTTCCAACTACTGTTACACAATTTGGTGTTAATATCTTTGGAATTTAAAGGTTTAATGTAACTATGTAACATAACGAAAGTAATTTTCCTTAGGGGTAGGGTTAACATTTGAGTCTGTTATTCTTTAATGAATCATTCCTTACAAGTACATTAATAATAAACTTTAAAAATACATTGGGCCATATACAATGAGCTAGGGATCAAAATGTCAATTTTGGACCACATGTTTGCATTCGGGCTAAATGTTTGCTTTAAATGATCAATCACACCTTGGGATATACAAAATGACCTATGACAGAACAATTATCCGCTGCCTTGTGCCTAGACCCCCCCCCCCCCCCCCCCCAGTTGGACACAATTAAGGGACTATTTGGGGAGTCTGGTAGGACCAAGGCAATGGGTTATTATTCTGGCATGGGTCTTTTTGTATTCCCCAAGGTGTGATGGATCATTTAAACTTGGTTTCAGCTGGTGCCTACAATATCTAGGCTAGCCTAGTTGGACCGCAGGGTCTAGGGGGTCCATTTTTGGGGTGTCTGGTACCGGTAGTGCAGCGGACTATTTGTCTGGCGTAACCCATTTTGTACTCTACGAACTCAACTTGTTCATTTGGCATTATTTTTGAGTGGTACCTCGCTCGTTTATGCTAGCTCAATTTTTTAGGCCCTTTGTGGGGGGTCTGGCGGGCCTTTGCAGTGGGAAAAATGTCTGCCGTTTGTGTTGTTGATATAGGCGTGGCAGTGAGCACACCATGGTGGTGGATTTAAGTGGTACCTCACTCATCTATGTAGCACCCATTTTTTGGCCCCTTGGGGGGGTCCCCCAGGTCTACACGCAGCGGGTGGTACCCGGCAGACTCCTATTTCCATTCATTTCAGGTGACCCCCTACACACTCCCATAGTCAGATATTGGTACCTAGTTCGTCTAACCAAATGTCTCTGGGCTGCTGGTCTATTCTGTGATATAGCTCATCCACGAGCCTTAACTCTATACAAAAAGAAAACTCCTTAAGATGTTGGGGGGCGGGGGGGAGAATGTATGGGGTGAGATGGGATGGGGTTGAGTGAGGACAATGTTAAAGGTAAGGTGGTGGGGTGGGAAAAAGGAGAGTGTAAGAGGTAAGTTGGTGAGGTGTGAGAAGATCCATGCCAGTTTGTGGAAGTGGCTTTTGTTGCAAAACCCACAGTTGAGATAGTAAGGGTTTCCAAGGCACTGGACAAACTCGAGCTCCACTTGGAACCGCAAGCGATCATCTGAGGCATTGGAAGAAAATAGGATATCAAGTATAGGAAGTGTGTTTTGTGCATGTGTGTGTGTGTGTGTGTGTGTGCGCTCATTCGTTCTTTCATTCAATTTTCATTTGCTGATTTGTTAGTTCACTCATTCATTCATTTTATGTGCTCATTCGTTCCTTAATTACCTCTGCCAGCAAAGGTGGACAGAGATTATGTTTTCACCCATCTGTATGTTTGTTTGACTGTGAACAGGATATCTCAACAATTTGTGGACGGATTTGGATGAAACTTTGTGGACAGGTTGGGTGTGTGACAAGGAAGAATTTATTCGATTTTCGTGAAGATCCAGATCCGATTCTTTTTTAATTTTCAACGTGATTCTTCATAACTGAGAGATAGGGCCAACAACGATATACTGTCGGACCCCAACATTCGTGGTGAATGCGTTCCTGGAAAATGCCGTGGATGTCGAATCCGCAGATGTCGGGGTAGCGTTTCATTGGGAAGAAGGGAAGCAGGTTCCCAGCAGTTCGTGATTCATGAGAAAATTTTGAAATTTTACAAACACAAATGCACAAAATTACAGTTTCATTAAAAACGCCTGCAAATAAAATAAAAAAAAAATACTGTAAACCATTCCAAAAGGTTAGCTCACTCTTTTGCCGCGACTGTCATGTTACTTTATTGAAAAGGAACCGTTTGTTTTGCTTCGATCTTGCGGGACCCCCAAAGCGTTCTTTATCCCTGAAATAGTTGCCGTTTCAACCGCAACACGGCACTCCACATTATCTTACGAAGATAGACGTTGAGTTTAAATTGCATAATTTTAAACACCCTGATATCACAGTCCTTATGTTAGAATTTCATTTCATTTTAGATCCAAAATAAATGTTCATTTTTTCTTACTGTAACATGTACCAGCCTCGATGATCAGCACAAAATTTACACTATATCCCCAAAGTCTAAATCTCGCACTGGTCAGCGAGACTGGTTCAAGTAAAAATTAACTTTTATTTTAGATCTAAAATGAAATGAAATTCAAACACAAGAACTGTGACGTCAGGACGTTTAACATTATGCAATTTAAAGTCAACGTCTATCTTCGTAAGACAATACAGAACACCGTATCTCGATTTTAACTCTGAGCAGTTAAAATGGCAAATATTTCTGCGATAAAGATGTGTGTTTGGGATTCACACTTAAATCGTGTGTGGACTGTAATGTAATGCGAAGTTCCTGGTCCACGTTTGTGATTTGGTTTCATGTTTTGTGAATGACCATATGCACTTCCCGCTCGGACGGGATCAACTGTGATCTAGCGAGAGCATGCCTCATGGCCTTGGCCTTACCAATAAAGCAGTATACTACACAGACTAAAGATATTTTAAACCATTTTCAATGGTTGCTAGGAGACAGGGCAGCATATAGAATCATACAAAAGAAATCATCAGACTTAAAACTAAACAACAGATACATAACTAAATAATCACTTGCTGTTCTCAATCCAAATTTTTTTTGCGCCTGTAAAAAACTGTGAATATGTGGGGGCACAGGGCCGCAAATTTAGGTCACATTTTGTGAAATTGCAAATGCAGGAGGTCTACCAGTAGCAAAACAGCGAATGTCGGGGTCCTGCAGTACAGCACGACATTTCAAAACGTTTTGAAGGGGTTATGACAAAACTTCGTGAACAAGCATTCCGAGTAATGCGCTGCAATACATGTCCCCTACCGGCAGTCTGTCGTCCGGAAAACTGTTGGGGGAAATTACCAAAATTCAAAGTGCCATAACTTTGTCAAAAATGATCGAAACGTCGTGAAGTTCGAACTTGATCTGTAACTTATCATGAGGAAACCATGTACCAAGTTCGAAATCATTGGCATGAAGCGTTTAGAAAAAAAAGTCCGGAAAACTGTTCTTTGGGTGATGGACTGACAGACTGACAGACGGAGGGACAGAGTGCAAACCTATAGTCCCCTCTGGTGTACACCGGTAGGGGACTAATAACTTGGGTAGGTGACAAGAACAAGCAGATTCGATTTTGGTTCAGGTCCGGATGCAGATCCAGCCCATCAGTGGATACAAAACAAACTGTTCTGTTCAGTCTGGTGGAGGTGTGTGCTCCACTGAGTGACGTTCTAGTTTTGCATGCGAGTTTCTTCATTCAGTCATTCGTTTTCCATGTGTATTTGTTAATTCATTCATTCATTCATTTAATTTGCATGGTGAGGAGCATGGTGAGGCCTAGCGGCGCATGGAACCAAGTGGGTTGCGGCCTTCTCCCCGCACAGGAACGGGGGGCCTGGGCGATTGCAGGCGACGCACCGAACGATCAGAGCTAAGTGCATGAAAAAACACACATTTATTTTTCATATATCCTCCCCATCTGTATGTGTGTGTGTCTGTAATAGGAGCGCTCCAGTTAGAGGGATTAGACCGGCGCGTTTTATTTTGTATTATCGGCATCCGTGGTAATAAACCTGTTTATTTTTGTACATAATACCGTTTTCGTTGAGTTCATTGAGCTCACAAAAATGAGTCACCAAAAATATCAGCTCTATCAAAGCAAGCTTAAGGCACTGAATGCAACATGGACACCAGCATTGCGGTTTTGTTCAAAATGCTTTGGGTGCTGGTTTCTCTTGGGAAGCTTGTGTCATCTGAAAGAGCAGAGATAAGTCGCCATTTTGTGTCCCTCGCCCCGTCTGTGCTTGTGACTTGACGCCTTAGTTTTTATCGGATTATTTTACTTTATTGTATATAGTTGTTATTGATTTCATTCTCCGTTTATTTGTTTGGGATTAAACCCGTTTGGTTTTATTCAAAGCTTTATCCCGGTGTGTACCCTGGTTATAATAGGTACACCGTATCCCTGCGTGTCGTAAGAGGCGACAAAGAGGGTTGGCGTCAGGAAGGGCATCCGGCCATAAAAACATTGCCTCAACAAGCGTAACGCCTCGGTCCCCAGTCGGTGAAGTGATGTGAGTTGACAAAGCGGAAGACGCAGAAAACATGCTATGATATGATATTTCGCTCACAAGGTTCAGACATACATGGAGGTGGCCATCTTGGATTTTGACGTGGCGACCCAATTTTAAATAGCGTTCTTCCTTATGCCTAGATACACCCACACACCACATTAGAAGTTGGTACTTCGCTTATTTTTCAAGATATTTCACTCACAAAGTTCAGACATATATATGGTGGCGGCCATCTTTGATTTTGACGTGGCGACCCAATTTTAAATAGCGTTCTTCCTTATGCCGAGATACACCCACCCACCGAATTAGAAGTTGGTACCTTCGCTTATTTTTCAAGATATTTCGCTCACAAGGTTCAGACATATATATATGGTGGCGGCCATCTTGGATTTTGACGTGGCGACCCAATTTTCAATAGCGTTCTTCCTTATGCCGAGATACACCCACACACCAAATTAGAAGTTGGTATTTCGCTTATTTTTCAAGATATTCATCTCACAAGGTTCAGACATACATGGCGGCGGCTATCTTGGATTTTGACGTGGCGACCCAATTTTAAACAGCGTTCTTCCTTGTGCCTAGATACAGCCACACACCAGATTAGAAGTTGGTACTTCGCTTATTTTTCGAGATATTTCGCTCACAAGGTTGACATATATATGGTGACCGCCATCTTGGATTTTGATGTGGCGACCCAATTTTCAGTAGCGTTCTTGCTTGTGCCGAGATACATCCACACACCAGATTATAAGTTGGTACTTCGCTTATTTTTCAAGATATTTCGCTCACAAGGTTCAGACATATATATGGTGGCGGCCATCTTGAATTTTGACGTGGCGACCCAATTTTCAATAGCTTCTTCCTTATGCCGAGATACACCCACACACCAAATTAGAAGTTGGTACTTCGCTTATTTTTCAAGATATTCATCTCACAAGGTTCAGATATACATGGCGGTGGCCATCTTGGATTTTGACGTGGCGACCCAATTTTCAACAGCGTTCTTCCTTGTGCCGAGATACACCCACACACCAGATTAGAAGTTGGTACTTCGCTTATTTTTCAAGATATTCATCTCACAAAGTTCAGACATACATGGCATAAGACATACATGGCGGCGGCCATCTTGGATTTTGACGTGGGTTGCACCCACGCACCAAATTTGAATGCGGTCCTTCGCTTACGCACGCACACAAACACGCACGCCCGGACGGACGGACGGACACACGGACGGAGGGGAAAACCATAGTCCACCTTTCGCTCCGCTGTGCGACGGGGGACAAAAAGAGAACCATGACAATTACAACTACATATGGGCAGGGTACAGCCCGAAGTGGAGATCGGTTTCTGAGGTTTGGGACATGGAATGTAGGGACAATGACAGGGAGATCAGGAGAAGTGGTGGAAGTATTGGTCAGAAGAAGAGTGGACATATGTTGTGTGCAAGAGACGAGATGGAAGGGAAGAAACAACTTGCCTTCGTCTCCTGGAAAGCAAATCCAACGGAAGGAAATCTCATTTCCTTTCACAAAGCCCGAAACAAGTGTGTGTCCACCCTCAGGAGAGCCAGGAAACAATATCTCTCCGTTCTCAAGACCGAACTCTCTTATCTGTCTCCCTCTTCCAAATCCTGGTGGCATCTGGTCAAATCCGTTTCTGGTGTTTGTTCCCCCTCCATCCCCTCCCTTACCTCAAACGGCTACACAGCTGACTCCGCACGTGAAAAAGCTGAATGCCTCAACTCTGTGTTTGCCTCTAAATCTTGTGTCCCAAACCCATCCCTCTCTGTACCCACCATACCCAGTCGTACCCTGCTGCTCCTGGACTCCATGTCCTTTCCTCCTGACAAGGTGGAAAAGTTTCTGTCAACCCTCGACTCTGATTCTGCAACTGGACCCGACGGCATCAGCCCACGGGTCCTAAAATCCTGCTCTGCCGCTCTATCTCACCCTCTCTCTGTTCTCTTCACCCTCTCTTTTGCTCAAGGTCAACTGCCATCTGCTTGGAAATCAGCCAACATCACCGCTTTGCACAAAAAAGGTGCAAAAACAGATCCTAGCAACTACAGACCAATCAGCCTTCTACCAATTATCAGCAAAGTCATGGAATCCATCATTGCTTCGGATATGAAATCTTTCCTCTTCTCCAATGGCTTGATCTCTGATCATCAATTTGGTTTCAGACCAGGTCACTCTACTCTGGACATGCTGCTTCTGCTGTCTCAACAATGGATGGAGGTCCTCAATGCCAAACAGGAAATTAGCGCTGTCTCCCTCGACATATCACGTGCCTTCGACACGGTCTGGCACCCCGCTCTGCTCACCAAACTCTCCTCCTTTGGTATCCATGGAAATCTCCACGCATGGCTGGCGGACTTCCTCTCTAGTCGTCGTCAACGTGTGGCCCTGAATGGGTTTCTCTCATCTCCTCTTCCTGTTCAGGCTGGAGTTCCCCAAGGCAGTGTTCTGGGCCCCGTGCTTTTTCTGGTCTTCATCAATGATCTCTCTGACTCTCGTGAAAATCCTCTCTATCTCTTTGCTGATGACTCCACTCTCTGCCGCTCCATTCCTCTTCCCTCAGATCGGCAGTCTGCAGCCTCCTCACTCTCTGAAGACTTGGACAAAATCACAGACTGGTCTAACAAGTGGAACATGTCTTTCAATCCTGACAAATCTCACACTCTTACTATGTCTCTCCGAAAAGATCGACTGGACAACCCTCCCATCTACTTTCTCAACAATCCTCTCCAAGAAGTTCTGTCGCTCAAGCTTTTGGGTCTCACTATCTGCCATGATCTTTCTTGGGAAAACCACATTTCCAAGCTGGCCTCCAAAGCCAGTCGCCGACTGGGCATCCTCCGTCGTGCGAAGTCCTTCCTCGGCACACCTGAGCTCCTCACCACATACAAGGCTTTCATCCGCAGCTCAATGGAATACTGTTCTCCCCTATGGACCGGTGCTCCTGCCTCACACCTAGCTCGGCTTCACGCTGTTGAAACCAAAGCTTTCAGAATTATTGGAATCTCCCGCGATGAAGCTATCTCTGAGGGCCTTGCACCCCCAGCTCTCTCTGTGCTCTGTCCCCCAAATATTCCTACAGGTCGCACAAGATCTGCCAGCAACCCTCTGAGGGTTAAACTGCCGAAATCTCGGCTCTATGCTCACCTTCACTCTTTCATTCCTCTTTTCTCCCGACTCTGGAACAAACTCCCTCACTCCCTTCAATCCCACTCCTCCCTCCAGGTCTTTAAAACAGCTGTTCACCACCATCTCTTATCTTCCCCCATCCAAAACCTTGATCTTTTCTACCCCCGCTAATTCACCCCAGATCCACCTTGTTTGAAATTCCAACTTCTTTCCTGGAAGTCCTGGCAGTGTCGGATATGTTTTATACCTCTCCCACCGCCCCCTTCCCATGCCCCCCCCCCCCCAAAGCCCTCGCCCTCTCTCAGATCTCTCGGTGTCTCCATGTCTCTCGGTCCCTGCTCTCAAATGTTGCGTTTGTGTCCTTCCCCCTCTCTCCCCATCTTGTCTACCGCTCCCGATGTTATATGTTTTATGTGTCGGTTTGTCTTTTTATGTGATTAATGTTCGCTCCTTCACGAGCCTCGATCTTGTATACAAAAAAAAGAAAAAAGAAAAAAAGTGGTGTGAGAATGGTGAAGGGTAGGCAGGGACAGAATACAAGTTTGTGTGGCAAGGGTTCCCGGAGGGCGTGAATGGTGTTGGTGTCCTGTTTTCTGAGGAGTTTGTAGACAGTGTGGTGAGTGTGACTAGAGTAAGTGACAGGTTGATGATGGTGAAAATGATGATTGGAAAGCTCTTGGTGAACGTCATCTCGGGCTATGCTCCGCAGGTTGGTCGGAGCGATGAAGAGAAGGACAAGTTCTGGTGTGCGATAGTGAAGCTGATGGAAAACGTGAAAGATGAGGAAGTTGTTGTGGTAGGTGGAGACCTAAATGGACATGTGGGAAGGAGTATGGATGGTTTTGAGGGAGTTCATGGGGGTTACGGATATGGTGTGAGAAATGGAGAGGGTGAAAGGATTTTGGAGTTTGCTGATGGAGCTGATTTGTTGATTTGTAATACTCAGTTCCAGAAAGGGGATAATAAGCTTGTTACATACACGTCAGGTGGGTCAACGACAACCGTTGACTACCTGATGGTGCGTAGGCGAGATAGGGGGCACCTCCGGGACACAAAGGTGACACACAGTTCAACACCGACATTCGCGGGGGATATGTTCCTGGAAAATGTCACGAATGTCAGAACCGCAAATGTGGGGGCATTGTTTCAATGGTAAAATGGGTAAATAGGTTCCTTGCGGTTCCTGATTCACGAAGAATCCTACGAATGTCAAGGAAAATCCTCCAATGTCGAGGAAAATCCTGTGAATGTTGAGGAAAATCCCATTAATGTCAGGGCTAATTGCACCGATAGATGTGGTGGAGTGTTTTCATTCTGCACAGCAACTCACTGGGGATGACATGTTATGGCAGCTCTTCGAATATCCCGCGCAGCTATGCTCACAGTGTGAATGGTGGGATGTCCCATGAGTTCGAATTACAGCACGGCTAAAATATTTTATATGGCCGCAAAAAGCCGTGAAAACAAGCGTTACGCCTAGGTCCCCCGTCGGTGAAGTGATGTGAGTTGACAAAGTGGAAGACGCAGAAAATATGCTATGATATGATCTTTCGCTCACAAGGTTCAGACATACATGGAGGCGGCCATCTTGGATTTTGACGTGGCGACCCAATTTTCAATAGCGTTCTTCCTTATGCCTAGATACACCCACACACCAGATTAGAAGTTGGTACTTCGCTTATTTTTTGAGATATTTCGCTCACAAGTTTCAGACATATATATGGTGGCGGCCATCTTGGATTTTGACGTGGCGACCCAATTTTCAATAGCGTTTCTTCCTTATGCCGAGATACACCCACACACCAAATTAGAAGTTGGTACTTCGCTTATTTTTCAAGATATTCATCTCACAAGGTTCAGACATACATGGCGGCGGCCATCTTAGATTTTGACGTGGCGACCCAATTTTCAATAGCGTTCTTCCTTATGCCGAGATACACCCACACACCAGATTAGAAGTTGGTACTTCGCTTATTTTTCGAGATATTTCGCTCACAAGTTTCAGACATATATATGGTGGCGGCCATCTTGGATTTTGACGTGGCGACCCAATTTTCAATAGCGTTTCTTCCTTATGCCGAGTTACACCCACACACCAAATTAGAAGTTGGTACTTCGCTTATTTTTCAAGATATTCATCTCACAAGGTTCAGACATACATGGCATCAGACATACATGGCGGCGGCCATCTTGGATTTTGACGTGGGTTGCACCCACACACCAAATTCGAATGCGGTCCTTCGCTTATGCACGCCCGCACGCACGCACGCACACACGCACGGACGGATGGACACACGGAAGGAGGGGAAAACCATAGTCCCCCTTTCGCTCCGCTGTGCGACTGGAGACAACAAAGCACAGGGCTGCGAATGTGGAAGCCGGTCATATCGTGGAAGAAATTGTTTTTTGCATGTGTCCAGCTGCTTTGTGCGTGGCTGCGAGAAGATATGTTTTATAACCGTCATGCTCATGGCTCGTGGAAATTGTTTTTTTGCACGCGTTAAAAACCGCGAATACGCAGGACCCGCGAATGTTGGGACTGTGAATATCGGGGTCCGACTATACAATTTGGGAAGTGTGTTTGTTTGTTTCACTGGTATGCATTCTCTATGTAAATGTGTATGGTATAATGCCACTATTAGTGTGAAGTGTGAGGGGTTATTGCAAGTCCAAATAAATTAACTTCTCTGCATGAAAACCATAGACATCATAGAAGTGAGGGAATTATCTACCTATAATAAGCATAGCATTTGTGTGTTTGTTTTACTTGTGCGCATTCCTGAAGTACTGGGTGGACTAGAGTTGAAAACTGGTAGTTGTACTCGCAGAGTACAATGGAAGTTTTAGTTAGTTTAAAAAATCATCGTCCAGATAGATGGTCGAGAGTGGGGTTAGTACTCCAATTCTCTCGATGTGAATGTGTCTCATTTAGCGCCATCTGGTGGAAACAGGCATTACAAATCATAAAATACGTCAGCGACATCATAAAAGTGGGGGATTTAAACCGCCCCGAAGGACAGTTTATTGCTTGTTAAAAAAACCATCTGCTCTCACACATGAAAAAAACAATCATCTCCCCTGGAAGTATCAGGTTCAATTTCACTCCTGACAACCAAATGTCGTGTGGACGTTACCCACGTGTGGACGTTACCTACCTGATCGTGCATCTTCACAATCTGAATCTAGATGGACAATTACCCCCCCCCCCCCCCTGACACTCCCATTGCCTCATGCCAATTTATATGCTTACCCTTACTGCCTTCTATCAAATTTGCCCTCTCAACAAATATCTCTAATTTACTTCCTCTTCAAACCCCCAGCCCCTTCACCTCCTCCCTCCCTCCCCCCCACCTCCAACCCCTCCCCCCACACCCAACCCCTCCCCCCTGCCCCATTTGACACCCTCACCTCCCCTACCCCACTTCATACCAATTTACACCCTCATCCACCCCATCTATCACAAATTTATACCCACAACCTATCCACCTGCTCTCAGGTTTACACCCTCACTGTATCTCTGCAATTTGCCTCCTCACCCAAAACATCCTCCACTCCCTACTCTGACAACCGCAACCCCAATGTACATCTTCCCTCCCCACCACCCCCAGCCTCACACCAATTTCAGCCTCACACCAATTTCACCCTCACACTCCCTACCTCCTCTGACCAATTTACATCCTCACCCTCCACATCATTCTCAAATTTACACTCCCTCTCTTCTCTCCAGTTTACACTCTCATCTGCACTCACCAATCCAGTTTACACACTCACCCTCCCCACCTTTCTCAAATTTACTCTCACCCACTCTGGCTCTAATTTACACTCACACTCCCTGGCTCTAATTTACACTCACACTCCCTGGCTCTACTTTACACTCTTACTCCCTGCCTCTCCCTAATTCACAACCCCTGCCTTTCACCAATATATAGTTACACTCCATCCTCCACCCTCCGATTGTCAATTAACACTCACACTCCCTGGATCTCTAATTTACATTCACACTCTCGACCTATCCCTAATTCACACTCCCCAAATCTCCCCAATTTACACTCAGCCTCCTCTCACCAATTTACACTCACCCTGCTGCCTCCTCTCACCAGTTTACACTCATCCTGCCCACTTCCTCTCACCAACTTACACTCATCCTCCCTGACTGATCCCACCAACTTACACCACCGACTGACCTCACCAACTTACACCACCGATGACAGATCTCACAGACTCGTCTCACCAATTTACACTCACCCACCCGGACTCCTCTCACCAAATTAGACTCACCCTCCCCGACTCCTCTCACCAAATTAGACTCACCCTCCCCGACTCCTCCCACCAAATTAAACTCACCCTCCCCGACTCCTCTCACCAATTTACACTCACCCTCCCCGACTCCTCTCACCAATTTAGACTCACCCTCCCCAACTCCTCTCACCAATTTAGACTCACCCTCCCTGACTCCTGTCACAAATTTAGACTCACCCTCCCTGATTCCTCTCAGGAAGCCTGGTGTTGGGTTAGCGGTTGGGGTGCCGGCTTGGGATCCTAGGATCCTGGGTTCGAATCCTGGTCGATCGCTGAATTAACGCCAAGGGGGTTGAATCAGCCTGTCATCCTTCCGAGGTCGGCAAATTGAGTACCAGTTCACTGGTAATTCCCTGTGTCGCAAGAGGCGACTAACAGGGTTGGCAGCAGGAAGAGCATCCGGCCATAAAAAAATTGCTTCAAAAAGGGGACCAAGGTGCCCGAAAAAGGCCAACCCCTGCTCTGCGGGGGAAAATGGCCTCTGTAGGCGGTCTCCCTGATTCCTCTCACCAATTTACACTCACACTCCCCAACTCCTCTCACCAATTTATACTCACCGTCCCTGACTCCTCTCACCAACTTACACTCCCTCTACCTGACTCCTCTCCCCAATTTACACTCACCCTGCCCACAACCTCTCGCCAATTTACACTCACCCTGCCCGCCACCTCTCGCCAATTTACACTCACCCTGCCCGCCACCTCTCGCCAATTTACACTCACCCTGCCCGCCACCTCTCGCCAATTTAGACTCACCCTCCCGGACTCCTCTCACCAATTTAGACTCACCCTGCCCGACTCTTCTCACCAATTTACACTCTCCTTCGCTGACTCCTCTCACCAATTTACACTCACCCTGCCCGACTCCTCTCACCAATTTAGACTCACCCTGCCCGACTCCTCTCACAAATTTACACTCACGCTGCCCGACTCCTCTCACCAATTTAGACTCACCCTACCTTACTCCTCTCACAAATTTACACTCACCCTACCTGACTCCTCTCACCAATTTAGACTCACCCTGCCCAACTCCTCTCACAAATTTAGACTCACCCTGCCCGACTCCTCTCACCAATTTACACTCACCTTCCCTGACTCCTCTCACCAATTTACACTCACCTTCCCTGACTCCTCTCACCAATTTACACTCACCTTCCCCGACTCCTCTCACCAATTTACACTCACCTTCCCTGACTCCTCTCACCAATTTAGACTCAACCTCCCCGACTCCTCTCACAAACTTAGACTCACCCTCCCCGACTCCTCACCAATTTAGACTCACCCTGCCCGTCTCCTCTCACCAATTTACACTCACCTTCCCTGACTCCTCTCACCAATTTAGACTCACCCTCCCCGACTCCTCTCACCAATTTAGATTCACCGTCCCTGACTCCTCTCCCCAATTTACACTCACCCTGACCTCCACCTCTCGCCAATTTATACTCACCCTGCCCGCCACCTCTCACCAATTTAGACTCACCCTCCCGGACTCCTCTCACCAATTTAGACTCACCCTCCCTGACTCCTCTCACCAATTTAGACTCACCCTCCCAGACTCCTCTCACCAATTTACACTCAACTTGCCCGACTCCTCTCACCAATTTACACTCACCTTCCCTGACTCCTCTCACCAATTTAGACTCACCCTCCCGGACTCCTCTCACCAATTTACACTCACCCTCCCGGACTCCTCTCACCAATTTAGACTCACCCTCCCCGACTCCTCACCAATTTAGACTCACCCTGCCCGACTCCTCTCACAAATTTAGACTCACCCTGCCTGACTCCTTTCACCAATTTAGACTCACCCTGCCCGACTCCTCTCACCAATTTACACTCACCTTCCCTGACTCCTCTCACCAATTTACACTCACCTTCCCCGACTCCTCTCACCAACTTACTCACCTTCCCTGACTCCTCTCACCAATTTAGACTCACCCTCCCCGACTCCTCTCACAAACTTAGACTCACCCTCCCCGACTCCTCTCACCAATTTAGACTCACCCTGCCGGACTCCTCTCACCAACTTACACTCCCTTTACCTGACTCCTCTCCCCAATTTACACTCACCCTGCCCACCACCTCTCGCCAATTTACACTCACCCTGCCCGCCACCTCTCACCAATTTACACTCACCTTCCCTGACCCCTCTCAACAATTTACACTCACCTTCCCCGACTCCTCTCACCAATTTACACTCACCTTCCCAGACTCCTCTCGCCAATTTAAACTCACCCTCCCCGACCCCTCTCGCCAATTTACATCAATCTCCCTACATCCTCTCACCAATTTACATCATCAATCTCTCTACATCCTCTCACCAATTTACATCATCAATCTCCCTGCATCCTCTCACCAATTTACATGATCAATCTCCCTACATCCTCCAACCAAATTACATCATCAATCTCCCAGCCTCCTCTCACCAATTTACATCATCAATCTCTCTAGATCTTCTCACCAATTTACATGATCAATCTACCTACATCCTCTCACCTATTTACATCATCAATCTTCCCACATCCTCTCACCTATTTACATCATCAATCTCCCTACATCCTCTCACCAAATTACATCATCAATCTCCCTACATCCTCTCACCAAATTACATCATCAATCTCCCTACATCCTCTCACCTATTTACATCATCAATCTCTCTACATCCTATCACCCATTTACATCATCAATCTCTCTACATCTTCTCACCAATTTACATGATCAATCTCCCTACATCCTCTCACCTATTTACATCATCAATCTTCCCACATCCTCTCACCTATTTACATCATCAATCTCCCTACATCCTCTCACCAAATTACATCATCAATCTCCCTACATCCTCTCATCTATTTACATAACCAATCTCCCAACCTCCTCTCACCAAATTACATCATCAATCTCCCAGCCTCCTCTCACCAATTTACATCATCAATCTCCCTACATCCTCTCACCAATTCACATCACCAATCTCCCTACATCCTCTCACCAATTTACATCATCAATCTCCCTACATCCTCTCACCAATTTACATCACCAATCTCCCTACATCCTCTCACCAATTTACATCATCAATCTCCCTACATCCTCTCACCAATTTACATCATCAATCTCCCTACATCCTCTCACCAATTCACATCACCAATCTCCCTACATCCTCTCACCAATTTACATCATCAATCTCCCTACATCCTCTCACCAATTTACATCATCAATCTCCCTACATCCTCTCACCAATTCACATCACCAATCTCCCTACATCCTCTCACCAATTTACATCATCAATCTCCCTACATCCTCTCACCAATTTACATCATCAATCTCCCTACATCCTCTCACCAATTTACATCACCAATCTCCCTACATCCTCTCACCAATTTACATCATCAATCTCCCTACATCCTCTCACCAATTTACATCATCAATCTCCCTACATCCTCTAATCTATTTACATAACCAATCTCCCAACCTCCTCTCACCAATTCACATCACCAATCTCCCTACATCCTCTCACCAATTTACATCATCAATCTCCCTACATCCTCTCATCTATTTACATAACCAATCTCCCAACCTCCTCTCACCAATTCACATCATCAATCTCCCAGCCTCCTCTCACCAATTTACATCATCAATCTCCCTACATCCTCTCACCAATTCACATCACCAATCTCCCTACATCCTCTCACCAATTTACATCATCAATCTCCCTACATCCTCTCACCAATTTACATCATCAATCTCCCTACATCCTCTCACCAATTTACATCACCAATCTCCCTACATCCTCTCACCAATTTACATCATCAATCTCCCTACATCCTCTCACCAATTTACATCATCAATCTCCCTACATCCTCTCACCAATTTACATCATCAATCTCCCTACATCCTCTCACCAATTTACATCATCAATCTCCCAGCCTCCTCTCACCAATTTACATCATCACATCAATCTCCCAGCCTCCTCTCACCAATTTACATCATCAATCTCCCAGCCTCCCCTCACCTATTTACATCATCAATCGCCTTACCTCCTTTCCATCTTATACCCTCACCCGCCAGGCTTCGCTTCAATGAACCTCCTCAAACACCCCATCAGGCATCAGTTTACACCTTCACCGACAATTTACACCTCATTCTTTGGATAAAATCGCGTTTCGCTTCCTCTTTTGTATCCACAATATGGAGTAAATATTCCTCCTTCCTTGCATCTATATTCGAAATCATGAAATATACCTTATAATTGTGGTTATCGAGTACCAAATAAACCGAATGGCCCAAACTCTCACCTGGATCCGCGGGCGCCGCCATGACGCAAAACGTTTAAAGAACGTCACTTCCTTTGTTTACACACGAAATCGCGTCCCATTCGAATTATTTTTAATGATGCCACAAACAGTAAATAAACTGTGGACAATGCGGAAACCACCAAACCTAATCGTCACCAATAGCAATATCCTGCACACCACAACTGAACGCTCATTGGCGGGAATGATTCAAACCTTGCAGTAGTGAGTCTACTTCCGCTTTGAACGGCGAAGCAATGTGCTCTCCTCTCCTGAATACGAAGCCTAGTTGTTGTTTTTTAACCGAAGGAAGCCCGACAGTAACAAATACATGATTCAGTTACTTCACTCGGCCATCGATCGCTCTCCTTATGCGGGGTAAGATGGCGGCCGCCTTCCTCAACCAGAGGGGTAAGATGGCGGCCGTCTGCCTTCAACGGAGCGGTAAGATGGCGGCCGTCTGCCTTAATTGAGGGGTAAGATGGCGGCTGCCTGCCTTCAACAGCGGGCATTGGCCAGCACATCACTGAAGCATTCCGATAGAAACATTATTGCCATCCTAATACTACGAGCGCAATAATAATATAACGTGAAAATAAATAATGCGTACGACGAAGGAAAAATAATACAATAATAGTGACTCGTTCCACACGCTCATGAGGCGCTTTTTGAATTGCCAGTGGATGTTAAATATGTGTTTTACAACATGGACAATAAATGATCTTCAATCTTTTGTAATGTGAATTGCTTAATTTTCACATCCCCTTCAAAAAGCCAATCACAACACGCCACGGTGGAGGTTTCCGTCCATCAAGCAGAGCGGGTGGTGACTTGGGTGGCACATTTAAAATTATGATCAAATTTCATTTTAAAATTCGCTGTTACTTGTTTTAAACAGAAAGTACAACTAATTTTAAAGTATATCTTTTCTGCACGAAATTGATGAAGTTAACAAAAGGAGTTAGAATATTTGTTTACAAAGAAATTACGTGAAAGGTAACTACTAACTAGCAAACACGTACAAATGAGGAAAGAATAACTAAATAGACAATACTTTAAATATAGTTAAACGAAATGATTCCATGATATTAATGACAAGTTATTTAATATACTCGATCAACACACGCCGAAACACTTCTGTTCTGAGATAAGATTGTAAAATAAAGGAAATATTATTTTCGTTCATCAACGGATTTACTGTTTTGGTCTTTATTTACGTCAATGTATAAAATTAAACAGGAAATGTTCAAATGACATTTTGATATTTGCGTACAGAGGAAGAAGAAGACTCGAATGGCCACGTCAGCCGGCAGTGTCGCACTCGCACTCGCTTCATTGAGATTCTGAGGTTGCCGTGTTACTGTTAGCACAAGGCGGTAGAGAAAGTGCGGGGCCGTGTTTAGCTCCGTCGGATCCTCGGGTGTCTGCGCGACATGGTGGTCGTGATGGCGAATGACGCCGTACTGCAAGGGCCGCTCCCGACGGCTCCGGGTCTTCAGCTCCCGTCCGGTTTCATCATCGCTTCGAATGTCCTCCGGACCGCTTCTCCTGGGGCGGCGTCGTCGTCTGAGGATGATGACGGAGAGTATTCGGGGTCCATGTCTGAGCGGGAGTCCTCCCGGCCGGTTCACAAGCGCCAAAGGCTCTCCCACCTCACGATCGAAGAGAAAGTCATGCGAAGGTTTGCGCGGGATGGGCGTTCACCTGACTTTCCTTACGTTACCTAAATCAAATGTGCCGGGCGATGACCCGACCTCGCCTTGCCGGGCATAGACCCGACCTCGCTTTGCCGGGCGTAGACCCGACCTCGCCTTGCCGGGCGTAGACCCGACCTCGCCTCGCCTTGCCGGGCGTAGACCCGACCTCGCCTCGCCTTGCCGGGCGTAGACCCGACCTCGCCTTGCCGGGCATAGACCCGACCTCGCCTTGCCGGGCGTAGACCCGACCTCGCCTTGCCGGGCGTAGACCCGACCTCGCCTTGCCGGGCGTAGCCGTAGACCCGACCTCGTCTTGCCGGGCGTAGCCGTAGACCTGACCTCGCCTTGCCGGGCGTAGCCGTAGACCCGACCTCGCCTTGCCGGGTGTAGCCGTAGACCCGACCTCGCCTTGCCGGGCGTAGCCGTAGACCCGACCTCGCCGTGTCGGGCGATGACCCGAACCGACCTCGCCGTGCCGGGCGTTGACCCGACCCGACCTCGCCGTTTTGGGCAGACCCGACCCGACCTCGCCATGCCGGACGTTGACCCGACCCGACCTCACCGTTTTGGGCGTAGACCCGACCCGACCTCGCCGTGCCGGACGTTGACCCGACCTCGCCGTGCCGGACGTTGACCCGACCCGACCTCGCCGTGCCGGACGTTGACTGTTACTTGTCAACAGTCTTGTCAACTGTCAACAGTCTTGTTACTTGTCAACTGTTACTTGTTACTTGTCAACAGTTACTTGTCAACCCGACCTCGCCGTGCTGGACGTTGACTCGACCCACCCTCGCCGTTCCGGGCGTTGACCCGTCCCGACCTCGCCGTGCCGGGCAATGACCCGACCTGACCTCGCCGTGTCGGGCGATGACCCGAACCGACCTCGCCATGCTGGGCGTTGACCCGACCCGACCTCGCCGTTTTGGGCGTAGACCCGACCCGACCTTGCCGTGCCGGACGTTGACTCGACCCGACCTCGCCGTTTTGGGCGTAGACCCGACCCGACTTCGCCGTGCCGGATGTTGACTCAACCCGACCTTGCTGTTCCGGGCGTTGACCCGTCCCGACCTCGCCGTGCTGGGCGATGACCCGAACCGACCTCGCCATGCCGGGCGTTGACCCGACCCGACCTCACCGTTTTGGGCGTAGACCCGACCCGACCTCGCCGTGCCGGACGTTGACTCGATCCGACCTCGCCGTTCCGGGCGTTGACCCGTCCTGACCTCGCCGTGCCGGGCGATGACCCGAACCGATCTCGCCGTGTCGGGTGTAGACCCAACCCCACCTCGCCATGCCGGACGTTGACCCGACCCGACCTCGCCGTGCCAGACATTGACCCGACCTCGCCGTGCCGGACGTTGACCCGACCCGACCTCGCTGTGTTGGGTGTAGACTCAACCCGACCTCGCCGTGTCAAGTGTAGACCCGACGTCAACGTATCGGGTGGAGACCCCACATGACCCCCGAGCCTGCCGTGCCAGGCGTAGACCCGACATGACCGACCCTGTCGTGTTGCGTGTCAGCACAGAAGGTTTACCATTGATGTTTCTTTTCACAGATCGTCTTCTTTTAACATTAATATCTTTCTCTGTGGGTTCGTACACGAATCATCAGTCATTAAGAGGAGACCCCTACAGTAGTTTCACGTGAAATACAATGGCATTAGTAGAGGATGGACAGACGTGTATGTATGTAATATTGGATTCAAGCCTGAGTCGCCAGCATCACAAACCACTATTTCAGAGGGGAACACCAAACCGGCCACTTAGGACTATTTTTAAGAGCAGTGGAGATTGTGGGGAGGTTGATGTACTTCACTTGGACCAATGTGGTTGACTGGTAGTGGTGTATCGGTGGTTCTCCAAGTAGTTCCTCAAAGCCAATGAGCGCACGCAGAGAAAACCTTTGGGTGATGGGTTTGGGATTCAAACTTGCTTCCACAACAAGTCTTCCAGATTTATTTACTTTCCCATTTGTTTCGCGATGCACATGAAATGAAAGTTTTCTACGGACAAAGCGCGAGTGTATCGCTTCAACCGCATGCTTGCTGTAAATGGTGGGTGTTGTCACGATCCCACGTGTGTGCAGAACAGCTGACAAAGCGAGTGGTATGCGTCTCTAACTATAGGACCTTGGGTGCTGTGGTTGTGGTTTGCAGGAAGTTGAAAAACCGTGTGGCTGCACAGACAGCCAGAGACCGTAAGAAAGCTAGAATGACAAAGCTGGAGCAACAAGTGGAAAGGCTGCTCGCTCAGGTACGTGGCGGAGATGTGGAGTGAGTAACATATTGATGTTTAACTCTCAAACCGGTCTCCTACCTCCAATGTGTGGTGGCGCCTTGTTAAGTCTTCCCCTGGTGCTCCCCCTTTATCCCGTCCCTCAAGTCAAACTGCCACTCCTGTCATACCACTCCCTCCAAAACAGAATCGACAGTTGGCGGATGAAAATCGCCAGCTGGAGGAGCGTGCCGCCTGTCTCCTTTCTGCAAACGCACATCTTCAGCGGCGCCTTGCCAATGAAGAGGGAAAGGTGTGTTGGTTGTTGGGTCATTTGGTGTGAAGGATCTGTCTTTTTATTTGAGGTCTATGCCATGAAGGTTTTGAGTTTTGTGCTTGGACTAGATGCGATGCTCAAAACTTTGTTTGCTCCCAACTTTAGATTTAACTTTGTTTCCTCCCATGCTTGCCCTGTTTCAACGCAGGCCAATTTGAGCCAAGAGGTTGGCTCTGGGAATACTGATAGTTGCAGGCTTCTTGAGTCAGCAGAACTTGAGCATTGTGCCCCTCTGCAGCAGAGGCAGGCCTGGACAACAGCTTTCCCAATTTGCCACCTCCATCAGACCTTGCTGGCGAGCCTTCTGTGGCTCAGGTGAGTGGTTTTGGTTCATTGCAGGGTGATTGTTACAAGATTATTCAATGTTTTTCTGCTTGTCTGTTAATCAACCCCTTCCCCTCTGAAACCTTTTTTTGATTGTGCTTTCCCTCCCCTTACCCCCCCACCCCCTTTCTTCTTCACCACAAAGTTGGATATTTTGGATTCTCTCCTCGAAACCATTACATCCGATTGGTTACAGCCACCGACATTTGACCCCATTGCCTCCAAAAGTTGCGACACGGTCACAAGTCCAGAGGTCGACTTGTTCGAAGATTCGGAAGGTTCGATGGGCGTACCGTCCCCCACCTTGATGTCACCACACACAGCTTTGGTTAGTCCTCAGCCAGCTCTAGATTCCATCAATGCAGTGATACGACGAGACCATTTCTACTCGCGACCATTGCACCGGACTGGGGGTTATGACACGAGAGGCCCGGAAGATTCAAGTTCCAGCCGAGAAAATGGTTTGATTGAGGCTAGTAAATATGGGGATGAGGACGCTTGGGAAGATTGCAGTCACACCTGGTCAGTGGAGGAATCTGTGATCAGTTCCACAGGTGTTTGTGTTTCAAGTCCATTGGATGTGCTTGGATTAGCCGAGATGCTGGTGGAGGGCTACGAGATCGATAAAGTAGAGTGCTGGAACGATTACTCACCCTTTCCTGAAGAACTCTTTCCACAACTGCTGGCTGTTTAAACAAGTAGTTTGAGATGTGATTGGTTTAGAGAATAAGGGTTGGTTTTGAGAAGTATTGGATTTATTGAAAGTGCAATTTATTTAAATGAAATGGGGGTGGGTGGTCGGCTTCAGGTCCACTGTCCTAATTAATTAATTTTACACATTCACAGCGAGAAGTGGGAGTGTGAGATTGTCACATCTCGTACTTCTGTAAACCGGCCTATTGTATAAAACTTCCCAAGAGTTTGCAAATGTAGTGATTCTTGTACATGGAGAGAGGATTTGAGATCACGGGGGAATTTATTGAACAGCGATTCTTTACTTTTACATAGTGCAGCCATCTACCAACTGGATGTGCATCGCCATGTGACTGCATGTCCTGATTATTGCCTGGGCAATCAAAACGTATTTGCTTGATCGGAAGCCTTTTCGATTTATGGATTTAGATGCAAATCACCCTTGTTATTATGCTGCCTGTATAGCATGTGATGGTGGATAAATAGTATTGTGTAATTGTGTTGGCACCATACCGTACATGATTGGTTTCTCACCTTTTCCCTTGATTGTCGCTCGCAACGCAGAAAAGATCAAATATATAATGTTACTCGTGGGGAGAATCTTACTATAATTCACTAAATGTCCGTCTGTCTGTCTGTCCGTCTGTTCGAAGGTACCGCAAAAACGGCTGAACCGATCTCAACGATATTTTGGGTGGGTAATCCTGGGATCCCCTTGAGTAAAATAGGATATATTGTTTTTCCAATTTCAGCTTTGGCCTCCAGTATTTTCAGGTTTGGACTCTCGCATAACGTTATTTTCCCGGGTGCCGCACAAATGCACCGATCGCTGCACCGATCGGACTCGGTGACCTCGGATAAAGACCTTTTATAAGGACATGGGTTGAATCACTGCTTGAGAGAATGCCAACCCCCTCCCCGCCATCACGGTCGTCTCTCCAACTCACAATCCCATGAGATATGTGGAAAGGACGACCCAAAACCAATTATCTTCTTTTTGATTCGTATATAAACATCATTAAAAGCAAATAATGACCTCGGCCAAATTTCAAACGACGTGGGTTTAATCTCTTCATGAGATAATTCCACATAGCTATTTGGGCAGTGTATACGCTAACAGATCGCTGTCTCCATCGATCTTGCCAAGGCCTTAACACCTATCGGCTCAAAATCCTTTTAACTGTTGACTTGGTAGTTTTTACAATGAAGGAAACATTAACAATGTTGTTAAAAGTTTATTTTGTGATTAATTTGTGATTGGAGTTATTTTGTTTGGAATGAAAAAAAGAGATATCGAGTTCAAGTAAATGACGACATGCCGTGATGGTTTCTATTTTCTAAACGTGAACTTCGCGGATCGCCATATGCAGATTCGCCACGGTCCCACGATCCATGTTTCTATACGTGAACGTACCCATTTGTTTGCGAACGGGTATGTTTTTCATGGAAGTCCTTCACGAACTTGCTGTTCATGTCTGACGTGCGACTGAGGATGCTACAAGAATGTGGAATTTATTGGTTTCATGCTTTAGCATTCGCCGTATCTGCATTGCCTGTTTGCTTCTGGCCCCCCACCCGTGTGTAGCACGGGTATCTCACTAGTATCGAATAATTAAGGCAATTTTAAAACGTGTAAATTTTGCTATGGCTTTTGAGTAAAACGTGTGCTGCTTTTCAATGTGTAAAGCGTTTCGTTTTGTTGCATCATCATCTTTCCCATAAATAACTCTAAATAAATCGTTCATGAAACCTCTGCTTGGTATGGGTTTATTTCCTGAGTGTCTGGGTGGAGTTTGTACTAAAGTCTGGTTTAAACCTTACTTTCATACCATTTTATGGAGCATGTAGATTAAGTCTGTTTAATCTTTAGTTAAACCATAAAGGGGAGGCGCTGGACTATGTTGGTTTAAACTTTAGTTTCATACCATGAACACTGTTAAGTGCAGTCTGCAGGCTGTTCAAATGCGTTCCAAAACTGATGGTTGGTCAGATTGCGTGCGAAGGCAAGAGGCGGGAAAATGTTCCTTATAATTAAAATGGTTTAGTACTTTAGTATAACAATATTGGAGGGAAGACAAGACGCTAATGATACCGTAAAAATAAACAGACAGACCTGGCGCTCAAAAGACGAGAAAATAAAGGAGCACATGTATAATACAGGGATATATGAAACTGGATATCTGCGCTCACAAAGCGATTTCCAAGGGTAGCCGGGGGAGGCTTACCACTGGTGATCACGGGCGACTTCTCTTCGCACTAGATCCGCGTGCTGGAGGATATGTTATTTATTTATTTGGCATGGGGGTGGTGTACTTTGAATGTTTTGCTACTTGTTTGTTTTTCTTCATGTTTTTTTGTTTGTTTGTCCGGGCGATATCTCAGCCATCCTTTGAGATCGGAAGCTGAAATCTGGGCACAATAGTGAGCAAGTGCTTTGACAAAAACGGTACTTTTTATTTTTTGATTAATCAATTAATTTATTAATTACTTAATTATGATCGATTTATGAGGTTCTTCAAAAAGGTTCCCTTTTTGGACAAAAGGACAAAAGGACAAAAAGGACAAAGGACAAAAAGGACAAACAAACAAAAGGACAAAAGTTTTGGACAAAAAAAAAAAAGGAAAAAGGTTCAGAAAAAAAAAGAGGTTGCTTCAAAAAGGGGACCGAAAAACAACAACAACCACGGTTCCCGAAAAAGGCCAACCCCCGCTTTGCGGGGAAAAATGGCCTCTAAAGGTGGTTTTATTTTTATTTTTACTAGGGCATGCCCGTACTATATATATATCTAAAATTATATCCCCCCCCTCTATTTACATGAAATGGTTTGGTCCATTCGCAAAGCCAAAGCGAACGGCTTGCGAGTACGGTGACAATCCCCCCCCTCTATTTACATGAAATGGTTTGGTCCATTCGCAAAGCCAAAGCGAACGGCTTGCGAGTACGGTGACAATCCCCCCCCTCTATTTACATGAAATGGTTTGGTCCAAAGCGAACGGCTTGCGAGTACGGTAGAACCCCCCCCCTCTATTTACATGAAATGGTTCGGTCCATTCGCAAAGCCAAAGCGAACGGCGAACGGCTAAATCGCCATAGCTCGGTAACTACTTGTCCGATTAATATGAAACCTTGAAAAGGCACATCCTCAGGTCCCCAGCAATATACCTGGCAAGTTTCAAGTATATCGGACCCGTGGTTGTCGAGAAACAGCGGTCACAGACACACAGACACACACACACACACACACACACACACACACAGACACACACACATACACACAGAGATTACTGGAATTATAGATAGACTAGGGCGTGCCCCTACGTGGGTGCAAAAAAACATGCGTGCAAACAACAACAACAAAAAAAAACTTTGAAACCACGTGGCAGTAACGACCACAGAACCCCCCCCCCCCCTCTATTTACATGAAATGGTTTGGTCCATTCGCAAAGCCAAAGCGAACGGCTTGCGAGTACGGTAGAACCCCCCCCCCCCCCCTCTATTTACATGAAATGGTTTGGTCCATTCGCAAAGCCAAAGCGAACGGCGAACGGCTAAATCGCCATAGCTCGGTAACTACTTCTCCGATTAATTTCAAACCTTGAAAAGGCACATCCTCGGGTCCCCAGCAATATACCTGGCAAGTTTCAAGTATATCGGACCGGTAGTTGTCGAGAAACAGCGGTCACAGACAAACACACACACACACACACACACACACACAGACACACAGAGATTACTGGAATTATAGATAGATGAGGGTGTGGCGGACACAAAAGCCCACTGGCGTGGTGACATCATTCCACGCACCAAGTGGGCGGTGGCCACGCCCGAGGGGTAGGCGTGGCCTCAGGATATACACCGGGCGACCAGCCCGGAAGAGTTCAGTGTTACAGTGTAGTCTTACAATAAAGACGTTCATATGTTACCGCTTGTCCGCTTCCTCCTTGCTCACAAGCAGCGCGCGTAACGCCGCGCTTTACTGGTGACCCTCGACGTTGGATCTGCCGGAGCGATCCTTCCACACGCGACGCCATCGCCATGGCCGCCTTCGTCAAACTTCCGGAATTTTGGGAGGCTCAGGCCGAAGTCTGGTTCGTCCAGGCCGAAGCCCAATTTCAGCTTCGGCACCTCACCGGCGATGACACGCGCTACTGCCACGTCGTCGCCTCCCTCGGGCCCGGCACGGCCGCTCGAGTTGTGTCCGTCCTTCGCCACCCACCGGACGGCCACAAGTACGAGGCACTCAAGCGGCTACTCCTAGCCACGTTCAGCCCCACGGACGACGCACGGGCCGACCGCCTCCTGGATCTCCCCGAGCTCGGTGAGACGCGCCCGTCGGTCCGAATGGACCATATGCTGTCACTGTTGAGCGACGAAGCCCCCGGTTCGCTATTCCGGGCGCTTTTCCGTCGCCAACTTCCAGCGCAGGTTCGCCTCGCGTTGGCCGGGACCGGGCTAACGGAACCCCGAGCATTGGCGGCCGAGGCGGACAAGTACTTCGCCGCTTCGGACACGCGGGCGAGCGTTGGCGTGGCCGTCACGGCCTTCGACGCTGATGTTCCACAGCATCATCTTCTACAGCACGCTGAAGTTCAGCAGCATGCTGATACGCACCTCGTGAACGCCGCCACACCCCGCCCACCGCCGCGGCGAAAACCGCCACCGCGGGGAAACCCGTCGACTCCACCGGCCTGGCGGAGCCAGCCGCGCTCCTCCAGCTCCACCACCTGGTGCTGGTTCCACGCCAAGTTCGGCCACGAAGCTCGGCGGTGTCATCCGCCGTGCTCCTTCAACGGGTCGGGAAATGCCCGGGCCGGCGCTCAATTGTGGCGATGAGCGCCGGCCGTTCGAGCAGCCTGCTGTTCATAACGGACACCTTCTCCGGGCGCCGTTACCTGTGCGACACGGGAGCACAGGTGAGTGTCATTCCCGCCGGCACGTCAGACAAGCACGCCGCGGGTGGGGGCCCCGCGCTGCTTGCCGCGAACGGGACGCCCATCCGTACGTACGGAAAACGCTGCCTCTCTCTGCGGTTTGGAGGGCAGGTTTTCCGATGGACGTTCGTCACCGCCGACGTGCCCATGGCACTGCTTGGCGCGGACTTCCTGTGCGCTAATGGGCTCCTGGTCGACGTCAAGCGCAGACGGCTTGTCCAGGCCGAGACGTTCAGCTCGCTCGCATGTGCGTTGCCCAGCTCAACGAGCGGCTTGCCAAGCGGCTTGCCGAACGATTCGGTTCCGGCCACGTTGGTCTGTACGCTTCCGGCAGCGGACGCATTCACCCGCCTCCTCGCCGGCTTCCCGGCCCTCACGCGGCCCACCTTCTCGGCGGGGGCCGTCAAGCACGGGGTGGCCCATCACATCCCCACCGTCGGGCCACCGGTCTACGCCCGGGCACGCCGCCTCGAGCCGACGAAGCTGGCGGTGGCAAAAGCGGAGTTCGCTACCCTGGAGCGACTCGGCATCGTTCGGCGCTCAGAGAGCGCTTGGGCGTCGCCGCTGCACATCGTGCCGAAGCCCGGCGGGGGATGGCGACCGTGCGGGGACTATCGCCGTCTCAATGACGCCACGACTCCTGACCGCTACCCCGTCCCCCACATTCAGGACTTTTCCGCCCGTTTGGCGGGCAGGTCCTTCTTCTCGAAGGTGGACCTCATACGCGGCTACCATCAGGTCCCCGTCAGGCCGGAGGACGTCCCGAAGACGGCGGTCATCACGCCATTCGGACTCTTCGAGTTCCTGCGCATGCCCTTCGGTCTGAAGAATGCGGCTCAGGCGTTCCAGCGACTGATGGACAGCGTCCTGCGCGACTTGGATTTTGTCTACGTCTACCTGGACGATATCCTCGTCGCCAGCGCGTCCCGCGAAGAGCACCTACGCCACCTCCGCACGCTCTTCGAACGCCTGGGCCAGCATGGCCTGATTGTGAACCCCGCAAAGTGCCGGTTCGGCGCCGCCACAATCGATTTTCTGGGGCACCGTGTCACCAGGCACGGAGCCGTCCCCCTGCCGGCCAAGGTGGAGGCGGTGAAGGGGTTTCCGCGCCCCCGCACGATCAGAGGGCTGCAGGAGTTCCTGGGCATGGTGAACTTTTACCATCGGTTCCTGCCCCGTATCGCCCAGCTCCTGCGCCCCCTGCACGAAGCTCTCCGAGGTAAGCCGGGCAAAGGCGACGTTACCTGGACCGAGCAGATGGACACGGCGTTCACGGGCGCGAAGCTCGCCTTGGCTAACGCCACCATGCTCGCGCACCCGGCGCCCGATGCACCGATCGCCCTCACCACCGATGCCTCGGACTACGCGGTGGGCGCGGTGCACGAGCAATGGGTGCGTGGAGCTTGGCAACCGCTGGCGTTCTTTAGCCGGCAGCTTCGCCCGCCCGAACGCCGTTACAGTACCTTCGACCGCGAGTTGCTCGGACTTCACTTGGCGGTCAGGCACTTCCGCCATCTGCTCGAGGGCCGGGCGTTCACTGCCTTCGTCGACCACAAGCCGCTGATCTTCGCGATGGGCAAGGTCACCGAGCCGTGGTCGGCCCGGCAGCAGCGTCACCTCTCGGCCGTGTCCGAGTACACGACGGACATCCAGCACGTCGCGGGGAAGGACAACCCGGTGGCGGATTGCCTTTCCCGGGCCGTCGCCCACGCAGTCCACCTCGGCATCGACTATGCCCGGATGGCAGCGGACCAGGCCGCTGACCCCGACGTCCAGGCCTTGCGGACCGCCGTCACGGGCCTCCGCGTCACCGAGGTGCCGTTCGACGGCGCGGGCGCGGCCCTCTTGTGCGACGTCTCCCTCGGGCGTCCTCGCCCCATTGTGCCCGCGGGCTGGCAGCGCCAGGTGTTTGACGCCATCCACGGCCTGTCCCACCCGGGCGCGAGGGCCTCCCAAAGGCTGATCGCCGACAAGTTCGTCTGGCATGGCCTCCGGAAGGCCGTCCGCGGCTGGGCCAGGACATGCCTCGCGTGCCAGCGCGCCAAGGTGCACCGGCACACCCAGGCCCCGTTGGCCCCGTTCACGGTGCCGGAACGCCGGTTTGACCACGTCCACGTGGACCTGGTGGGACCTCTGCCCCCCTCGCGGGGTTTCACCCACGTCCTCACCATGGTGGACCGCACCACCCGGTGGCCGGAGGCCGTGCCCTTGGCGTCGACAACGGCGGCCGATGTCGCGCAGGCTTTCATCGCCACCTGGGTCGCCCGGTTCGGCGCCCCCTCAGACATCTCATCCGACCGCGGCCCCCAGTTCACCTCGGAGCTCTGGGGGGCGGTTGCGCAGGGGCTCGGGGTCCGGCTGCACCGAACCACGGCCTACCACCCCCAGGCTAACGGCCTGTGTGAGCGATTTCACCGCTCATTGAAGGCCGCGCTCCGGGCCACCCTCCGCGACGGCGGCTGGGTCGACAGGCTCCCCTGGGTCCTGCTGGGCCTCCGGACGGCGCCCAAGGAGGACCTGCGTGCATCCGCGGCGGAGTTGGTCTTCGGGCAACCGCTGCGGGTGCCGGGCGAGTTCCTCCCCGACTCCACGGCACCATGGTCCGCGGCACAGCAGCGCTCCGCTCTGCAAGAGACCGCCCAGAGGTTCGCCCCGGTGCCAACGGCATGCCACGGGCACCCACCGACGCACGTCGCCCCGGAGCTTCGCACGGCGGAGTACGTCTTCGTCCGCCACGATGCCCATCGGACACCACTGCGGCCCCCGTACGACGGGCCTTTCCGCGTGCTGGAGACCGGGGCGAAGCACTTCACCCTGGACATCGGCGGTACTCCTGACCGCGTTTCGGTAGACCGCCTCAAGCCGGCCCACCTCGATGTGGACCATCGGTGGATGTGGACCATCGGCCAGTGGCCCGACCCCCACGTCGGGGCCGCCCTCCTGCGGGCGGACCCCCGGCACCGCCCAGCCCCACCGCCACGGCGCCCCCCGGTCCTGCACCCATCCCAGGGGCAGCCAGGGGCATCCCACCTGGTATCCCTGCACCCCAGACGCCGCCGATCGCCAGGGGGCGCTTCGGCCGGGTCATTCGTCTGCCCCGCAAACTGGCCCTCCAGGTGCGCGGGAATTCTGGGGGGGCGCGTGTGGCGGACACAAAAGCCCACTGGCGTGGTGACATCATTCCACGCACCAAGTGGGCGGTGGCCACGCCCGAGGGGTAGGCGTGGCCTCAGGATATACACCGGGCGACCAGCCCGGAAGAGTTCAGTCTCAGTGTTACAGTGTAGTCTTACAATAAAGACGTTCATATGTTACCGCTTGTCCGCTTCCTCCTTGCTCACAAGCAGCGCGCGTAACGCCGCGCTTTAAGGGAATCATTTATTTTCTTTCTCATCTGGGCAATATCTCAGGCACTGAGTTAGGAAGCTGTCATTTGGACATGACAATGAACCAAGCAATTTGGCTGTAAAGTGTATTTTTGATTTGTTCATTAACTAGCAAGAGTACAGTACCCGGCGTTGCTGGGGATGGGGGTGGGGGGGAGGGGTGAGAAAGGGAGTTGGGAGAGGGGAGAGGGAGGGGAAAGATATACTACATATACATCTTTTGGGGGTGGGGGGGGCTTTGACAGGCCCCTAGATTTGGGGGAGGGGAGAAGGAAGGAGGTGGCATCACACAGTACACATTTACATAGATTAATTTACGCTCCTCTCCCGGTCCCCCACGCCCCCGAATGAGGCCACGGCCACATAGCCTATGTTACCCCCCCCCCCCCCCAGACAAAGTTGTATTAATTTGTATTTGTACACCGAGTAAAGTATAAAAGCGTTGCCAGCTGGAGTACCCGGTGTTGCTCAAGCAAAAAATAAACGTTCACATATTTGAAATGAGGGCAAATATAATGGAAAAGCAATTACATCAAAAATCAGAATCCATCACAAATGTCAAATCATTTTACCTTTTCGTTGAATATATGCTGGTGAATGTGCAGTTCATCACGTTTCCGAGTTAAGTATGAAGACGTTCAGGAAGAAGAAGAAGACTTACCACCAACTTCGATCTCTTCTGGAATTGTTTGACTATTTGTGTTCAAATGTCTGGTAATTGTTTTGTATTTATTTATGCGAATGCGTACTTGTACAGAACTGTCATTAATCAAAAAGGCTTCGGCACTATAAAGCGATTTTTATAAAATCCCAAAAAAAACCAACCTTTTTTTTTTTTGTTCCTAAAACACTCCCAGGCACCCACTGATGAACCTATGGAAATTTGACGAAGATCCATTCAGCCATCTGAGAAAAATAGCGACACAGACAGACCAACCAACGGCTCTTGTATAGTAGATTATATAATTATTCAATTAATTTTTTTTTTTTTTATAGTTCGATTTGGATGAAACGGTGGTGGTTTAGGTATGCTATTGGCTAATTGAATAATAATTTCATTATTTTACGATTCTTATTTTATTCTGTTTTTCATTATTAATCATTTATTTTCTTTCTCATCTGGGCAATATCTCAGGCACCTTTTGAGTTAGGAAGCTGATATTTGGACACGACAGTGACCAAGTGATTTGGCGACAAAGAATATTTTGATTTATTGATTGATCGATTAATTAATTATTTTCCTGAAAAATTAATTATTTAATTTTCAAAATGTTACAGCTTCGAATGAAACACTGGTGGTTTGGGTATGCATCCTGGAGCCTATATCATCCTGGAGCCATCAGGTGGTTGCATCGCTCTAATGACTTGTGGAGCTAATTCCTGGAAGGCTGTAACTGATGTGCATGGTAGCTGATTGCAGATCCTTACAGTTCTTGGGAAGAAAGAATCAATTGTAGCTTTAGGTATGACATACAGTATTTGAGTTGATGATCAGATCTCCCGAAGAATGTGGCGGATACAATAACGGTTGGAAATAGGAATGTACAGGGGTTGGACAATTGTGAATGTACATGGGTTGGACAAAAAAATGGGAACACCTGTGAAAATGTGCAGTTTATTTATAAATAGTGAGTAATAACTCTTGCAGACAATACAGCATGAATCCTGTGTGCGATTGAGTGTTACAAGTTTTGCACATCTAATGGAGATTTATTACTCAATTCCTCGATCAGAAAGGGTTCAAAGAGGGACATTGGTGGGAAAATTTGCTCCTATATAAAAAAAACCACCTTTAGAGGCCATTTTTCCCCGCAAAGCGGTGGTTGGCCTTTTTCGGGGACCGTGGTTGTTGTTTTTCGGTCCCCTTTTTGAAGCAATTCTCTATAATTCTCTATAATATATATGCTTCTCTATAATTGACCACAATGGCTCAAGAATCCAGGGTATTTAAAAATTCCGGAATCAAAGGGATAATTATTTTACAATTATATTATAATTGGTCAAATTGTAATCCATCGAATCTGGATCCGGATCGTATAAAGATTTAAGTGATTCTTCACCATTGAGAGGGCAAACAACTATATCTATAGTGTGATATCTCAAAGTTGTGGACAGGTTCGGAGGAAACTAGGTGGATGAGTTGGATAGGTGACGAGGACAAGCCGATTAGATTTTGGTTCAGGTCTTAATCCAGATCTGGCCTATCAGTGGGATACAAAACATGAACTGTTCAGCCTGTTGGAGGTATGCTCTCTACCGGTGCTACTCAGCGAGGGTGGATTGGAACATTACCATCTTGTAAAATGGCACCTCCTTCAGGAAACGAAGTTTGTATCATGCAATGGGTCACCAAGGATGGCTTCATATAGTCATTTGCAGTTACTCTGCAGTGTATTGTACTAATCGTGCATAAAGATTGACTTGAGATTGCTGCCCGAATCATTACAGAGCCTCCTCCAAGTTTAGCTGCCGGTGTCAGGGTGCTCGGCATCCTTGGGCTCTCTCCAAACGTAGACTTTCATTTGTTGGAAATAGAGAGGAGGAGGACTCATCTGACCATGTTACATTTGTGCACTGTTCCAAAGTCCAGTCCTTGTGTTCATTCCATGCACCACTTTTTGTGAGATAAAACATAAATTGTCTTCATCAAGGGTTTGCAAATGGAACCTTTGCCATGAAACTCGATTTCGTGCAATGCACGACTAGTTGTTTTTTCATTACTTATTTATTTTTTGTATACCAAGACGAGGCTCGTGTAAGAGCTAACAAATCAAACATATAATAAAGGGAGCGGGAGACGAGAAGGGGCGAGAAAGGTAAGCACAACCACAGTAGAGAACAGGGACATCGGGAGATCTGTGGACGGGAGAGGGCTGGGGCGGGGCTCACGGGATAAACAAGATGGAAACTACAAGGTCTTTCAGGAAAGAAAA
Organism: Myxine glutinosa; assembly: GCF_964187855.1. Lineage (NCBI taxonomy): Eukaryota > Metazoa > Chordata > Myxini > Myxiniformes > Myxinidae > Myxine > Myxine glutinosa. The sequence goes on along the minus strand of NC_136264.1, from coordinate 135,748,431 downwards.
CGGAATTTGAAGGAGGTGGATTTGGGATGTATTAACGGGGGTGGAAAAGATGAAGGTTATGGATGGGGGAAGATAAGAGTTGGTGGTGAACAGCTGTTTTAAAGACCTGGAGGGAGGAGTGGGATTGAAGGGAGTGGGGAAGTTTGTTCCAGAGACGGGAGAAAAGAGGAACGAAAGAGTGAAGGTGAATAGAGAGTTACTCCATTTTGTCGCAGGTTGTGACCACAGTGGGGTCATTCTCAGTCTTTCGTTTGACTTGGCCAGCGTTCAAACCAATGAACACTCAGACTCGGAGCAGACGCTCTAACCATTTCGCCACCGAGTCTATTGTGCTGCTGAAAGCTGCCTGTTATATCCCACTATCTTTCTATATGAAATAAAGCAAAATCTGTATGTTTGTTCCCTATGGAATCGACAACGTCTTGGTTGACCTCCATCAAATTTTTCACTCATGATTGGGTTACCCAGGGTCAGGTCATGGCCATTACATAAATCCCTCCTCCCCTCTCTCACGAGTGTGTATACAACGAGATTTTTTTAATTCGGCAATTTTTAAATGATGTCATTGGCCCTAAATTGCTTGATGGTGCGCATGCGCAGATACCCCAGGAAGCTGAAGAGATTAGGACGAATTCAAATGTATTACGTGTCTGGCTGGAGTCAGGACTGTTACTTGGAATGGCTCACCAAGCTTCTTCAAAGATACTTGTAAAAGTACCTCTGAGTGACGACTGTGCCTCCGCACAACGAAAGACTCGGATAACTTTCTCAACATGGCAAAAGGGCACCGACACGTGCACAAACTCCCGGCCAGTTGAGTCAGCGGAATGGAGTGGAAGGATGTGTGATACACAACGGATTATGAATGGACTGTGTATCTGGATTTGGTTCTTCTGAACACCAATGGAAATGACATCTGGGGCTTGTGCGTTTACAGGGTAAGTTTATTTACGATTAATCATGTTTTGTGTGTATGGGGAGGGGCGGGGGGGTGTGGCAAAGGAGGGAGAGGGAGTAGGGGAGGAGCGCTACGGGTAGAGTCCCTCTATAGTGAGAGTTACGACAACCCGGAATTAGAAGCCATTTTGTTTCCATTGTTTGCGCCACGCACTAGTGCGCTGCCCGCTAGTGTGTATACATTGTGCGTAACCTAGTACAAAATTTGAGTGCCTACATTGTGTAATTTGTGATTTGCACCGTGCCCCTCGCTTTTGATATGATTTTCTCTTAGTCCAGGATAAGAATCGGATTTTGTTTATTGCAATAATCTTTGTTCAGAAATGTAGTTTTATGTGGGGAGGAGAGGGAGGAGAGGGGGAAAAGGAATAAAAGGGAAAGAGGGGACAGGAAGTGCCTATCATTTTCTGGACTACCTTGCTCTCTTGCGTCTTACTTTCTTGACTAGCATGCATGCACACAAAGCCCACAATGTGAACATTTTCAAATCTCTGTTAAAGACTCGTTTATTTGAAAATGCCTACATCTGATTATATCTTAGGTTTTCTTCTTGTATAGTTTATATTTGTATATTCATCTCGTTGGCTTTCTTCTCTTTTCTAAGCGCTTAGAGGCTCCTGCAATTTACTCGATATAAATTCCTATTATTATAATGTGGGAGCTGTGCTCGCACGATAAAGCCAGACAAAATGGACGACACAGGAACGAAGTTTCACCGAGCTATTTATTTAGCTCAAAACCAAAGAACTCAAAAGCACACTGAATCCGCCCCTCGAACGGGCCGGCAATTTATATCGCAAACTGAACACACAAAAGGCACGCCTCAGGCGGGGCGTGGTATGCAAAATCGGTAACTCACGCCTCTCGACAGGGCGTGGTATGCAAGGCAAGTGTTCGCCCGAGAAAGACAAGTCTGGACATGCCCGGGCGAGTCCGGACACGTGACCGCTCGCCGGTTGCGTCATCGGCCGGTGCACGGTAATTGTGTCATGCTTCCGGTAACCGCTACATGCGCCCCCCCCAGAATTAACCTGCACCGGGAGAGTCAGTTTGAGGGGGGTCCTGATGACCCGGCCGAAACGACCCCTGGCGATTCATGTGGGGGTGGTAGGTGGCGTGGCGGTGGATGGTCGGGCGGGGGGCTTGGTTGATGGGGGACGGCCCCGTCGTGGAGGAAGGGCCAACCGTGGAGGTTGGTCGAGGTCCAAATGGGCCGGCTTGAGGCGGTCCACGGAGATGCGGTCCGGCTTGCCACCGATGTCGACGATGAATGACGTGTCGTCGCTCTTCAGGACCCGGAAAGGTCCATCGTACGGCGGCCGGAGCGGACCCGATGTGCGTCGTGCCGGATAAAAACGTACTCCGCAGTGCGAAGTGCTGAGGGGACGTGGGGTTGGGAGCAGCCGACGTGGGCACGGGGGCGAATCTCCTGGCGGCCTCCTGGATGTCCGAGCATTGGCGAGCCGCGGACCAGGGGCCGGTGGCGTCAGGGATGAATTCGCCCGGCATGCGCAGTGGCTGGCCGTAGACCAGCTCGGCGGTGGAAGCCTGGAGGTCCTCTTTAGGGGCCGTTCGAAGGCCCAATAGGACCCACGGGAGCCTGTCGGCCCAACCGTCGTCCTGGAGGCTGGCTCTGAGAGCGGCCTTCATCGAGCGGTAGAACCGCTCGCACAAGCCGTTGGCTTGGGGGTGGTAGGCCGTGGTGCGGTGAAGCTTGACCCCCAAGGCCTGGGCGACCGCGCCCCAAAGCTCGGAGGTGAATTGCGGGCCTCTGTCAGAGGAGATGTCCGAGGGGGCGCCGAAACAGGCAATCCAGGTGCCAACGAAGGCCTGCGCCACATCGGCGGATGTTGTTGATGCCAGCGGGACGGCCTCCGGCCACCTGGTGGTCCTGTCCACCATCGTGAGGAGGTGGGTGAAGCCCCGCGAGGAGGGGAGGGGTCCCACCAGGTCCACATTGACGTGGTCGAAGCGCCACGCGGGCACGTCAAATGGTGCCAACGGGGCCTGGGTGTGCCGGTGGACCTTCGTGCGCTGGCAGGCGACACAGGCATTGGCCCAGTCACGGATGTCTTTACGGAGACCGTGCCAGACAAACTTTCCTGCCATGAGCTTCTGTGATGCTTTCCGGCCCGGGTGGAAAAGGCCGTGGAGGGCGTCAAAAATGTGCCGCTGCCATCCGGTGGGCACGATGGGGCGAGTTTGGCCCAGGGAAACGTCGCACAGGAGAACTGTGCCTGTGTCCTCGAAGGGGACGTCGGCCAACCGCAGGCCTGTGTCCGCTGTCCGGAGGGCTTGCACCGCGGGGTCGGCGGTCTGGTCGGCCGCCATGCGGGCGAAGTCCACACCCAGGTGGACGGCGTTCGCGCCGGACCGGGAGAGGCAATCGGCCACAGCGTTGTCCTTGCCCGCAACGTGCCGGATGTCCGTCGTAAATTCGGACACGGCGGAGAGGTGGCGCTGCTGACGGGCCGACCACGGCTCCGTAACCTTGGCCATGGCAAAGACCAGGGGTTTGTGGTCCACAAACGCCGTGAACGGGCAGCCCTCCAAAAGATGGCAGAAGTGGCGAACAGCCACGTAAAGGCCGAGGAGATCGCGGTTGAAAGCGCTATACCTGCGCTCGTTAGGTCGAAGCTGCCAGCTGAAGAAGGCCAGCAGTTGCCAAGCTCCGTTCACCCACTGTTCATGCATGACGCCCACCGCGTAGTCGGAAGCGTCCGTGGTAAGGGCGATGGGTGCGTCGAGCGCCGGGTGTGCCAGCATGGTCGCGTTGGCGAGGGCCAGCTTAGCGCCCGTGAACGCCGCGTCCATCTCTGTGGTCCAGGCAACGTCGTGCTTGGCCGGCTTGCCCCGGAGGGCTTCGTACAGGGGGCACATAAGTTGGGCGGCGCGAGGCATGAACCGGTGGTAAAAATTTACCATCCCCAAAAATTGCAACACTGAGGTTATGAAGCACTCTTTGCACGGGAAAAATTTTCTTCTTTCCCTTCCTGCCCTCCCCCAAAACGAAGAGGCCTGTCAAAGCCACCCCCACCCCCTCAATGGATGTATATGTAGTATACCTTTTCCCTCCCTCTCCCCTCACCTCCCTTTCCTCTCCCCCCTCCCTTTGTTGCTTCCTCGACTCGACTTACGACTAGTTACTCGACTTGCAACTGTTAAAACAAGTACTCGACTTACGACTTATTGTCGCGCGACTCCCGGTTAACACCAGAAAGTCGCGGATGGACCGAAACGGATTTAATGGAGGCGATAACCAAACACGGATTTTGCTATCTAACGCGGGAGGGAGAAGGAAAATGGAAGGCTGCGGCAAAAGCTTACCTTCAGCGCACCGACGTAGCCCTGGTCCTGTAAGAGGATTAATGAACTTGACAAACACAAATCAGAATGTACAAAAATATAGATTTATTCACGGACCCCGAAACAATGAAACGCGACGGCAATGAAATAAAAGTAACTAATTTGGGAATCCCACACACCGACTTCGAATACAGACGAGGGAATATGACTACGAAAGAAAATGTCTCGTCGTGTAAAGTGTAAACGCGGAGCTCGGGCTTATCTGGCTCTTGTCGTCTTGTCTCCGCTGCCCACACGCGGCTTCGTTCAGCCCCGATGCACCCACAAGGCCTCGCTCCAAGCGCCACAAGGCCTCGCTCCAAGTTCCAAAGCACCCACGAGGTCCCTCGCTCCAGCACCACAGCACCGAGCACCGCTCCAAGCACAAGCACTGCTCCAAGCACCACAAGGTCCCACAGCAGGTAAAGCACCGCGCGTCCAACACAGGCAAGCGGCTCCAAGCGAGGTTGATCTTCACACACAATCGGCCTGCCACGTCCCAGTCAGCTCTCCCGAAGCGAACGTGCCAGCAAGCGAACTCCACTCGGGCTATGACTCACTGAACTCGGCTGCCCAAGACGAAGCGCCGGATGTCCAAAACAGGCTAGCTGCGCGAACAAGACCACCAACCGCAAGGGACGTGTAAGGGCTGCAAGAACGCACGAACTGCAAGAGACTCTAGAGACCAACGCAAATGGCGCAAGACTCACTCCCAGAACCAGCAATGGCGTTCGGGGCACTCTTAAATAACCTTCTCCGTGACGTCACGTCAGCCTTGGCGCACTACCCAATCAGTGCCCTCCACTGACTCGCCGGCTGGAGGTTCACGCCTACCGCGCCATCCCAACTCTCGTCCCCTGTTCCGTGGTCATAGTGCATGGTACTCAAAGTGGATAGGCCTGTCGGAGGTGCAAATGGCGGCGGCCATGCGGTGTTGTCCTGGCCTGGTTTCCTTCCGAAGTCATGTCAGGGGAGGGCGTTATTTAGTGTTGCAATAAAGATCCTAACTAAGTGTCTAAGTGGTTGCGGTGCCAAAAGGGACAAAGGTTTGGCTGACCAAGTGAGACACACAGGGGCGCTACTCTTTAATCCCTAACTCTATTTATCACACGGACATCCTGGTATGCTCGCAAGTATACATCTTACCCGACAAAAGGCCTACACATGAAACTTATTGCAAGTCAGATTCCTTACCGCGACAGACAAATACCTACCTACACAGATCTATCTGGCTCTACATATCACTACCCTCACCGACATAACATTATTCACCCCTTCCCCTCCCCCCACCCCCACTCCTTCCCCCACCTCCCCCACCCCTGATCCCCCCTCCCCCACCCCTTCCCCCCCACCCCTTCAACTATCGGCTCCTGACAGCCAAACAGGTCCTTCGTTGTACGTCCCGCCAGGGTGGGTCTCCGCAACATCAGGCTCTCTCAGCCTCAGGCTCCCATTGCCTCTTCCCAGTCGCCAGGGGTCTCCATACCTGCTGGTCGCCCAACCAGACCCCCTTCTGAAGGGTCTCCATTTCCAGACACCACCGGCTGCCAGGGACAAATTACCTAAAGGGGGGGCCCCAGTCACCACTCCTCCAGAGTTTGATCCATTCCTGCGGGGACACACACCTTCGGCACCCACAAAATCCCAAATGTCATTTCCTCCCTCTGCTGCTATTCAATTCTCAACCACTGTAATGCAAAAGATGGTCACGTTTGATTGTGTTCCTATACTGCCATGGCCTGCGTACATGTGATAATTCACACTCACTCCAACCACAACTCGATTTTCCTCACGGCATCGACACAAACACAAAACCCATTACACATTTAAAAAAAGGCCAACCACAAGACACTTTGTGGCATTCAAACCGATCCACTTACCGACCATGGAGTCACTCTCGCCCGCCTCCATTCCAATTATCCATGTCCCAATTTATGAGCAAGAACCGAACACCTGGGACAGTAAACTTCAAGGCACCTTACCTTATGTGCAGGTCATCGCAGATTGGTCAGGTCCAAGAGTGTCGTACACCACTCTTCATTTCCCCCGCACCCTTCCAATCCACCAAGAGCCTCGCGACCCAGGTAGGGGCTCAATATATCCCCATGGACTATGTGGAAGGGTATGCGGGTCCATATGCATTTTGAAAACCACATCAGTCACCTGCCGGAGCACCACCCCGCGGCCCTTCCAGGGTGAGGTGAGTTTTGGGCACACACCCTTCCTCCTCCGGGGCCAGTAGAGTCAAATAAGGATCCGGGAAGGAAACGGGGCAAGTGTGCTCGGGCGTCGTACCTCAATTTCATATGCGAGGAAGCCAGGCCAATTTGCTTCCTCACAAACTCGTGAGCCTTTTCCATGCTCTTTCTCAAATTGTTGGCATAACTTTCCACAGATGCTCCAACTGGTTCCTCTGGTGACGGTCCCATAAACAAATTTATGGGGATGCGCATTTCCCGACTGAACATCAACAAGTCGATGGTGCACCAAGTGGTCGCATGCTGTGCGGTCCGGTAGGCCATCCACACAAATGGGAGATGCTCGTCCCAATCCTACTGGTGCTCGGAGGTGAAGAGGGCCAACTGCGTTAGCAGGGTGCGGTTAAACCTCTCCACCATCCCATCCGACTGGGGCCTAAGAGGAGTTGTCCAGGTCTTATTAATTTGGAGCAGCTCGCACAACGACCGCGGGAGCCTCATATTCAAAGTTCCGGCCCTGGTCAGTGTGCAGCTCCCTTGGTACGCTGAACCAGGAGAAGAATCCTTCCACTATAACCTGAGCTACCAGCCGGGCTTCCTGGTTGGGCAATGGGTAGACTTCTGGCCATTTTGTGAAATAGTCCATTGCCACCATGATGGACCAGTTCCCTCGGCGGGTGGCTGGCAGGGGCCCAGCCACATTTACTGCCACCCGTTCAAGTGGTGCTCCCATGTTGTACACCTGGAGCAGGGCCTTACGTGCCCGTGGGGGTCCCTTCTTACCGTGGCAGAGGTCGCAGGATCTCACCCAATTTTGAATGTCCCTGCCCGAATTCACCCAATAGAACCTCTGCCGCAATTTTGCCAAAATTATGGCCACGCCCAAATGTCCCATTGTCCTAGTCCAATGAAAGTGCCTCATGACCACTTGGTTCAATTTGTCCGGTACAACGATCGACCACGAAGCTACATCGCCCGTTAGTGTCACCCATTTCCGATACAAATGGCATTCCTTCAAACCCAACATCTGCCATTGAGCCCAATAGACCTTACCTGGGCCCTGTGTGGAGCAATTTATTCCCAAGAAGGTATTTTGTCATCCTCCAGCCAATGACAAAGGGGGCCGAAAACGGCATCCTCCCTTTGACTCTCTCGCCAATTCACATCGCCCAATCCAGGTGGGGGTTGTGGCAAAGTTTGCCTAGTCACTCGCTGCATATAGGCATGCATCAATTTGGTCCTGCCCAATTGGATCCTTGGCTTCTTGCCTATCACAAAATTTGCACTGTGGCTCCCAACAGGGGCGCCGAGAGAGAGGGTGTCTGCTCTGCATTGGCATGTGCTTTGCCGGGCCGATGTTGCACAGTGAAATTATACTGCTGCAGCCTCTCAAGCAACCTTGCAATTTGTCCATCCGGCTCTTTGAACCGAAGAAGCCATTGCAAGGAGGAATGATCCACTCAGATCACAAACTCTCTCCCATAAAGGTGAGGGTGAAAGTGTCCAACTGCAGACAGTAGGGCCGATAATTTCGTTCGGGCCTCAAAAGTGCCCGACTGTAATGTGCAATAACCCTCTCGACTCCCTGTTGCATTTGTGACGACACAACTCCCAATCCTTCCTGGCTTGCGTTTGTATCAAGGATGCAGTTGCCATAATCCGTCGGATATGTCAAAACTGGGGCCTCTACTCCCAACTATTGAGCTGAGACATGCATTCAAATTGCATCAGGAAAGCCTCTAAACTAGCTGACCCATCAAAATGTACAAGGGGGAAGGTTTTCCCGAGGCTCTTCTCCCCGACTCCTCCATGTCCAAATCCAGCCCATTGCCAAAACATCCCCCTCTCCCCCCAGATGGGTATTCTATTTCAGAGCCTCCAGTGCCCAAATGTGGCTCGTGGTGAGGGTCCCCTGAGCCACCTTAATCTCATCCTGGAGATGCTTAACGGACCGACACCTCGTCTTGCAGTCTCTATTGGACTCGAGCAACCTCCCTCTTGATGGTATTGTCCCAAGTGTTCAGCTGCTCCTTTAACGCTTCATCCATACTTTCCCCATTCAAATGTGGTCCCCACAGGCCTTTACCATTAAACACCCGCTCTTGTTCTGTTACACGGGACTCCAATTTCTTCACCTCTTCCACCAATTCACCACGTCGGTGCTTCAATATTCCCCATTCCTCAGCCTTTTGCTGCATTCTGGCATCCATACAGGTGCGATATATCTCCAGGTCCTTATCCACCTTGTCAATTATTTTATTTGTCGACCCAATTCTCTCTTCCAACTTTTCTCCCATTAAGATAGCCTGGGTTTTACCCTCTTCTACAGTGCATTCAGAAAGTATTCAGACCCCTTCACTTTTTTCACATTTTATTGTGTTTCAGCCTTATGCTGAAATCGTTTAAATTCATTTTTCCCCTCATCAATCTACACTCAATACCCCATAATGACAAAGTGAAAACAGGATTTTAGAAAGTTTTGCAAATTTATTAAAAATAAAAAACTGAAATATCATATTGACATAAGTATTCAGACCCTTTGCTATGACACTTGAAATTTTGCTCAGGTGCCTCCCATTTCTCTTGATCATCTTTGAGATGTTTCTGCACCTTGATTGGAGTCCACCTGTGGTAAATTCAATTGATTGGACACGATTTGGAAAGGCACACACCTGTCTATATAAGGTCTCACAGCTGACAATTCATATCAGAGCAAAAACCAAGCCATGAGGTCGAAGGAACTGCCTGCAGAGCTCAAAGACAGGATTGTGTCGAGGCACAGATCTGGGGAAGCCTACAAAAAATCTCTGCTGCATTGAAGGTATACAAGAGCACAGTGGCCTCCATAATTCTTAAATGGAAGAAGTTTGGAACAACCAGGACTCTTCCTAGAGCTGGCCGCCCGGCCAAACAGCAATCGGGGGAGAAGGGCCTTGGTAATAGAGGTGACCAAGTACCCGATGGTCACTCTGGCTGAGCTCCAGAGATCCTGTGTGGAGATGGGAGAAACTTCCAGAAGGACAACCATCACTGCAACACTCCACCGATCTGGGCTTTATGGCAGAGTGGCCAGATGGAAGCCAAACAGTTCAATCTTGGTTTCATCAGACCACAGAATCTTGTTTCTCACAGTCTGAGAGTCCTTTAGGTGCTTTTTTTTTTGCAAACTCCAAGTGGGCTTTCATGTGTCTTTCGCTGAGGAGAGGCTTCCGTCTAGTGTATATTTCCCCATTTTTATTTTGGCATCCTTGGGATATATCTGGGCATGCCACATTGGCTCATCCACATTCCTCCCATTCCTTTTGTCTGTTCTGTTCTCACAACAGTGTCTGTTCTCATATGATTTCACATCGTCAGTGGTGGATTATCATTTAAGCAATTGAGGCTGAAGCCTCAGGCTCCATACTTGAGAGGGCCCCCAATCAACTCAGAACACAAAATCACCTTCGGCTTCAGTGTTCAGCACCGATTAAGGAGCCTCACAAAATATATAATGAATATTGTCATGTGACTGCTCTCAGTTAACACCGGGAGAGTCACGGAAGGCAATCGAGCGTTACTTCTGGGCGTTCAGTTCAAATGCAGACTTTATATACTGTATCTGCGCTGGAGGAACAAAGGGAAGGGAAAACTGAAGCTTAGCTGTGGTCCCGCCGGCGATTCCCAAACCTACATAAATAACTCAAACAAAGACTGGTTTAAAATGTACAAGGAAAATAACAAAAGGATTTATTAAAATAAAATACCGATAAGAGAAACGTGACGGTGAAACTAAAGTCCTAAACGGGACGTCCCCCACACCAGACTTGAACACAGACGAAGGGAAGAATAAACAGGAAAATAATGGAGTGTGTGTGCACTTAGCTCCGATCACTGGTGGGATCTCGTCATGGTCTGCGAACGGGTCTGGAGGTCCGTGCACGGGAACACGCCCAGTAGGCATCGATGGTTTGCCCTTGTTCACCAGGCCTCGATGCGCCCTGCAGCGCTCGTCCACGCGGAGAACCGCAGTTCTCGGGCCAAGGCTCTTTCTGCTGCCTCTGCACGTCTCCCAATGGCATCTCTGAACATGGTTGGTCCGACCGCTTCCTGGATCCCGTCGCCCACGCACAATCGCTCGTGAGGTCCAGAACATGAACAGGCACAAGAGCGCGAGGGAGAAGAAGCAAGGGAGCAAGAGCAAGAGAGAAAATGCCGGTTCGTGAGTTCTTTTAACGTCCCGCTCTGATGTCATCAGCGCTTCTCTTCCAATCTCCGCAGGCCAACACCACCGGCCCAGTTCTTCACCAATCAGTGCACCGCTCCTTGCTCGCCCTTCTCTCTACCAATCAGTGAGTGCCTTCTTACTCCACCCTGGCCAATCATGGCTCCTTGGAGCGTGTCTTCGGCCTGCTTGACCTCGATGTGTGCTTCCCAATGGTGTAATTAGCGGCAGCACTCAATGTTCTGGCTTCCTGGTGGTTTTTATTGTTATTTAGTGTGGTTTAATGGCCATTCTAACTGGTGTCTATGGTGCGGTGCCAAAAAGGATAAAGGATAGATCACTGAGGTTTGACGAACAGGGGAATTAACATAATCCCTACAACAAGTTAACACAAGGGCCATCCTCATATAGCCACAATTATTCACTCTTACGCATCAACCGGCTAAACAAAACTGACTACATGGTGATGGTTCTTTCCCGATATCAGGAGCATGTTAATTTATACATCCTACCTGTTCTAAGGTAATCCCTACCCCACCGACATAACAATATATATGTAGATGTGTCAGCCAGGCCACACGCAGGGTCCCCGAGAGGGGGTGGGGGGGGGGGAGGTGACCACCCCGGAACCCGGACCTAATCGGGGCCCTTAATTATCGTTTCAATTATTTGTTTCATTATGAGAGTATCCTTATCATTACATTGCCATAGGGAGTATTGTCATGCGATTGCCCTCGGTGGAGACCGGGCAATCACGGATGGAAACAAGCTTAATGAGGCGACGATCAATGGCGGATTTCGCTATACACATTTCAGTTAAACACATTTCAGTAACCATCAAAACACAAAACCATGAATAAAAATTCAGAAAGTATTCAGACCCCCTTCACTTTTTTCACATTTTGTTATGTTGCAGCCTTATACTGAAATCGTTTAAATTAATTTTTCCCCTCATCAATCTACACTCAATACCCCATAATGACAAAGAGAAAACAGGATTTTAGAAAGTTTTGCAAATTTATGAAAAAGAAAAAACTGAAATATATCACATTGACATAAGTATTCAGACCCTTTGCTATGACACTTTAAATTTAGCTCAGGTGCCTCCCATTTCTCTTGATCATCTTTGAGATGTTTCTACACCTTGATTGGAGTCCACCTGTGGTAAATTCAATTGATTGGACATGATTTGGAAAGGCACACACCTGTCTATTTAAGGTCTCACAGCTGACAATGCATATCCGAGCAAAAACCAAGCCATTAGGTCGAAGGAACTGCCTGCAGAGCTCAGAGACAGGATTGTGTCGAGGCACAGATCTGGGGAAGCCTACACAAAAATTTCTGCTGCATTGAAGGTTCCCAAGAGCACAGTGGCCTCCATAATTCTTAAATGGAAGAAGTTTGGAACAACCAGGACTCTTCCTCGAGCTGGCCGCCCGGCCAAACTGAGCAATCGGGGGAGAAGGGCCTTGGTAAGGGAGGTGACCAAGAACCCGATGGGCACTCTGGCTGAGCTCCAGAGATCCTGTGTGGAGATGGGAGAAACTTCCAGAAGGCCAACCATCACTGCAACACTCCACCGATCTGGGCTTTATGGCAGAATGGAACAACAACACGCAAACCTACCTTAACCACAAACTTAACGATCAAAAATTCAGAAATTCCAATAAAAACATTTGTACAACCCCTTCCTACAGACCGCGTCCCCCGGTGGATGCCACAAGACTCGACGTTACCTGCGGGGCCTTCCCAATGCGCCCCCAATTTCTGTGGGCCCAGTCCTGGTGTTACAGGTGAGTGACATAGCTCAGTGGATTTCGTCCACATTCATTCAACACAAACCCATAACCATTCAAACACATTTCAGTAACCATCAAAACACAAAACCATTATGCACGTATTTCACCCTCCTGCAGGACCATGGCATAGATGTCAAAACACATGTGTGTGCGTTTCTACTAGGCAGTGAGGAGGTACCGTACAAGCAAGATGGTGGGGGCGCTTCAGGCTGTGGTGCCCGCAGTCCCAAAAACAAGTCGCCCGACTTACAACTTCTTCGCCTCCCCTTTACCTCTTGGCCCCGTGACAGCCAAACAGCTCCTTACGCTGTCGTCCCGCCGGGGGTGGGGAGATGGGGTGGTGGGGGTGTGGGGTCTCCACACACCAGGCTTCGTTGCCTCAGGCTTCCATACAGCCTCACGGGTCGCCGGGAGTCTCTTACCCCAGGGCTCCCACCAAACAGACCCCCACCACCGACGGTTCCAAGCACAATCGTCCCGAGGGTAGAACAAGAACAGGCACAAGAGTGCGAGGGAGAAGAACAAGGGAACCAGAGGTCGTCGAGGGCAAAGAACAAGAGAGAGAAAAAGAGAAGGCAAGAGTGAAGGCCAAAAGAGGGCAAGAGCGAAGGCAAGAGACAAAATGTCCGTCCGAGAGTTCTTTTAACGTCGGGTTGTAACGTCATCGGCGCTTCTCCACCAATCAGCCCACAGGCCACAACTGCCTGCTCAGCTCTCCACCAGTCAGCGCGTCGCTTCTTGCTCGCCCTTCTTGTTGGTCAACTCCCGCCCAATCGCTGTTCTTCTGGGTGTGGCTCTCGGCCTGCTCGAGCGATGTGTGCCTGCAAGGCGATGTAGATGGTGGTGTCCTTCGGCAGTGTTCAAAACTGGCTTCCGGTTGGTTTTATTGTTATTATGGTTTAATGGGCATTTCCCGCACTAGTGTCTATTGCGGTGCCATAAGGGACAAAGGATAAATCGCCAAGGGTAAGACACACAAGGGATAATTTATCCTTATGCCCTAAGCTTGTTAACATGCCCGGCCCCCTCTTGACGGGGACAGATATACACTTATCCGACATTCGGCTAAACAAAACGTATTACATGGTGATGGTTCTTATCACGATCATCGGATCACCTATTTATACAAATCTACCTGACTCTACACATCGCTACCCCACAAACATAACAATACGTTTGTGTGCAGAGTGTTAATTTATTTGTGTGCAGAGTGTTAATTCGTTTGTGTGCAGAGTTTTAATTTGTTTGTGTGCAGTGTTTTAATTTGTTTTCAGTGCAGAGTTTTAATTCGCTTGTGTGCAGAGTGTTAATTCGTTTGTGTGCAGACCTTTAACACGTTTATGTGCAGAGTTTTAATTTGTTTGTGTGCAGAGTGTTCATTCGTTTGTGTGCAGAGTGTTAATACTGTCGCGTGATTCCCCCATGGTTAAAACCAGAGAAATCAGGATAGCCAAAGCCAGCTTTAACTCCAAAGGCATTCAGTTCAAATATGGATTTTACTACATATGTGCGGGCGGAAGAAAGAAGAAGAAGAAGCTGGAAACTTTTACCTGACACGATCTCGCCGGGCAGTTCCAAAGCCTGCAAAGAAATTAACTCACACCAAACCCGATGTAAAATGTACAGAGAAAATAACAAAGGATTTGTTATTAGAATATCGGGGACAGGAAAAACGCGATGATAAAAACTATATTCCTAATTTGGGAACCCACACACCAGACTTGCACATAGACACAGGGGAATAAAAAAGAAAATAATGGTGTGTGGTTTTATTGTGGGGACTTAGCTCAACTCGGCTGGTTTTTCAGGGATCGTCAGGCCCCAAGTGCGCAGTCCCGACGCAGCTCCGGTTGGCGGGAAAACCGCCCGACATTGGCGTGAAAACAGGCCTCGCTGCACGGTCCATCTCATGCCACAGCACTCGTACACTCGTCGGCACACACTCGGACGCAGGCACCAGAAGCAAGAGTCGAGGACAGAGGTGGGCGAGAGGAGCAAGAGGTCAAGGGCAAAGGAATCCAAGAGGCAGCAGAGGGAAGAGGTCCGGGCACGAAGGGATCCAAAACGAGAAGAAGAAAATGCCGGCCAGCCAGTTATTTTATTGGCCGTCTCGTGACGTCAGCTGTCCTCTCCACCAATCAGCGTGCCGCTTCTTACTTGCCCCTGACTCATCGGTGGTACCTGGCCAATCGGCACTCTGCTTCCCCCTCGGCCTTCCTTCCACCAATCAGTGGGTCGCTCCTTGCTCTGTCCCTGGCCAATCACAAGTCCTTCCTTACTCTGGCCTTTCTTTGGTGTGATCTCCCCATCAAACCCCCTCGACCAATCCGTCGCGAGGTGGACATGGCCTCAGCCTGCCTGAGCAATGTTTTATCGCCATGTTGGCACAATGCGTGGGCACTTCCTGCCTGCACTTCCGGTGAGTTTTATTGTGGGGGGGGAATTTAATTAGTGTGTGTGTGCTGTTGGGCCTGCCTCATGTCTGTGGTGTAGCGCCATACGGGACAATGGATAAATTCAATGGTCACCAGGTCTCACGAACAGGGGAATTAGCATAATCCCTACTCTAGTTAACACAAGGCCATCCTCGTATGACGACAATTATACAAACTTAAACCGACATCCGGGCTAAACAGGTCCTCTAATTATGTACATCGAAATGGTTCTTCTTCTTCACGACAGTCGGAGCATGATACCT
Source organism: Myxine glutinosa (assembly GCF_964187855.1). Taxonomy (NCBI): domain Eukaryota; kingdom Metazoa; phylum Chordata; class Myxini; order Myxiniformes; family Myxinidae; genus Myxine; species Myxine glutinosa. The sequence continues at coordinate 135,733,230 of NC_136264.1, read as the reverse complement.
GCACAGATCTACCTGATCTATATATCATTCTACCCCAAAATTCATAACAATACATTTGTGTGCAGATTGTTCATTCGTTTGTGTGCAGATTGTTAATTCGTTTGTGTGCATAGTGTTAAATCATTTGTGTGCAGTGTTAATTCGTTTATGTGCAGAGTGCTACCTTATTTTCCTTTTCCACATTTTTCAGATTGAGTTAACGTAACCATGACTGATACAAGCGATTATACCGTTGAATAACTGATTGTTGTCTGAGTCTGGGTTCACGAACATCCACAAACAGGGAGAACAATGGAAGAGGTGCGCATTCACTTCCAGCAACGATTCCGTCAAGAAGCTCCCTATAAAATGACACTTCTCTGTTGGACATAAACGTTGGACAAGGCAACATAAAAGATATGCCAAGAACTGGAAGGCCATCAACCAGAGGTCGGCAGTGCGAATTGGTTGAATAATCTGTTGCCAGGTCACCTGGGTCACCAAAAAAGTGGACCCGTAAACGATCCGTGGAGTTGTGAATACCGCCAGCGACAATGCAAGAGCAAATGAAGGTTGACCTACAATTGCACCCACGTTGCCCAATGTCCTTGCAAGAGTTATCAGACATTTATTTAAACCACAGAAGGAATTCTTCGATCATTGACACTCCCAAAACAAGAAAAGGTGATCTTCAGTGATGAATGTGCCATATATCGAAGCTCTCGAGCACAGAACGTTGTCTTCTGATCCAAAGAGAACCCACATTTTTATGAGGAAGATTTATGATTTTATGATTATGATTTTATAACACCATCATCCACATCTCATGATATGGCCTGGGAATCTGGGATGGATAGTAAACGACTATTTGGACCGTCTTTCGTTGATAATCCAGTGAACCAGCATACTTATCTGGACATGCTGAAAAACTGGTTTGTGCCACAACTGGAAAACATTGGTATTAAGGGCAATGTGTGATTCCAGCAGGACGGGGCACCGGCACATTGCCAATGGCTGTTCGGTAATACCTCGGTGAGGTTTTCAGGGAACGTTGGATTGGTCGCGGCTGCTCTACTTGATTCGCCACCTCTGGACAATGATGGAGCCCAAACAGATCCACCGGACACTTAAGGCTTGTGTCATACGCTGCCAAATGTGTAATAAAGTCAGAGTACAGGGTGTCCATGCTTAACGTTGTTTCGTTATAACGTCGATAATAATTACATACCAATGCTTCAAAGAACGTCGTGGATATTCACCCATAACTCGCTATTACATCGTCGAGATAAATGTTTTTTATGAGATAAACTAATCCATTTAACATTGTTACACTTAACGTCGTGGTTTTCAAGAGCGTAACACGACGTTAACCGAGGAGCAAGTATACTGCAAACGTACGTGGTATACAGCTTGTAGAACCCTTCAGTGTTGTCGGCTAATCTTACGATAATTCACCAAATAGCCGTCTGTCTGTCTGTCTGTTCCCATGTACCGCAAAAACGGCTGAACCGATCGCAACGAAATTTTGGGTGGGTAATCCTGGGACCCCCTGGATTAAAATAGGCTATATTGTTTTTCCAATTTTTTCCCAAATTTTCCAATTTTTCCAATTTCAAATTTTTCAAATTTTCCAGTTTTTCCAAACACGATGGAATAATATTTACCGATATGAATAGTGATGTGGCTTTTATTGAAATTCTACAAATACTGTTTAGATTTTGATGATTTGCGTGTGATGTGATTTAATGGATGTTTATATAAATCGTTTAAAATAAAAAAAGCCTTCAATTTCTGATATTTTGCCTTTTCATGTCGGCCTCCCAATTGAAGCCCCGCCCGTGGGGCGGGTACCATTGCGAGTATGATAAAAGGCGATGTTGTGGCGGACACGAAAGCCCACTGGCGTGGTGACATCATTCCGCGCACCAAGTGGGCGGCGGCCACGCCCGAGGGGTAGGCGTGGCCTCAGGATATACACCGGGCGCGCAGCCCGGAGCGCGCCAGTGCTACAGTGACCTCTTGTCAATAAAGACACTTTTGTTTAACCGCGTTGTCCGCTTCCTCCTTGGTAGCAAGTCGCGCGCGTAGCACCGCGCTTCATTGGTGACTCCGACGTTTTGGTCAGCCGTCACTGACCACCCGAACCCGCCACAGCCATGGCAACCAACGCGGTAGCGATAAAGCTCCCCGAGTTCTGGGAAGCTCAGGCGGAGATCTGGTTCCTGCAGGCCGAAGCCCAGTTCAGGCTTCGACGCATCACGGCGGACGAGACACGCTACTGCCACGTGGTCGCCTCCCTCGGGGCCGGCGCAGCCGCCCGCGTCGTGTCGGTCCTGAGGAACCCACCGGTCGACCACAAGTATGGGGCGATCAAGCGTCTCCTCCTCGCCACGTTCGGCTTCACCGTGGACGCACGGGCCGATCGCCTCGTGGACCTCCCCGAGCTCGGTGACACACGACCGTCGGTCCGAATGGACCATATGCTGTCGCTCATGGGCGACGAAACCCCGAACGCTCTATTCCGGGCGTTATTTCGACGCCAGCTGCCGGCACGAGTCCGCCTCGCGTTGGCCGGTTCCGCGACAACGGAACCCCGTGCGTTCGCGGCCGACAAGTACTACGCGGCTTTGGACACGCGGGCGAGTTTCGGTGCGGCCGTAGCGGCTCCCGAGCCCGAACCTCCTGCGGGTGCCCACCCCTGCTCCGAGGGGCACCTCGTGGCGGCCGCCACGCCCCGCCCACCACCACCGCGGAAACCACGGCCTCCAGCTTCGCCGCAAACCTGGTGCCATTTCCACGCTAGGTTCGGCCACGAGGCTCGGCAATGTCGCCCGCCGTGCTCATTCGGCAGGTCGGGAAACGCCCGGGCCGGCCCTCGGTAGTGGCACTGAGCGCCGTCCGATAAAACAGCCTCCTATACATAACGGACACCTTATCCGGGCGCCGTTACCTGTGCGACACGGGAGCGCAGGTGAGTGTCGTTCCCGCCGGTACGTCCGACAAGCAGTCCGCGGGCCGGGGCCCCACGCTGCTTGCTGCCAACGGTACGCCCATTCGCACGTACGGAAAACGCTGCCTTTCTCTGCGGTTCGGAGGGCAGGTTTTCCGATGGTCGTTCATCACTGCCGACGTGCCTATGGCACTGCTCGGCGCGGACTTCCTCTGTGCCAATGGCCTGTTGGTCGACATCAAGCACAGAAGGCTTGTCCAGGCTGAGACGTTCAGCTCGCTCGCGTGCGCGCTGCCCGCCTCGTTGAGCAGCTCACTGAGCGGCTCATCGAGTGGCTCGCCGAGCGGCTTGCTGAGCGGCTCGGTTCCGGCCAGGTTCATCTGCACGCTTCCGGCAGCGGACGAATTCACCCGCCTCCTCGCCCGTTTCCCGGCCCTCACGAGGCCCACCTTCTCGGCGGGGACCGTCAAGCACGGGGTGGAACATCACATCCCCGCCACCGGTCTACGCCCGGGCACGCCGCCTCGAGCCGACGAAGCTCGCAGTAGCTAAAGCGGAGTTTGCTACGCTGGAGCGGCTCGGCATCGTGCGGCGCTCCGAGAGCGCTTGGGCGTCGCCGCTCCACATTGTGCCCAAGCCCGGCGGGGGATGGCGACCGTGCGGGGACTACCGCCGTCTCAACGACGCCACCACCCCCGACCGCTACCCCGTCCCCAATATTCAGGACTTTTCCGCCCGCTTGGCGAATATGTCCTTCTTCTCGAAGGTGGACCTCATACGCGGTTACCACCAGGTCCCCGTCAGGCCGGAGGACATCCCGAAGACGGCTGTCATCACGCCGTTCGGTCTTTTCTAATTTCTTCGGATGCCCTTCGGTTTGAAGAATGCGGCTCAAGCGTTCCAGCGCCTCATGGACAGCGTCTTGCGCGACTTGGATTTTGTGTACGTATACCTGGACGACATCCTCATCGCAAGCGCGTCCCGCGAAGAGCACCGACACCATCTCCGCACGCTTTTCGAACGTCTGGGCCAGCACGGCCTGATCGTGAACCCCGCCAAGTGCCGGTTCGGTGTCGCCGAAATCGACTTTTTGGGGCACCGCGTCACCAGGCACGGGGCCGTCCCCCTACCGGCCAAGGTGGAGGCGGTGAAAGGGTTTCCGTGCCCCCGCACGATCAGGGGGCTCCAGGAGTTCCTGGGCATGGTAAACTTTTACCACCGTTTCCTGCCCCGCATCGCCCAGCTCCTGCGCCCCTTGCACGAGGCCCTCCGGGGGAAGCCGGGCAAAGGTGACGTCACCTGGACCGAGCAGATGGACGCGGCGTTCGTGGGCGCGAAGCTCGCCTTGGCTAACGCCACCATGCTCGCGCACCCGGCGCCCGATGCACCGATCGCCCTCACCACCGACGCCTCGGACTACGCGGTGGGCACGGTGCACGAGCAATGGGTGCGTGGAGCTTGGCAACCGCTGGCGTTCTTCAGCCGGCAGCTTCGCCCGCCCGAACGCCGGTACAGTACCTTCGACCGCGAGTTGCTCGGGCTCCACCTGGCCGTCAGGCACTTCCGCTATCTGCTCGAGGGCCGTGCGTTCACGGCCTTCGTCGACCACAAGCCACTGGTGTTCGCGATGGGCAAGGTCGACGAGCCGTGGTCGGCCCGGCAGCAGCGTCACCTCTCGGCCGTTTCCGAATACGCGACGGACATCCGGCACGTCGCGGGGAAGGACAACCCGGTGGCAGATTGCCTTTCCCGGTCCGTTGCCCACACGGTCCACCTCGGCATCGACTATGCACGGATGGCGGCGGACCAGGCCGCCGACCCCGACGTCCAGGCCTTGCGGACCGCCGTTACGGGCCTCCACGTCACCGAGGTGCCGTTCAACGGCGCGGGCACAGCCCTCTGGTGCGACGTCTCCCTCGGGCGGCCTCGCCCCATCGTGCCCGCGGGCTGGCAGCGCCGGATTTTCGACTCCATCCACGGCCTGTCCCACCCGGGCACGAGGGCCTCCCAGAGGTTGATCGCCGACAAGTTTGTCTGGCATGGCCTCCGGAAGGCTGTCTGCGGCTGGGCCAGGACGTGCCTCGCGTGCCAGCGCGTGAAGGTGCACCGACACACCCAGGCCCCATTGGCCCCGTTTGTGGTGCCGGAACGTCGGTTTGACCATGTTGACGTGGACCTGGTGGGACCTCTGCCCCCCTCGCGGGGTTTCACCTACGTCCTGACCATGATGTACCGCACCACCCGGTGGCCGGAGGCCGTGCCTTTGGCGTCAACGACGGCGGCGGACGTCGCGCAGGCGTTCATCGCCACCTGGGTCGCCCGGTTCGGCGCCCCCTTGGACATCTCGTCCGACCGTGGCCCCCAGTTCACCTCGGAGCTCTGGGGGGCGGTCGCGCGGGGGCTAACTGCGGTCCAGCTGCACCGCACCACGGCCTACCACACCCAGGCTAACGGCCTGTGCGAGCGGTTCCACCGCTCATTGAAGGCCGCGCTCCGGGCCACCCTCCGTGACGGCGGCTGGGTCGACAGGCTCCCCTGGGTCCTGCTGGGCCTCCGGACGGCGCCCAAGGAGGACCTGCGCGCATCCGCGGCGGAGTTGGTCTTTGGACAACCGCTGCGGGTGCCGGGCGAGTTCCTCCCCGACCCCACGGCACCTTGGTCCGCGGCGCAGGAGACCGCCCGGAGGTTCGCCCCGGTGCCGACGGTGCACCACGGTGCACCCACCCACGCACGTCGCCCCGGAGCTTCGCACCACGGAGTATGTCTTCGTCCGGCACGACGCCCACCGGACACCACTGCGGCCCCCGTACGACGGGCCTTTCCGCGTGCTGGAGACCGGGGTGAAATACTTCACGTTGGACATCGGCGGTACTCCCGACCGCGTCTCGGTGGATCGACTCAAACCGGCCCACCTCGACGTGGACCACCCACCGCCGGTGGCTCGGCCGCCGCGTCGGGGCCGCCCCCCGGCGGGCAGACCCCCGGCACCGCCAGCACCGCCGGCACGCCGCCCCCCTGTCCGGCACCCATCCCGGGTACAGCCGGGGGCATCCCAGCTGGCATCCCTGCACCCCGGACGCCACCGGTCGCCAGAGGGCGCTTCGGCCGGGTCATCCGTTTGCCCCGCAAACTGGCCCTCCAGGTGCGCGGGAATTCTGGGGGGGGGGGCGCGTGTGGCGGACACGAAAGCCCACTGGCGTGGTGACATCATTCCGCGCATCCAGTGGGCGGCGGCCACGCCCGAGGGGTAGGCGTGGCCTCAGGATATACACCGGGCGCGCAGCCCGGAGCGCGCCAGTGCTTCAGTGACCTCTTGTCAATAGACACTTTTGTTTAACCGCGTTGTCCGCTTCCTCCTTGGTAGCAAGTCGCGCGCGTAGCACCGCGCTTCAATGTCACAATTTTTACAAGTGGTGACAAGACATTGTGGCCATTCTGCTGCAGCTAATTCGCCCCTGAATCAAGTTCTTGGATCAGAATTGAGTTCACCTGTCCGTGTCATCCTTATCGTGGATTCTGGATTCTTGTTCTGTGATTCCGGTAGTCCAAAGAAGATAAGGTTGTTTCTCATTTTCTCTCTCTCCTCTAGCTCTGCCATCTTCTTTGCTATAAGCTTTTCCACTTTTGTCCAAGATGCCTTTGCTGGGTAACAGTCCTTCTCTCAAAAAGAATTTCCTTCCTGAATTCCTCCAGTCTCCTCTCCTCTCTACCTGTGAATGACTTGTGACTGTGAATGACTTGTTGACATCATCTTTAACATGTCAATAGTAAAATTGCATGTGCAGTGGAACATCGACCGGTAGTTGCGATACAGGTATTTTTGTTTCGATTATTAAATTTGTCATCTCGGTGCTCGAAACTAGCATCGGTTCGAATCCAGACTTTGTTATTAACAGTAATGCATTCGCTCTCACCGTACGTACTTTCCCGCCTAGCGGTTTTACGCAGCCAATCAGAAGGCAGGAGCGGACACAGCATCGCCGCTAATCTCCTCCCCTGACTCCGCCCACCGCCACTCCCCATTCATAATCTTGGTTCCGGGGGAGGACATGCGCTATAATGAAATAGTATCCATCGCAAGAGCTTTAGGAACCAGTTCGGCGCCGGCGTCGAAAATTACGATTCCACGTGGGTGTTTCGTCATGTCACCCGGATGTGACGGGCGATACAGGACGTGAGTGACTCGCTGTCGGAAGTGACGCTTCCAGATGGAAATGGCGCCTGTGGCGAGTTAAGGTAGTCGGCGACAGACGGACGTTACGAGTTCGGTGCGGACAACGATAACAAAGATCGGCGCGGGGAGAGTGCGATGCTATGGACGGACCTGGCGGAAGGAGGCGATTGGTGAGCGACCTTTGGATTGGGTGTTTTTTTTTTTTTCCGGTATTATAGTTGTGATTATTTAATTTGATGATCTCGTTCCTCGGATGACTCTGACAAGGATTATGGAAAGTTTGGTGGAGTTGCGTGTGGAATTCTATTGGATTTGTGTGCCTGGGTGACACATTTGAGGGGTCCACACTGACCCCCTTGCCCGCCTCTTTGTGCGCCTCCTCCAGCGCTCCGTGGCGCGCAGACGTTACGAGCTGGAGGATATTTCTGATGATGAGATTGAAGGGAAACGAACCTTCAACGTGGAAGACAAACTTAGGAGCGACAGATACAATGCTAACTTTGTTCGATACATGAAGGGCAAAGGTGAGCTTTATTTATCCGCACCCCCCCCCCACCCCCTAGGTGAGCTTTATTTATCCGCACCCCCCCCCCACCCCCTAGGTGAGCTTTATTTATCCGCTACGCGCCCCCCCCAGGTGACCCTTATTTATCCACCCCCCCCCCTAGGTGAGTTTTATTTATCCGCACCCCCCCCCCAGGTGAGCTTTATTTATCCGCACCCACCCCCCAGGTGAGCTTTATTTATCCGCACCCCCTCCGAGGTGAGCTTTGTTTATCCGCACCCCCCCCCCCGCCCTAGGTGAGCTTTATTTATCCGCACCCCCCTGCCCTAGGTGAGCTTTATTTATCCGCACCCCCCCGCCCTAGGTGAGCTTTATTTATCCGCACCCGCCCCCCAGGTGAGCTTTATTTATCCGCACCCACCCCACAGGTGAGCTTTATTTATCCGCACGCCCCCCCCCCCCAGGTGAGCTTTATTTATCCACACCCCCTCCGAGGTGAGCTTTGTTTATCCGCACACCCCCCTCCCATCCCCGGTGAGCTTTGTTTATCCGCCCCCCCCCCCCCAGATGAGCTCTATTTATTTGCACCCCCTCTCCAGGTGAGCTTTATTTTCCTGCACCTTCTCTACCCCCCAGGTGAGCTTTATTTTCCCCCACCCCCCCCCCCCCCCACCCCCTTCCCCACTCCAAAATGTGCCCTTCTCCACAAAGTTACTGATATATTTTATTTACCGTGTCATTGTTTTTGTTTTGGAGTTTGATTCTTGTTTAAACTATATCTGATCTCCGAAGACTTCCTTTTCCATCGTGTTATTATGGCTTCTCTTAACTTTTAATATTAATTTAATCTCCCGTTTTTTAAAATTGTACCCTTCTTGCTACAACTCTTCTTCCTTGTCATCCTCACCTTCCTGGCCGCCCTCCCCAGCAGGGTCGCGTTCCCCCCTCTCCAACCACCCCTAGCGGAATCGCGTTCCTTCTCCACCCCCATTTCCCCCCCCCCCCTCTTCGGGTTCTAGTCGCAACCTTCATGCCCGTGGAGCTATTGTCGCTGCCCTCACACCCCATGCACTCATGTCGCCACCCCTTCCATCCACCTCTCCACCCACCGGCTCCCTCTGGCTGGTGTCGCACCCCTCCCGCCCCCCACTGCCTGGCGTCAACATGCCCCCAGTCTCTGCCCCTGCTCACCGGGCCTCGCGTTGCGACCCCTGCCCACCGGGCCTCGCATTGCCGCCCCTGCCCACCGGGCCTCGCGTCACTGCCTCGTACCCCTGGGCTTACATCGCCGCTTGTGCGACCCCAGGCCCCAGGCGTCACTGCCCACTCACGTTGCTGTCACTGCCCACCAGTACTCTCGTCATCGCCTGTGCACCCCCAGGTCTTGTGCCATCGCCTGTGCACCCCCGGGTCTTGTGCCATCGCCTGTGCAACCCTAGGCTGGCGTCGTTGCCTGTACACCCCCGGGCTCACGCCACTGCTTTCCATGAATGGCCGGACCCGTGCTGCTGTTGCACCCCTGCCCCCACTCCCACCCCAGCTCACTTTGCCCTGTGGGCTCATCCCCCACCTTCCCATAGGCTCACCTAGCCGAGTAGGTGCCCAGGCTCGCATTGTTGTCTCCCTCCCTCCTTAGGTTTGTGTCGCCGCCCTCACCCCCAATGCACGCATTGCCCCCCCCCCCCCACACACACACACCAGCCCTCACATCACCGCCAACTGTGCACCCCCGGGCCAGCGTAGCCGCCACTACACCCCTCCGGCTGACATCGCCACTTGTCCAGCCCCAGACTCGCGCCCTTGCCTGCCCTGAACACTCCTGACTCACGCTGCCACCACACCCCATCCCGAGCGTGCTTCGCCCCACGGGTTTGCGTTGCCGCACATGTGCACCTGGCTTGTGTTACTATCACCCCTCCCTCAACAGAATAGCGTCGCCGCCCCCCCCCCCTCCATGAACCTGCGCCACTATTACACACCTGGCCTCGCTTCCCCCCCCCCCCTATGGATTCACCTCGCCGCCTGCATGCGGCCCACATTCCCCCCACACTCCCCCCCCCCGGCTTGTGTTGCTGTCTTTACCCCTCCTCCCCTCTCATGAGCTTACGTCGCCAGTACACACCTGGCCTCGCGTCGCCCCCCCCCTCCCCACGGATTCACCTCGCCACCCGCACACACCCCCCCCACATTCCTCCTCCTCCTCCTGGTTCATGGCGCCACCCCCCCCAGGCTGATGACCCCTTGCCCCCCGGGCCCCCTTCCATTTCCGGGCTGAGGTTGCTGCCTCCCTGGGCTGATATCCATTCCCCTCCCCTTCAGAGGGGCCACATCCCTCCTCCACAGGCTCCCCCCATCCTGGAGCACACGTCGCCACTCCTGGCCAGACGGTGATGCTCATGTACCCCAGGGGCTCCCCCACAGTCTCCCCCTCCTCGGGGCTTGCGTCATCACCCCGCCCCTCCTGATTAACTCATGCCCTCCCCACTCCCACCCCCTCCCCCCTTTTGTTTCCCGTTGCCGCTGCCCCTCCCCCAAGACGTTCATCGCCATCCAGGATAACGTCGACACCCCAGACTGGCGTTGCTGCTCCCCTTCCCCCCACACCATCTGACATCTCCACCGCCTCCCCCAGGCCCACTTCGCCACCCCCATCCATGGCTGGTGTTGACCACCACCACCACCACCCCCTCCTCCCACCACGGTTCATGTTTTCCTCACTCTCCTCCTTTTCTACGTCACGTCGCCATGTTTCCCTAATGGCGGATTTTTTATTTATTTATTAACTACCAGCTCCCCCAGGACCCGGGATCCGCAATTTTGTTGCGGATCCCGGGTTCGTCGACGTATTAAGGGGGGGTTAAGCCCTGCTCCCCCTCGAACTCCGAGTCCACAAGGCTGCCAACCACAACTACACTAGTGGTGGGCGGATTGCGAAGCATTTCCAGCCGCCGAGCCCGCAGCTACGCGTGGAAGGGTTCACGGTCACCACCCGAATACCTTCAGACACACGCAGCTGTGAGAACGGGGACTGAACCCCGCATGAGTCACGCTGATCCTGGACGCCCGAGCGGTTGTGCATCACGTAACTCGTGCCGTTAACACTATCGAACCCGATCGAGCGGTTTTAATTCGGGGCGATGCTAGGTCAATGTGGAAAGGACGATGACGGCCAGGTTGGAAACCAAACACAGGATTTATTCACAGTATTTACAGAAACGGACAGAGCGAAGAATCTTAGCGGCCTTACCTAGGTTCCCAGACAAGGGCCCTATTTGTTTGGGGAAGGGAAGGAAGAGGGTAATGCGCACAAAGCATGGCCGCTTCGTGCAGCTCGCCCGGATGGGCTCGTTGGACGGAAGCCCCCAAGAATCGCTCCAACCCAGGACACCACAGCCGGAGATGATCGCGGCAGGGAGGTTGATCGATCACGTGCACGTAGCAGGAACCTGAAGAGCATATCTCGGTCTGCAGGAGCCAAGCGAGCGAGGGAGAGTATAGCAGCAGACCAGCGCGAGAGTCAGCGGGTCAGAGTATCTCAGGGTCAGAGTTTCCAGATGGTCTCAGAGATCGGAGCGCCTGCAAGAGAGTGAGAGCACAGAAGGTCTCAGGGTCAGAGTCTCCAGAGGGTCTCGGAGATCGGAGCGCCTGCAAGAGAGTCGAAAGTAAGAGTAGAAAAGCGGGAGTGCCCACAGGAGTTGTGGGAGATATGTTGAAGTCAGTGGGAAATTGGGGTGTGAAGAGAATGACAGAGATCTGCAATCTCGTGGTGAAAGAAGGCAGCATTCCAGTGGATTGGGAACTGAGTATCCTCGTCCCTCTATACAAGGGGAAAGGTGACCCTTGGACTGTGGCTCGTATCGAGCGATAAAGTTATTGGAGCATGGAATGAAGGTATTGGAAAGGGTGTTGGAGAGGAGGATCAGGAAGAAAGTGAAGATTGACAATGCAGTTTGGATTTATGCCAGGAAGAGGAACGACAGACGCGCTTTTTATTGTGAGGCAGTTGCAGGAGAAGTACAAGGAGAAGAGGAAGAAGTTGTTTTTTGGGTTTGTTGATCTGGAGAAAGCATTCTGTGGGGTTCCACGTGAAGTAGTGACATGGGCATTGAGGAAGTTAAGAGTGGAGGAATGGTTGATCAGAGTAGTGATGGCAATGTACAAAAGAGTGCGCACAGCTGTAAGGACGAAGGACCGGAACAGTGGTGAGTTTGAGGTGAAGGTGGGAGTGCATCAGGGGTCGGTACTAAGTCCACTACTATTTGTAGCTGTGATGGGGGTGCTGGCTCGGAATATAAAGGAGGGTTTACCCTGGGAGTTGTTGTATGCAGATGATCTGGTGTTGATTGCAGAAAGTATGGATGGACTGAAGGAGAAGATGAACAAGTGGAAGGAATGTATGGAGACAAAAGGTCTGAAGGTGAATATCGGAAAAAACGAAGGTGATGGCAAGTGGTAAAGCATGTGGTGAGGTGGAAAGAACTGGGAAGTGGCCGTGTGCTGTGTGCAGGAAGGGTGTCGGAGTGAATTCCATTCAATGTACAATGTGCGCTGAGTGGGTTCATCAAAAATGTAGTGGTTTGAGAGGGTCATTAACCAGTGTGGCAGCTACATTCAAGTGTAAGGTGTGCACAGAGGGAGCTGCAGATGGAGGAAATGTTGAGTTGGATCTTGGAGATGGCGTGAAGCTGGAAGGTGTGAAAACATTTTGTTACCTCGGAGACATGCTGAATGGAGAAGGTGGATCAGACTCTGCAACGGTTGCTGGAGTGAGATGTGCATGGAAGAAGTTTCGGGAACTGAGTGGTGTGCTGACGAGGAGGGGCATGTCGTTGAAGCTGAAGGGAAAGGTGTATGCTGCATGTGTGAGAAGTGTTATGATTTATGGGAGCGAGACATGGGTAATGAATGTAGAGCAGCAACGAAGGCTGGGAAGGGTGGAAATGCGAATGGTTCGGTGGATGTGTGGAGTATCGTTGAGAGAGAGGAAGACAAATGATGAATTGCGAAAGATAATGGGAATAGAGCCGGTGATTGATGCTGTGAAGAGAAACAGTTTGAGATGGTTTGGTCATGTGTTGAGGAAGGATGAAAGTGACTGGTTGAGAAGAGTGATGGAAATGAATGTAGAAGGAAGTAGAGGACGGGGAAGACTGAGAAAGACTTGGCTAAAGATGGTCGAAGAAGAAATGCGGGCAAAGGGGTTAACAAGGGGAGATGCAGAAAATAGGACAAAATGGAGAAGATTGTCATGGGGACCACAAGGCTAACCCCCACTCTTGCAGGGAAAATGGCCTTAAAATGCCGGTTGTTGTTGTTGTTGTTGTTGTTGTATTAACTACCAGCTCATCCATCACTCCAATTTAGCCCTATCCGCTGAATAACCTCTGCCCTGTGATCATTCCTTGCTTTTTGTCATGTATTTTGCTTTGTTGAGCTCTGTCTGTTGATCTGTTGTGTCACTTGTATCCTGTATCATTCACTTCCACCCTCTGTAATATACCTGTTTTATTTCTTACTTACCTCTTGTGCTTTTGGTGGCACAACTTTTATCTGTACTAAATGACCATAATAGGCAAATACGCTTGATCTTTTGGCCTCATGTATGTATGTGTGTGATAACCTGCACTGGGGGTTATGCCCACCCTACCCCCTAACCCTTTCCAACAGACTTCACATACCGTTATGTGCAAGAAGAGGGCTTACGAGTTCCACTTGTGTTCGAGTCTCCAGAGGGGCTTGACATTAGGTACCAATGGCTATGTAAATATAAATAAAACTTGTGCCATTGTTTTTTGTGGCTTTTGTATCAGTGGTTGACTGGCTCCAATACCTCGCTGTACCACATAGGATGCCAGACGCGGACTTTGGCGTAAACGACGTGAAGATGTGTGTCGGTAAGTCTCGAGCACACTTTCACTTTGCTTTCTTTTTACCTTTTTGTGCACTGCTCCATCTCAGTGGCCCTTTCTGCTGCTCTGCTTTATTGTTACAGCATTTTTCAAACTCTCTACCCTGTTGTTTTTTCAGGAAGCCGACGGGTAGTTGATGTCATGGACGTCATGACGCAGAAAGGTATAGAGATGACCATGTCGCAGTGGGCTCGCTATTACAACACTCCAGAAAAGGAGAGGGAAAAGCTGTACAACGTCATCAGCTTGGAATTTTCTCACACTCGGCTTGAGGGACTTGTGCAGAGACCGGCCGTGGTGAGAAGCGCTGCTGTGTATTACATCTTGTACGATTTCCTACTGGGCCAAATGTTTCACATAGCAGACCATTGCTTCTTGGTCTTGTTTCTTTTTTACTCCAACCCAACTTGATTCTCCACTCAAGTTATTAGTCCCCTACCCAGAGGGTCGAAAGGTTTGCTCTCCTTCTGTCCGTCCTACCTGTGGTTTTCTGCACTTTTTCCCCATTCCCTTTAACATATTGAGCTGAAGCTTGGTAGGGGACATGCATTGCAAAGCAATTCGCCCTCTTGTTAATATTGCTCATCATCCTTCACCTCTTTCTCAGGTCGATCAGCTGGATTGGGTAGATGCTATGTGGCCACGCCAACTTAAGGAACGGCAGACGGAGACGACAAACGTTATTGCGGAAATGAAGTATCCAAAGGTGCAAAAGTGAGTTGTAGCCGATTTGCCACAGACACGCCAGAATCAGATGGTCCATTTGAAATATTTTTCAAACCCCAGATGTTTTACTCATGACTTTCAGGGTGGGATGGGATCTGTTTTTCCCATGTGATCTGGCGTCCATTTAGCGCCAGTCTGAACTTTGAGGTAATATGATGTGGGTACGTAAAAGCTATATCCGAAAAGGCAGCATCACCCACGTCTTCATAACCAAATGAAAACAAATTTAAATCGGAAACTCTTCAATGGCTGCCAAGCTGAGCTTTATATCAATATGTTGTATGAAAAAAAAGCTTTTCTAAAATCCTTTTTCTGTTCCCACAGAGACATAACCTTACTTTTTACAGGGATTTTCTCAAGGTTTTAATGCCTCATGATGTGCATTTTGGGATTTTTTGGGGATATTAGGAAAATAAGTGAGGTAGTAAAATCCATTTCGGATCCCAGAATAATTGCAGCCCCTATTATAGTCTCTTGTCTTAATTGGTGTTTTTATTTGAATCCCGATTCAGGTACTGCTTGATGAGTGTAAAGGGATGCTACACAGACTTCCATATCGACTTCGGGGGCACCTCAGTTTGGTATCACATCCTGCGAGGAGGGAAGGTGAGTCGAGAAATGTTCTGTCGTTGGCGAATGACATTGTCCTTTTCCAATTGTTGCTATTCTCTTTTATGTGTCTTCTCTTTTATGTTTTAAAACAAAAGCCTGCCCAATATATTGTTACGGACCGCGGTTTAAGATGTTATATTTGCCGAGCGGAGGCTCCGCGACCGAACAGTTATTCCCCGACTAACACCCGATTCACCCAGACGTTGGCCAAATCGCGCTATGCTAAATCAATGATAGAAAGGACACGACGACTGGGATAGATGAAAGGACGCAAGGGGTACAGTTCTCAAGACCTCCGGAGGAGGGTATAATTACAGTGGTGGAGAAAAGGGGGTAGATTACAAGGCAGAGTGAGGTAAAGACACAGAAGAGATGGGCACTTAAATACAATCTTATCTATTCCCGGACAGACCACGGACAAACGGACAAGGTAGACTCACACGGGGATTGATGGCGGGAATGGGCAGGTCGGTCGATGGCACAAGGTGCACCTTGGCTCGGGGACAGGATAAAGCACGGTTCAAAAGATGCAGGGAGGTCTCACAGCGCTCGGACGTGGTCTTGCTTGCTCCAAGCTCAGCGCGCATCTGACGTCACCTCTCTCACTGCGCATGCTCAACGGGGAGTGACACGCCCTCGGCTGGTTGGTTCCGCCCCAACTGGGGCAGGTCCGCCGCTTCCATTGGGTGCGGGGGTTACCGGGCTCCGCCCTTGACGAGGAGCCGACAGGGAGCCCCTGTTTGGTAACCCCGTCGAGCACATGTCCGATGGCGGCTCGTTGGGAAGGCCTGGTGCCCTCCCACCACTCCTACCAAGCCGGAGTGAGGACGCGCACTCCCTGCGCTCGTTGTTGTTGTTGTTGTTGTTGAACTGTGAGGAAGAGCTGCGGGGAGGTATTGGGTGGGAGGTCCTAAGCTTCCTAACGGTGCCATACAATCACATTCTGGTGCAACGAAGGGTCAGAATTAATGGAAACGAATCCTTAACTGACATAGACTAAGAATAACTAGCAAGATGTCCTATAGTTGTCTTACATGAGATGCGGTGAACCTGGGTGCGACATTTAATGGGGGAAATAGGGGGAGGTCGGGTCTACAGAGTGTTTACAGAAAATGGGACTAGGGAATGGGGGATTGGGGAGAGTTGGGATGTATTGAGGAAATAGGGGAATATTTACAAGCGGATATGGATGGATGCAAATCCCATATCCGCAACAATATAATAATTTCTTACAAGGTCAAGGCTCGTGGAAGTGAGGTGACAGAGGGTAAAAAGGCAACGGAACTGACCGGGGTAGTGGGGTAACAATTGGGCAAAATCAAAGTAATGAGTGCCCAAACAGGAAATGAGGAGAAGCAGAGGAAAGGAAGAAATACAATAATACAGGAATGGATGGATTAACAACACAAGGAACAATTCGACAGGATTGATCTGATCCAAAATTGTCAGCTTTTGAATGGGTCTTTATCAGGCAGAAAAATCTCGATCACACTGTAATTTGCAATGAGGAGGGGAGGCCTCACTGGAGTTTTAATTTGAATCAGGTTGCCACCAGAGCTCTGGTGGCTGTCACCTGATTTACCTAATTGGCTAATTGGTTGGCTAATTTCCTTGTTACTTTCCAAAAAAAAAAAAAAAAATTTGTCAGGAGGTGTTTTGAACTCTAATTTGATCGAGGCAATCAATGAACATTGATTTTCTCAAAATATAACGAAATAAAGAACTGATTGTATTAGTCCTATATCATCCAAGTTTTATGATTCGTTCCATTCTTGTATTTCACAGACCCATCAACAACCAAATGCGTGACTCAAGGGGATAATAATGTCCCTGCACTGTTGTATTCTTCCAACCAAAATGCTGTGAAGCAATTCCGGTATATTACCCTTACGAACCCCATTTCCCAGAGACGAAGGAAGCCAATTGACTTTACTCAGAGGTATCTTCTATTGTTCTCATAGCTAACTAGAACGGCATTCGGAGGAGAGCATATATCCACCAGGCTGAACAGTTTACGTTTTGTATCCCACTGTTAGGCCAGATCTGGATTCGGACTTGAACCAAAATCTAATCGGCTTGTTCTTGTCACCTACCAAACCCATCCACTAAGTTTTGTCATAACCCATTCCCAACTTTTTGAAATATCATGCGATTATATCGTTTTGGCCACATCTCTTGATGGTGAAGAATCACTTGCAAAAATTAAAAAAAATCCTCGTATACAGATCCGGATTCGGATCTTCACCAAAATGGAATTGTTTCTTCCTTGTCACACACCCAACATGTCCACCAAGTTTCATCCGAATCTGTCCATAACTTTAAGATATTGTGTTTGTGTGTCGTTTTTGCCCTATCCCTCTGATAAAAAAAATCGCTTAAAAATTATAGTACCTGGATCTTCACCAAAATCTAATCATATTGCCCTTGTCACACACCCAACCTCTCCACCAAGTTTCGTCCGAATCCGCCCACACCTTTTTGAGATAACCTGTTAGAAAACCAGAAATGATTCCCCATTAATTGTAATCCGTTCCGAATCTGGGGCACTGTCGCGTATAGGCCTACGATTAAGTGTGTTATGACAACTCATTGGGCAACGATGTGGCTGCTAATCACAATATGTGATGTTGCATGTTGTGAAATTCAACACGTCATGAAAACCATGATTCAAGCTGATAGAAGATGTTCTCACCTCGGTCTAGTGATCCAGATGTGTCTCCTAAGTTAATGTTCATGGGCTCCAATCTTGACAATTTGTTCTTCTCTTCTCAAGTCAATGAGACTCTTATCTGTCTCCCTTTTCCAAATCCTGGTGGCGTCTGGTCAAATCTGTTTCTGGTGTTTGTTCCCCCTCCATCCCCTCCCTCACCTCAAAAGGCTACACAGCTGACTCCGCACGTGAAAAAGCTGAATGCCTCAACTCTGTGTTTTCCTCCAAATCTTGTCCCAAACCCATCCCTCTCTGTACCCACCATACCCAGTCGTACCCAGCTGCTCCTGGACTCTGTCCTTTCCTCCTGACAAGGTGGAAAATTTCTGTCAACCCTCCACTCTGATTCTGCAACTGGACCTGAAGGCATCAGCCCACGGGTCCTAAAATCCTGTTCTTCCACTCTTTCACTCCCTCTCTCTGTTCTCTTCACCCTCTCTTTTGCTCAAGGTCATCTGCCATCTGCTTGGAAATCAGCCAACATCACCGCCTTGCACAAAAAAGGTGCAAAAACAGATCCTAGCAACTACAGACCAATCAGCCTTCTCCCAATTATCAGCAAAGTCATGGAATCCATCATTGCTTCGGATATGAAATCTTTCCTCTTCTCCAATGGCTTGATCTCTGATCATCAATTTGGTTTCAGACCAGGTCACTCTACTCTGGACATGCTGCTTCTGCTGTCTCAACAATGGATGGAGGTCCTCAATGCCAAACAGGAAATTAGAGCTGTCTCCCTTGACGTATCACGTGCCTTCGATACGGTCTGGCACCCCGCTCTGCTCACCAAACTCTCCTCCTTTGGTATCCATGGAAATCTCCACGCATGGCTGGCGGACTTCCTCTCTAGTCGTAGTCAACGTGTGGCCCTGAATGGGTTTCTCTCATATCCTCTTCCTGTTCAGGCTGGAGTTCCCCAAGGCAGTGTTCTGGGCCCCGTGCTTTTTCTGGTCTTCATCAATGATCTCTCTGACTCTCTTGAAAATCCTCTCTATCTCTTTGCTGATGACTCTACTCTCTGTCGCTCCATTCCTCATCCCTCAGATCAGCAGTCTGCAGCCTCCTCACTCTCTGCAGACCTGGACAAAATCACAGACTAGGCAAACAAGTGGAACATGTCTTTCAATCCTGACAAATCTCACACTCTTACGATGTCTCTCTGAAAAGACTGACTGGACAACCCTCCCATCCACTTTCTGAATAATCCTCTCCAAGAAGTTCTGTCACTCAAGCTTTTGGGTCTCACTATCTGCCATGATCTTTCCTGGGAAAACCACATTTCATATCTGGCCTCCAAAGCCAGTCGCCGACTGGGCATCCTCCGTCATGCGAAGTCCTTCCTTGGCACACATGAGCTCCTCACCACATACAAGGCTTTCATCCGCAGCTCAATGGAAAACTGCTCTCCCCTCTGGGCTGGTGCTCCTGCCTCACACCTAGCTCGTCTTCACGCTGTTGAAACCAAAGCGTTCAGAATCATTGGAATTTCCCGCGATGAAGCGAACTCCGAGGGCCTTTCACTCACTCACCGCAGGCAGGTTGGTGGTCTCTCCGTATTCTACCGACTCCTCTCCGGCCTTGCCCCCCCCCCCCCCCCAGCTCTCTGGGCTCTGTCCCCCAAATATTCCTACATGTCGCACAAGATCTGCCTGCAACCCTCTTATGGTTAAACTGCCAAAATCAAGACTCTCTGCTCACCTTCACTCCTTCATTCCCCTTTTCTCCCACCTCTGGAACAAACTCCCTTACTCTCTTCAATCCCACGCCTCCCTCCAGGTCTTTAAAACAGCTGTTCACCACCATCTCTTATTTTCTCCCATCCAAAACCTTGATCTTTTCTACCCCCGCTAATTTCACCCCAAATCCACTTTTTTGAAATACCAACCTCTTTCCTGGATGTCTTTGGTGTCCTTGTGTTTTATACTTCTCCCACACCACCACCCCCCATGCCCTCTCCCTCCCACACATGTCCCGATGTCCCTGCTCTCAAATGTTGTGTTTGTGTGCTTCCCCTTCTCTCCCCATCTTGTCTACCGCTCCCTCTTTTTATATATTTTGTTTGTCTGTTTGATTTGTTTGTGTGATAAATGTTAGCTCATTCACGAGCCTCGATTCTGTATACAATTTTTTTTTTTTTTTTAATGACCACTGTATAACAGTAAGGCAACTGTATTCTTATTCTTGAGGGTAATCTTAAATCGGTGATCATGATTGAAAACTGCTCACTGAACAAATTTGTGCAAGAAATCAGACAAAAAGATCCTTTCATTGGTTACCCCCCAGAATAACTGAATTTACATACTGTATCTTAGTATGCTCAGATTGCCTCGGAGAGCTCCCAGAGCTTCCAGGGGGCCGAGGCGGCCCCCAAACCCCCCCGACAAGATACTCCTTGCTTGCTCATCAAATCAGACGTTTACTTTGATGAACCCAGCCATCTACCCATTTTAGCTCTTTCACGAGCCTCGATTATGTATAAAAATAATAATAAAAAAAATCTACTTTAAAAAAAATTAATAATGGAAATGTATGTGTGTCAGGCTATGTCCATGTTTGGAACAGGTTTACATGTGCACAAAGCCTGGTTACCTCTGCCACCAAAGGTGGACAGAGGTTATGTTTTCACCCCTGTCTGTCTGTCTGTCTTTCTGCAGGATATCTCAAAAAAGTAATGGGTGGATTTGGACTAAATTTGGTAGACAGGTTGGTTGTGTGACGAGGACAAATTGAATAGATTTTGGTGAAGATCCGGATGCAGATCCAGCCTATCGGTGGGATACAAAACATAAACTGTTCAGCCTGGCAAAGGTATGCGCCCCACCGAGTGCTGTTCTAGTTTATTATTTCACAGGGTCATTGTAACAAAACTAGTACAGAAAACCACAGACGTTCCTGATATCCAGGGTCCTGCTCCCCCTCCATTTCATTTGTACAATCTACCACCCCTCTCCCCTTTACTTAACCCTTCCTCTCCATACCGATCAATCGTGTGTACGTTGACACAGTCCCTCGTTGCCATTCTAGCCAACATGCTCAGAATTGGCTGAGGGATTGGGCTGTGGAAAGGGGCACACCTTTCCCTTCGCACAGCTATGAATACCACCAGAGGGCACTGTGTGGCAATTTGTCAGTCATGGAGTTGGTATGCTTTGCAACACATCCTAGGCCTTCACCTCTGCCTTACATTGTCTAATACCTTTGCCTGCAATGCATGTTTCACTGTCTGCTTGAGTCTGTCGATGGGCTGCTGGGCCCGAGTCTCTGCTGGGAATAGGTCATGCGGAGCATCCAACACAAAAGTCAGTCCTCATCACCACTCCCGATTCTTATCTCCTGTTGTTTTATCCATCCCTCACTTTCTGGTTTTTGGTTCAGTTGCTCCTTTTCTCCGTGTGTTACTAACGTTTGTACATTTAGGATCGGGTTATTTGGCTCGTGTAGATTTTGCTGTCTTTTATCGGGGCCCATTTGGAAGTTGTTCCTTTGGCTCAGGGAAGAGAGTTATGAATCTCTTCTTTGTATTACATACACTCTGCCTGTGTTTATTTATTACTCATATTCAAATAATTGCATGCATGAATTGGTGCATGTGATGCTTTCTTTATTTCCTGCCATTGCATTTATTAACATAGAGCAAATGTGATGTATGCAAGGAAAACCCCCATGCTGTAACCCATGCCTATAATTCTTAGGGCATTCCAGGTCAAGCTTAGGTGCAAGGAGCGTTTGAGCTCATCAGTAGAGTTCAGCCGATTGTGAGGTGACAGTAGTATTGGCAACACGTATGCCTGGATACAGCCTCTGTGTTTTATCCTCATACATTTTGTTACCTGCGTAACTTTATCTGATCGTGTATCTGGAAAATCTTTAAAATCTGCACAAGGATTTGCTTGTTTTCACCGACCTAAAATTTGACTTCTCCCTAACTGTCATTGAGTATTTCAGCACATTGTCAGTGTGTTGCCGTCTTTGCTTCTCATGCACAGTCATGTGCAGTTTGTACTTTGTGGAATCAAGAACTTTACAGTTTTACTTTTTCAGGTGTTTTGGTTGGTTCCGCCATCTCCACGGAATCTGGAGGTGTACGAGGGTTGGGTGCTATCTGGTAAACAAGGGGACATCTTCTTGGCAGACCGGGCTGATGCCTGCCAACGAATCCACCTCCAACAAGGATTCACTTTCCTTATACCTTCTGGTGAGTTACTGATCTGAAAAGAGTCTGTGTGGGATGGAGACATTTGGACAAGGATTGTGTTGCTTGATCATCAAAATGTTACAACAAAGCAAATTATTCTGCAGAAAGGTTTTTTTGTTGTTGTTGTTGAATACTTTTAATGGACATGTCTGTAATTGAACAGGCTGGCTGCATGCGGTGTACACCCCAGAGGATGCTCTTGTGTTTGGTGGAAACTTCCTTCACAGCTTTAACATCCCCATGCAGCTTGCCATCCATGAACTGGAGGACAAAACGCATGTATGAACCTGAACTTTTATTGGTGGTTGGGAGGATAGCGGACTGTGTTGAAGGTGATGTGCAGATCAATTTAAGTGGTGGATGTATTGGTATATTGTAGAATTAGCAAGCACAATTTTCCTTCCTATCCAACATTTTATTTTATAAATAAAGAAAAATGAGAGGTGTTTAATTTTTCTCATCTTTCAGGTGCCTGCCAAGTTCCGGTACCCATTTTATTTTGAGATGGCGTGGTATGTCCTGGAGCGTTATGTATACAGCATGACGGGTCGATCACACCTAGAGCTAAAACCAGCTTTGCACTTGTATGGTGGGTTTCATTTTTGGTCTGTGCTTTATTTCATGATATTTAGAGCCAATAAGCCCTTTAAATACAACCTGTTTTCTTTATATTTTAAGCTGGTAACCTAAAATGCACAACATGCTGCAGATTATGTCAAATAGATAAAGGTCAAGTGCTTTTTAGTTTGGGCATTGAAGTACAGTCGTGGCCAAAAATATTGGCGCCCTTGCACTTTTTTCAAATAATGTACCATTTCTTTCAGAAAATTGTTGAAATTAAAAAATCCTTTGGTATCCACATATGTATTTCTTTGGTTTTCAGAGAAACAAAACAAAAAAGCGGAACAACTTACTAAATCATAGCTTATTCCACACAGAAATTCTAAAATAGCCTGGACAATATTATTGGCACATTTTAGAAGTTAGAAATAATTAGATTTCAAGGAGGTGATTCTCGTTTACTTTGGAAATGAACCCGCATGTGGTGAGTTGCAGGTGCCTGAAATGTAAAAATCACTCGTTCAACCAGTTTGAATCGAGAAAAGGAGTCATTCTGCTGCGCAATGAGCAAAGAGAAAAGAAAGAAAACCAGAGAATTGTCTGAGGAGGTCAGACACATGATTGTAGACAAGCATGGACAATCTCAAGGTGACAAGTCCATCTCCAGAGACCTTGATGTTCCTGTGTCCACCATACGCAATGTTGTCAGGAAGTTTAAGGCCCATGGGCACTGTAGCCAACCTCCCTGGACGTGGCCGCAAGAGAAAACTTGATCGAAGATTGCAGCGAAGAATTGTTTGAATGGTGGAGAAAGCACCTCGTCAACTGCCAAACAGATTCAAGCTCACCTTCAGACACAAGGTACGACAGTTTCAACTCACACCATCTGTCGCCAACTCTATGAAAGGGGGTTTTATGGTATGAGACCCAGGAGGACCCCACTGCAAAGAAAGCCCAACTGGAGTTTGCCAAAACACACCTGAACAAGCCAAAATCCTTCTGGGAGAATGTCCTGTGGACACATGAGACCAAGTTTGGTAAAGCTTTTTGGTAAAGCACATCATCTCTATGTTTACAGAAAACAAAATCAAGCCTTCAAATAAAAGAACACCTTCCCTGCAGTCAAACATGGAGGAGGTTCCGTGATGTTTTGGGGTTGCTGTGCTGCAATGTTCAACCCAGTGTCAGAAAGCTGGGTCTCCGTTGAAGGTCATGGGTCTTGCAGCAGGACAATGACACCCAAACGCACTTCAAAAAGCACCCAGGAATGGTTCGACAAAACGCTGGACTGTTCTGAAGTGGCCAGCAATGAGTCCGGATCTAAATCCTATTGAACACCTGTGGGGAGATTTGAAAACAGCAGTTGGGAGAAGACACCCTTCAAATCTGGGAGAACTGAAGCAGTTTGCACAAGAAGAGTGGGCCAAACTGCCAGCAGAGAGGTGAAGGAAGCTCATTCATGGCTATAGGAAGTGCTTGGCTGCAGTTATTTTGTCCAAAGACTGTGTGTGTTACCAAATATTAAGTCAAGGGGGTCAATTATTTTGCTAATGCCATTTCTTTTTATTTTCTGATTTAAAAGGGTATATTAAGTTCTGAATCAAAAACAAAGGTTTGGTAATATTAACAGTGAAAAAAATTATGGAGACCAAATCGTTTTGTCAATTTAAACTTATTTTTGGAGAAAAGTGAGAGTTATTTGAAAAAAAGTGCAAAGGATGCCAATATTTTTGGCCACGACTGTACATCATAACAATGAGGGGGCTGACGAGAAGGCTTAAAGGTACGCACACTCACCTCTAAGCTGTCTAGTCTGGGTTTGACTCTCAGCCCAGCTATAAAGTCATCCCAGTGTTTCACAGGTAGAGTGATTCGTCAATGTATGCCGTCCCTCAAATTGATGTTAACCTGGGTGTCTCACCTGCCAGCATTAGTTGGTGGACATTAAAGATGCCATGGTGTCCTTTGCAAAGAGGAGGCTAGTTATTGCCGACACCTTGGCCAAATTCCTGCCCAAACTACAGCTGGGGTGGCAATGGCAAACGACCCAGTATAACCCTTGCTGAAGAAGCTGCTTCAGTGGCATCGACACTCTGTGACAGGGTATGGTATATCAGAAAAGAAGGGAGAGATTGTAACAAAGACAAACCTCAAAACACTGGCAACCGAGTGGGCCAACACTGTCCCCCCCCCCCCCCCCAGCCGGTGACCCAGGCCTTCACACCCCCCCCCCCCCCTCGTCGGCCCGATGCCCGCCTCCTGCCCTGTAAGCATCTGAAAGCTCTCAAACACCTGCCCCATTCTTTCCCACCTCAAAACTTCGACCCACCCCCGTGAGCAGCCAAACCCTTTTTCCC
The DNA here is from genome assembly GCF_964187855.1 of Myxine glutinosa. NCBI lineage: Eukaryota > Metazoa > Chordata > Myxini > Myxiniformes > Myxinidae > Myxine > Myxine glutinosa. The sequence goes on along the minus strand of NC_136264.1, from coordinate 135,708,552 downwards.
TTCCCACACCCATGCCGGCGGGCAATCTTCGCCAGTGACTGAATGCATGTTCATTATATTATGTTTACCTGTGTGTGTGTACAGATGAAGATGACGATGGACAGAATGGTAGAACAACTGCGGTAAAGGAAGAGAAAGTTGAGGGTGCACTGACCATGACTCCATTTGAGCTGACTGGCCTGCGTTCCCTGCTGGCACGCTTGGAGGCACTGCCGGAGAACAAACAATGTGTGCCCAAAGGCATTGTGAAGTCTGAGGCTCTTCTTCATGAAGTCCGGGTATGAATCCTGGGATGAAAGCCCGACCCACTTCGCCGTCCACTCCCCCCCACCTCCTCACCACCCTCTTTTACCTTTTGACAAGTGTATTTCCCACAACCTACAGTATGTTATCTGCATCCAAGTATGTTTATCTGGCCTGATTGATGAAATAGTTAATCAGATGGCACGACCCGTTTGGGTATTGTTTAGACTCAACGCTCTATTTTTGTGTCAGGATACCATGAGATTGTAGATAGGACAGGCAGATAAGTATCTCATCTCAATGATAAGTATCTCAATGCACTCAATATTGTACCTTCTGCTAGAAGCACACAAGAATGGCAGTTTTGGCAAGATGTGACTCCACCAAGGCATGAAACAATTCTTTCATCATGAGTATAGTGTTTTGTCTCTGCAGGTGATGTTGACGGACCATTCTCATGACAACCCCCAAACAGCCATCACTGGGGTGCCCATCGTCTCCTGCCCACCTCGATTGCCCAGGGTAACATAAATGCACAGAAATACTGCTTGGGGTGGTGCAAGTGTTATCCACAGGCTGGGATTTTGTGGGGGGAGGGGGGGGGGGTGTGGAGAGGATTGGGGCTAGTGATCGGGATTGTTTTATAACTGACTAGCAGGAGGTACCTGGCATTGCCGGGTGAGGAGGGGGAGCAGGAGAGGGAGGGGTGAGGAAGGAAGGGGGTGGAGTGGAAGGGGGAGGTGAGGGGAGAGGGAGGGGAAAGATGTACGACATACATCTGTTGAGGGGGGAGGGGGGCTTTGACAGGCCCCTCCGTTTTGGGGGAGGGCGGAAGGGAAGGAGGAAAATTTTTCCCATGCAAAGAGTGCTTTAACCTCAGTGTTGTGCAGGTAAAAAAGGAAATTGTAATACCCTCTGCCACCATCACCAGGTGGCACTACAAGGTACACATTTACATAGAGAATTTATGCCCCTCTCCCCATCCCCCACACCTCCGCATGAGGCCGCAGCCCCAGATAAAGTTGTATTTTTATTTGTACCCCGAGTAAAGTATATAGCGTTTACTGCTGGAGTACACTGCATTGCTCAAGTGAAAAAGAAACATTAACATATTTGAAATGAGGGCAAATATATTGGAAAAGCAAATTAATCTAAATCAGAATCCATCACAAATGTCAAATCGTCATTTTACCTTTTCGTTGAATGTATGCTGCAGAATGTGGCGTTCATCACATTTCTGAGTTAAGTATGATGACGTTCAGGAAGAAGAAGAAGCCTTACCACCAAATGCGACCGCTTCCGGAATTGTTTTATTATTTGTGTTCAAATGTCTGGTGATTGTTTTGTATTTATTTATGTGAATGTGTACTTGTATATAACTGTCATTAATCAAAAAGGCTTGGGCAGTATAGAGCGCCTTTTTTTTTCTTTTTCTTTTTGAATCCAAAAAAAACAACTTTTATTTTTTTATTTTTTTTGCCTAAAAATCAAATCTCACTCTCAAATCTCTCTCAAACTCCCAGGCACTCACTGATGAACCTCCGAAAGTTTTACGAAGATCCGTTCAGCCATCTCTAAGAAAAATGGTGACACACAGACCAACGGCTCTCTTATATAGTAGATGAGTAACTATGAAATGACATTTCATCATGTTGGTACTTTACTTGATCCTTTAACTATCTCGTTTGTTCTTTTCACCCTCAGCCTAAGACCTTAACGATGTTGCACACTGCAGCCACCTCCAAGTCCAGTCATCTTTCATCCACAGCCATTTCTGATGGAAGGGCATCCACAGCCATTTCTGATGGAAGGGCATCCACAGCCATTTCTGATGGAAGGGCATCCACAGCCATTTCTGTAGCCAGCGGGTTTGGGAAGCATCGGCGCACACGCTGTCGGCGCTGTGATGCATGCATGCGAACGGAATGTGGTTCCTGCAACTTCTGCAAGGATATGAAGAAGTTTGGGGGTCCTGGGCGGATGAAGCAGTCCTGCTTGATGCGTCAATGCATTTCAGTATGTGTTCCAAGGCATGGGATGTGTGGGTTGTTTTTTTTTCCTCCCCACCCCCCCTCCCCCTTGTATACAAGATCGAGGCTTGTGAAAGAGCTAACGTCAATCACAAAAAGGACAAATGGACACACAAAGCATACAATAAAGGGAGTGGGAGACAAGATGGGGAGAGAGGGGGAAGCACACAAGTACAACAGCAGAGAACAGGGACAACAGAAGATCCGTGGGAGGGAGAGAGGGCTTGGGGGGAGGAGGCATGGGAAGGCAGGGTAGGGGGGTGGGAAAGGTATAAAACACTTGGACACTGCTACAACTTTCAGGAAAGAAAGAAGTCGGGATTTAAAAAAATACAGTGGATCTGGGGTGAATTAATGGGGGTAGAAGAGATCAAGGTTTTGGATGGGGGAAGATAAGAGATTGTGGTGAACAGCTGTTTTGAAGACATGGAGGGAGGAGTGGGATTGAAGGGAGTGGGGGAGTTTGTTTCAGATGTGGGAGTAAAGAGGAATGAAGGTGAGCAGAGAGTCTTGATTTTGGCAATTTCACCAGAAGAAGGTTTCTGGCAGATCTTGTGCGACCTGTAGGAATATTTGGGGGACAGAGCACAGATAGAGCTGGGGGAGCTAGGCCAGATAGGAGTCGGTCAAAGAGATAATGTGTATTAACATGTCTTCCTTACAGATGCTTTGGATTAGTAAGAGCATCTCTGACAAATAATTTTTTTAAACTATATGCAGTAGTTTCAAGTAACTATTGGTTGTTGCCACAGTATTTATCTCCAATGCAATTGCTATAGTGAAATATGTTTGCTTGTGAATTACAAAAATTCCTCCAATTATTTAAGTAAGTTCAGTTCAGTTCAGTCTAACGTTTAACTGGTGAATTTGGTTTGCAGAAATGTGATCAGGGCAGCCAGCATTAAAAAGAAAAATGTCCCTGCCCACTCGGTCACTGCTCCCCTCCACCATTGTTCGCCTGTTTGTGCCTCCTCCTCCTTTCTAACTCTGGTCCACCAATGTCACAGATCTGCACTTCAACTTCATAGATTGTAATGATCAGTGATTAATAGAGGGAGACTTAAGATATCATCAAGGGCAGCCAGGATCCGAGCCCAGGAAGTGTAAATTTCTCTCCTGCCGTCGACAGTCGTGGCCAAAAATATTGGCACCCTTGCACTTTTTTCAAATAACTCACAATTTTCTATAAAATATAAGTTTAAATTAACAAAACGATTTGGTATCCACAATTCTTTATTTCACTGTTAATATTACCAAACCTTTGTTTTTGATTCAGAACATAATATATCTATCTATAATTCCACTAATCTCTGTGTGTATGTTTGTTTGTATGTTTGTATGTTTGTCTGTGACCGCTGTTTCTCGACAACTACCGGTCCGATATACTTGAAACTTGCCAGGTATATTGCTGGGGACCCGAGGATGTGCCTTTTCAAGGTTTTAAATTAATCGCAGAAGTAGTTACCGAGCTATGTCCAAAAAACGATTCAACCAATCAGAGAGCAGCGAGCTATCACGTGTGCCGAACGTGGCGAACAGACTCTGCCTCGGATGGCACATTTGAGAGCGTATTCATTTATTTCCCGTCGGCAAACTATGTTGGCGCTATGTTGGCGTTAAACTATGTTTTAAAACTAATTAAAACTAATTTGCGATTCTTTCGCTTTCCTGCGATATGCGACCTTCCGGAGCTCCTGTGAGAGCGTGCGCCATTACGGATAGTACAGGTACGGGCATGCCATATGTTGGCGTTAAACTATGTTTTAAAACTAATTAAAACCATTTCATGTAAATAGAGGGGGGGGGGGGATTGTCACTGTACTCGCAAGCCGTTCGCCGTTCGCTTTGGCGTTGCGAATGGACCAAAACATTTCATGGACCAAACCATTTCATGTAAAGCGTTCGCCGTTCGCTTTGGCGTTGCGAATGGACCAAAACATTTCATGGACCAAACCATTTCATGTAAATAGAGGGGGGGGATATAATTTTAGATATATATATAGTACGGGCATGCCCTAGTCCTTTTAAATCAGAAAATAAAAGGAAATGGCATTGACAAAATTATTGACACCCTGGATTTAATCTTTGGTAGCACAGACTTTAGACAAAATAACTGCAGTCAAGTGCTACCTATAGCCATGAATGAGCTTCCAACACTTCTGTACTGGCAGTTTGGCCCACTCCTCTCGTGCAAACTACTCCCATTCTCCCAGATTTGAAGGGTGCCTTCTCCCAACTGCTCTTATCAGATCTCCCCACAGGTGTTCAATGGGATTTAGATCTGGACTTCAGAACAGTCCAGCGTTTTGTCTTGAACCATTCCTGGGTGCTTTTTGAAGTGTGTTTGGGGTCATTGTCCTGCTGCAAGACCCATGACCTTTGACGGAGACCCAGCTTTCTGACACTGGGTTGAACATTGTGTTCCAAAATTCCTTGGTAATCTCCTGATTTCATGATGCCATGCACACATTCAAGGTACCCAGCGCCAGAGGCAGCACAGCAACCCACAACATCACTGAACCTTCTCCATGTTTGACTGTAGGGCAGGTGTTCTTTTCTTTGAAGACTTCATTTTGTTTTCTGTAAACATAGAGATGATGTGCTTTACCAAAAAGCTCGAATTTGGTCTCATATGTCCACAGGACATTCTCCCAGAAGGATATTGGCTTGTTCATGTGTGTTTTGGAAAACTCCAGTTGGGCTTGCTTATGTCTCTCTCTCAGCAGTGGGGTCCTCCTGGGTCTCCTACCATGGAACCCCCTTTCATTCAGATGGCAACGGATGGTGCGAGTTGAAACTGTCGTACCTTGTGTCTGAAGGTGAGCTTGAATCTGTTTGGCAGTTGATCGAGGTGCTTTCTCCACCATTCGAACAATCCTTCGCTGCAATCTTCGATGACGTTTTCTCTTGCAGTCCAGGGAGGTTGGCCAATAGTGCAAAGTGCAATATGCAAAAAAAAGTGCAATATTTTTGGCCACGCCTGCTCACTTAAAGTGAGCACTTAGAAATAGAAATTTCAAAAACAAAGGAAAAAACGAAGTTGGGCTTAATAGACTCGGCTGTCTCACCGGAAACCGAGAGATCTCGCAGAGATGTTCATTTTAACCTCTAAGTATATTCCCTCCAACAAGAAGTACTGTATATACCAAGTATATAGAAGAACCACCTTTAGAGGCCATTTCTCCCCACAGAGCGGGGGTTGGCCTTTTTCGGGCACCGTGGTCCCCTTTTTGAAGCAATGTTTTACGGCCGGATGCCCTTCCTGCCGCCAACCCTGTTGTTCGCCTCTTGCAACGCACAGGGAATTACCAGTGAACTGGTACTCAATTTGCCGACCTCGGAAGGGTGACAGACTGAGTCAACCCCCCCTGGTGTTAATTCAGCGATCGACCGGGATTCAAACCCAGGATCCTAGGATCCCAAGCCGACACCCTAACCGCTAAGCCAACACCAGGCATTATATATACCAAGTATATACTCAACTCGAATCCAATCAACAGGAGGGAGCCCCCATAGGGGCTCGATACACTTCAAGTAGTTAATTTTTCAGTGACGAGGACACCATTACCAGCTGCTTGGATTGATGATACAATCCAATGGGACACTATCACAAGAAACTACATTATGTGGTGTCAATAAACTACATTATTGATAGAGTTGTAGCGATACCTGCAGGTGCTCTGCAGAGTCAAAATAAAATGCAGTTTTTTTTTGTTTTTTTTTCTTTGTTTTTTTTTCTTTCAGTTGAGGCAGATTTCTGGTTTGGCTTGACCACCTCCAGTGAGGCTGTGACCTGCCCTTGGATTGGATTTGGATTTTAGCCCATAAATTGGCACGAGGGATCATCCTTATAGACCTTGTCTCAAACTGAATATAGCTACTGGCCATGGTGAGAGTTTGATTATTGCTGTGTGAAAGAGCTAACGTCAATCACAAAAAGGACAAATGGACACACAAAGCATACAATAAAGGGAGTGGGAGACAAGATGGGGAGAGAGGGGGAAGCACACAAGTACAACAGCAGAGAACAGGGACAACAGAAGATCCGTGGGAGGGAGAGGGCTTGGGGGGAGGAGGATATAGCCTGAGGATATAGCCACGAGATAGGTTCTCACTTGTGGCCAGTCGCCACATTTCCGACAGATGCTGTGCAAAAAGGCATCCTCTAAAGGTTCGCACGGCACCTGGGCCAAGGCCTGAATAACCAAAGGCAGACTCGATGAAGGAACCAGATGCTTCAATTGAGGTCTCTTCAAAAAGAAGAACCTGGCAAGTTTAGATAATATGATGCTCGATGATTAAACTAAATAATTTCCCGGAAAACGTTTTTGAACCTCCCCAATAGCCGTGTGATAACCCCGAATTGTGGTGAAAATTAACCCCTTATGAAATAGGGAGACAGAGGTCAGCCACCTTTTCTTAAGGGGCAACACCTGGATCCACCTCTTGATCCCAGCACCATCTGCAGAAAACTGCCACACAGGAATCGTAGGCAATTTGGGTGGATTCTCCCAATGGTGAAGAATCACTTGAAAAATTCTACAAGCCAGAGCCGAATCCGGATCTTAACCAAAATCTAATCTTTTCGTCCTTGTCACATACGCTACATCTCTGCCAAATTTGGATTCATGATGGCACCGGGTGGTAACAGAGGCAGGCCTTTCTGAAAGGCCTGCCTCTTACATAGATCTCTTGAGTCAAGGCATGCTAGAGCTGAGGGCTACTTGGCTGCCTCTTCATTGAGCAAGTTCCTCCCTCTCCTCCAGCCCTTCTTGAAGGCATCACTTTTTTGTATACCAGGTGAACGGATCGGGACGCAACAGAACAAAAGAAACAGTAGAGAGAGAGAGAGAGAGGGGTAAAACACCAACAACAGGGTTGAAGGACAAAATAGAGGGAGACTTGGACAAATAATGGGTGAGGGGAGGAATGAGGGAAATGGGAGTATGCATGGTGTGGACAAGATGGATACAGAAGCAAATTATCAGGAAGGAAATTTGGAGGTGTGATAGAAAAGATAATGTTTTTGGATTGGGGATGATCTGAGATTGTTAACATTTGTCTTGAAGACATGGAGGGAAGAATGAGATTGAAGAGAGTGTGAAAATTGGTTCCACAGATTTTTTTTTTTTTTTTTGTATACAAGATCGAGGCTCGTGAAAGAGCTAACATTAATCACAAAAAAAGTCAAACCGACACATAAAACACAAAGAATAAGGGAGCGGTCGACAACATGGGGAGAGAGGGGGAAGGACACAAACACAACATTTGAGAACAGGGACATTGGGAGAAATGTGGGAGGGGGAGGGCTTGGGGGGAGGTGGGAGGTATAAAACATGAACACTGCAAGGACTTCCAGGAAAGAAGTTGGAATTTCAAAAAAAAAAAAGTGTATCTGGGGTGAATTAGCGGGGGTAGAAAATATCAAGGTTTTGGATGGGGGAAGATAAGAGATGGTGGTGAACAGCTGTTTTAAAGACCTGGAGGGAGGAGTGGGATTGAAGGGAGTGGGGGAGTTTGTTCCAGAGGTGGGAGAAAAGGGGAATGAAAGAGTGAAGGTGAGCAGAGAGCCTAGATTTTGGCACTTTAACCATAAGAGGGTTGCAGGCAGATCTTGTGCGACCTGAAGGAATATTGGGGGACAGAACACAGAGAGAGCTGGGGGAGCAAGACTGGAGAGGAGTCGGTAGAAGACAGAAAGACCACCAACCTGCCTGCGGTGAGTGAGTGAAAGGCCCTCGGAGTTAACTTCATTGCAGGAGATTCCAATGATTCTGAAAGCTTTGGTTTCAATAGCGTGAAGCCGAGCGAGGTGTGAGGCAGGAGCACTGGCCCAGAGGGGGGAACAGTATGCCATTGAGCTGCGGATGAAAGCCTTGTATGTGGTGAGGACCTCAGGTGTGCCAAGGAAGGACTTCGCACGACGGAGGATGCCCAGTCGGCGACTGGCTTTTGAGGCCATCTTGGAAATGTGGTTTTCCCAAGAAAGATCATGGCAGATAGTGAGACCCAAAAGCTTGAGCGACAGAACTTCTTGTAGAGGATTGTTGAATCCACATCCACAGATGGGAGAAAGAGGAACAAACTGGTGGAGGTGAGCAGCGGTTCTGGATTTTGGGAGTTTCCCAAGGAGGTTGATTGATGGTATGTGCCTTGCAGAAACCTTAGGGGGGACAAAGTACGGAAAGAACAAAGTTTATGTTCTTGAAAGAACAGAGGGTGAAAGACCAGAAAAGAGGCGGTAGCGGATAGAGACCACCGACCTGCTTCTGATGGACTGATAGACTCAACTTCATCATGGAATATTCCAATAATCTTGAAGGCCTTTGTTTCCATGGCATCAGGCTGAGCAAGGTGTGAGGCAGGGGGCTCCAACCCAGAGGTGAGAGAAGTATTCCATTAAGCTGTGCATGAAGGCCTTGCAGGTGGATTGGAGTTCAGCTGTGCCATGGAAGGACTTTGTACAATGCAGGATGTCTAGTGGATGACCGGCTTTGGAGGCCAACTTTAAAATGTGGCTTGCCCAAGAAAGTTCATGGCTGATAGTGAGACCCAGGAGTTTGAGCGACTGAATTTTTTTATTTTCTATACTCAGCCGAGGCTCGTGTAAGAGCCAACACATAGAACATATCATAAATGGAGTGGGAGACAAGAGGGGAGGAGGGAGAGGGAAACATGAATACAACAACAACATGCATTTTACCCTCTCAGACCACTACATTTTTGATGAACCCCCTCAGCGCACATTGTACATTGAATGGAGTTCACTCCGACACCCTTCCTGCACACAGCACAGGGCCATTTCCCAGTTCTTTCCACCTCACCACATGCTTTACCACTTGCCATCACCTTCGTCTTTCCGATATTCACCTTCAGACCTTTTGTCTCCATACATTCCTTCCACTTGTTCAGCTTTTCCTTCAGTCCATCCATACTTTCCGCAATCAACACCAGATCATCTGCATACAACAACTCCCACGGTAAACCCTCCTTTACGTTCTGAGCCATCACCTCCATCACAGCTACAAATAGTAATGGACTTAGTACCGACCCCTGATGCACTCCCACCTTCACCTCAAACTCACCACTGTTCCCGTCCTTCGTCCTTACAGCTGTGCACGCTCTTTTGTACATTGCCATCACCACTCTGATCAACCATTCCTCCCCTCCTAACTTCCTCATTGCCCATGTCAATACTTTGCGTGGAACCCTATCGAATGCTTTCTCCAGATCAACAAACCCAAGAAACAACTTCTTCCTCTTCTCCATGTACTTCTCCTGCAACTGCCTCACAATAAAAAGCGCGTCTGTCGTTCCTCTTCCTGGCATAAATCCAAACTGCATTTCGTCGATCTTCACTGTCTTCCTTATCCTCCTCTCCAACACCCTTTCCAATACCTTCATTCCATGCTCCAATAACTTTATCGCTCAGTACGAGCCACCATCTAGAGGGTCACCTTTCCCCTTGTATGAGGGACGAGGGACGAGGGTACTCAGTTCCCAATCCACTGGAATGCGGCCTTCTTTCACCGCCAGATTACAGATCTCTGTCATTCTCTTCGCACCCCAACTTCCTGCTGCCTTCAACATATCTCCCACAACTCCCGTCGGCCCTCCCGCTTTTCTACTCTTCATTGCTTTTATCGCTTCCTCAACTTCCTTCTCAGTTATCTTCTCTGCCGGTCCTAAAACTGGGTTACTCTCTATGTTGCCATCCCATTCATTCTCTGTATTCAACAGCATTTCCATATATCTTTTCCATCTTCCTTTAATTCCATCTGGGTCCACAACGATTTGTCCCACTTCATCCTTCAAGCAACTCACCCCCATCACATCACACCTCTCTTTCGCTGTCTGCTTTGCAATCCTGAAAACTGCTCTCTGACCCTCTTCCGAATCCAAGCATTCTCCGAACATTTTCCTACATGCCTCCTGTGCCTTTGCTACCTCTTTCTTTGCAGCCTTCTTGGCTGCCTTATAACTTTCATGCTCTGCTGTTTCTGCTCCCGTACCCTTCGCCTTCTGCCACGCCTTGAACTTCTTCCTCTTCTCGTCAATCCTCTTTCCAACTTCATCATCCCACCACCATGTTTCCGAGTGCCTCGGTGGTCCTTTTGTCCATCCACATACCTCACCAACGGCTCCCAACCGACTAGCTTTCATTGACATCCAACCACTTTCAAGCTCAACCACATCATCCTCTACCCTACTCAGCCTCTCTTTTAATGCCTCCCTTACTGTCACCTCTTTCAACCTCCACACCTTCATTCTCGGTTGGTACTTCACCCGCCGAGCTCTCCTCGCACCTTTCACCCTTATGTTGCAGACAACCAAGTGGTGCTGTGAAACAGCCTCCTCCCCCGGGATCACCTTTGTGTCCCGGAGGTGCCCCCTATCTCGCCTACGCACCATCAGGTAGTCAACGGTTGTCGTCGACCCACCTGACGTGTATGTCACAAGCTTATTATCCTCTTTCTGGAACTGAGTATTACAAATCAACAACTCAGCTCCATCAGCAAACTCCAAAATCCTTTCACCTTCTCCATTTCTCACACCATATCCGTAACCCCCATGAACTCCCTCAAAACCATCCATACTCCTTCCCACATGTCCATTTAGGTCACCTCCTATGACAACAACTACCTCATCTTTCACGTTTTCCATCAGCTTCTCTATCGCACACCAGAACTTGACCTTCTCTTCATCGCTCCGACCAACCTGCGGAGCATATCCCGAGATGACGTTCACCAAGAGCTTTCCAATCATCATTTTCACCATCATCAACCTATCACTCACTGTAGTCACACTCACCACACTGTCTACAAACTCCTCAGAAAACAGGACACCAACACCATTCATGCCCTCCAGGCACCCTTGCCACACAAACTTGTATTTCTGTCCCTACCTACCCTTCACCATTCTCACACCACTTCCCTTCCATCTCGTCTCTTGCACACAACATCTCAACACACAACATACACACAACATACTTTACTCATCTTCTGACCAATACTTCCACCACTTCTCCTGATCTCCCTGTCATTGTCCCTACATTCCATGTCCCAAACCTCAGAAACCGATCTCCACTTTGGGCTGTACCCTGCCCATATGTAGTTGTAATTGTCATGGTTCTCTTTTTGAGGCAATGTTTTTATGGCCGGATGCCCTTCCTGACGCCAACCCTCTTAGTCGTCTCTTACGACACGCAGGGATATGGTGTACCTATTCTAATCCAGGGTACACACTGGGAAACGTTTAAAACATGGAAATTCGGGGGGGGGGGGCATCACGGCTGCGGGGGCCCCGTCAGCACCACGCCACGTTTGCCCGGTCAGTACCACACCCTTGGAAAGGACTTCGATGCTGTGGAAAGATCGAAGCAAGCCTCCTTGCTCGAGCGAACTGGAAGCGGAAGTCCATATATATAAGCACATAAAAAAAATAATGTGCACATATATATAATAGTGTAGCAGCATAGCAAACCTGTTGTGCATTTTGTGATACAAGCACCAAATTTGGTACACTAGTAGACTATCATATTATGAAAAGATCTGGATATTGGGCCATCTCAGATTCAGAGATTTGATTTTTGCAAGATTTCGATTCGATTGGGATCGAAGAGAACACCTTCTTCGTCTTCTGTACAGTGAAGTTGCCAGCCCTGAATTCTCTGGCTACATCTGGGTGCTTCATTGGGAGTGCAACCGTGTCCCTCAGGTGAACAGGGACCCACCTGGCATAGTGTGTGTGGTCTAAGGCATGGAACCATGGGACCAGTTCCGTCAGGGCATCAAGGTACGTCGTGAATGAAGCCTGCCGCAGAGAACGCACGTAGACCAGTACCAACATCTCTAGTTCCAGCACAGTTGCCCAGTACTGAAAGTTGGGAATGTCTTCTCTCTGGTGACACCAGTCTTCGAACTCAGGCAGGTCTTCTGCATCATCAGCATATGTCATACAGTGGCGTTCATACGCACGGTGTTGCAGGATGTGCAGTGCCGCTGCAGTGATTTGATGAGCTCTTCTTGTGCGGGTGACGTGGGCAGCTCGTAGGAAGGAGTCGGCCGTCCCTGGCGTTGCAATCTCAGCTTGCAAAATCTGCAAATCTTGCAAAAATCAAATCTCTGAATCTGAGATGGCTCAATATCCAGATCTTTTCATAATATGATAGTCTACTAGTGTGCCAAATTTGGTGCTTGTATCACAAAATGCACAATTCTTTTGAATATTTGGGCTAAGCCGCCCCACTATAAGGATATAATATATTGTGGGCTTTCACTAAAAAATACTAGCAAATAATAACGGCGGGGTAGCAGAAAAGGAGGTGGAGTTGAGAGGTTGGGGTATTAAATCAAGCCTCTCAAAATATCAGCACCACACACCACGTCGGCCCAGAGCCTGGCGCGAAGTCCAAGGGCATCAGCACGTCATCCGAAAACAGCTCCGGTTGGTGCGAACCACTCGGTCAATGGCGCGAACCAGGTCCCGACACGCCCTTGCTCGCTCGGCCCCGATGAAGGCCTCGCTGGGTGTTTTCCAAACGGGCAAAATCGCCCAAGCCACGCTGGATTTCGGCGGCGGAAAGCAGCCACGAAGCGACGATATTCGGTCAGGCTGTAATGCGAACACCACGGAGGGAAACATGAATGAAGACCTTAAAAAGCACAGGGCCCAGAACACTGCCTTGAGGAACTCCAGCCTGCACAGGAAGAAAAGAGAGAATTCCATTTAGAGCCACCCGTTGACAATGATTATGACGAACTTTCTCAAAAGGATTGTTACCTCCGCCACGAAAGGTGGATGGAGGTGATGTTTTCACCCCTGTCTGCCTGTGAACAAGATATGTCAAAAACTTGTGGACGGATTCGGACGAAATTTGTCAGAGATTTCGCGAATGTGACAAGAACGAAATGATTCGATTTTTGTGAAGATCCGGATTCGGATCCGGATTCTAGAATTTTTCAAGTGATTCGTCACCATTGGGAGATTGCACCAAAAACGATACATAGCAGGATATCTCAACGTTTTGGATGGATTTGGATGAAACTTGGTGGACCGGTTTGGTGTGTGACAAGGAAGAATCGATTCAATTTTGATGAAGATCTGCATCTGGATCCAGCTCGTAGAATTTTTAAGTGATTCTTCACCATTGAGATGGCTCTACTGAGTGCCGTTCTCGTTTTTAAAAGTACAAGTGGGCCTGTCGGTCCATTGGACCAAAATTTACATTGGTCTTCATGGCCTTGTAGTCCAGACATTTTACGCAAAAAAAAGGGTCAACCTCACACTAATTGCAACAGAAGCAAACTCAACTGATTTTGTATCCTCAATATGTTCTGAATGAGGAAAAAAAAGTGTTAAGGAATTGCATGGGTGGAAAGTTTTGAAAAATGCATAAATATGATCCTACCAAAAAACCGATTTTTAGCCCTTTCTGCTAGATTTGACTATGCTGTATTTCTTTTCCTTGAAGCAAAAAAACATCTATATAATAATAGCGTCCGCTGATTGGACAGTCGAAGGCGACAGCAAGCCGTCCGCTGATTGGACAGTCGAAGGCGACAGCAAGCCGTCCGCTGATTGGACAATCCTGAGCATGCATTTGTGCCGGTGTCATCGATCGCGGTGTACGCTATACTAACCTCATCAGGTGGGTTTTCCATAATTTCCTCCAGCTATAATAGTTAGCTAGCTATTTATTACATTATGTTACATTGTACATATTCTGCTAACTAGTTTAAACACGCCGCGCACGCCACAACTACAGTGCTCTTTTCTGAGTTATGAACCCTCTAACATCCTCTTAGTGTAGCAGCATAGCAAACCTGTTGTGCATTTTGTGATACAAGCACCAAATTTGGCACAAATGTACATTAATATGTTGCGAACATTTTCAGATATTGGGCCACTTGAAATTCCGTAATTTTTTTTTTCAAATTTTTTCAAATTTCGTAATTTCAAATTTTTCGGGTGACACCGTCACAATTTCGGTCTTCGAGGCCGGCCGATATAGTGGGGCGGCTTAGCCCAAATATTCAAAAGAATTGTGCATTTTGTGATACAAGCACCAAATTTGGCACAAATGTACATTAATATGTTGCGAACATTGTGTGGTCAGCAATGAAGACGAGAGTCTGAATTACATGTATGCAAAAGACCTTGTGAACCAGTGAAGCAAATACATGGGTAAGCATGAATTAAATCTAGGGCATGATATAATTTCCATGATGTTTACCTCTACACTCAATGGTGGAAGGAGGTAATGTTTTGATCCCAGCTTGTCTGTTTGTCTGTTAGTCCACAAAATTCCAGACAAAGCTTGTAGTAGTGGTAGTTGTAGTGGTAGTGGTGATAACAGAAATTGTTATATAGAACTGAACTTATATTATTATTATATGCAGAAAATAACTTCATTTCTATATGCCCTGCAGTGGACAGGTTAATTGGTTTATGCACTGAAGGGGTCACCCTGGTGTGCACTGCTGTGTTCTGCCTCACTGAGTTGTTCAGGTATGATGTACTCAGCACAAGCTTCCGGTCGGCCCGGAGGTGGGGGTGCGGGGCCTGTCACGGAACGTCAAAACAAACGGCCTGCCGGGGCCGCCCAAAAGTCGGGCGTGAGGGGCGCGTCCACTAATGGAACGCCTCTCGCTTCCCAGATCGAGGGCCACGTGGTCAGGAGAACCTCGTCCCTTCCGGTCACACTTTGCCTATCGGCCGGCCTCGAAGACAGAAATTGTGACGGTGTCACCCGAAAAATTTGAAATTACGAAATTTGAAAAAATTTGAAAAAAAAAATTACGGAATTTCAAGTGGCCCAATATCTGAAAATGTTCGCAACATATTAATGTACATTTGTGCCAAATTTGGTGCTTGTTTCACAAAATGCACAATTCTTTTGAATATTTGGGCTAAGCCGCCCCACTATCTGCACATCCCTGACTAGGATCCAGTTCCAAACATGCACGTTTTCAACCGTGCGTGCATATTTTTCAACATGCATATTTTTTTTTCCACTTTCAGGAAATGGAGGCATATGAACAGTGTGTCATTTGCAAGCAGTCTGTGGACGGAGGAGGGTCGTCAGTATCAACACTTGGAGAGAAGGGAAGTTCATCTATCAACCAGGCCAGTAAAAAAAGGGGAGACAATATTCATGCTGTACCTGGTGATAAGATACACAAAGACTGTCGCTGGACATACATTAATCCACAACAGATAGCCAAGGACACCAGGCAACAAGAGTCAGAAATAAGTACAAGCAGTGAGAGTCCTACACTAAGATCGACTACAGGGAGGTTCTCTTACAGTACTGATTGCCTGTTTTGTGGCACACCAGCTCAGTTTGGATAAAAGAGAAAGAAGCCAAGTGAAGTCAGTGTTTTCCAAGTCAGGACAATTGAATTCAAGGACACGCTTTTGGCAACATGTCATGCACGAGGTGATGACTGGTCAGAGACTGTGAAGGCACGGATTCTGCATGTGCATGACCTACATGCAGCAGATGCAGTCTACCACCAGACTTGCAGTGTGAATTTTCGCACATACAAGCAGATACCAGTAGTGTATCAGACAAACACAGAAGACTCCAAGAGGATGAAGGCTGGTCGGCCTTTCGTTGATGAGAGGACAGCAGCATTCTTGGAGGTTGTGAAGTATATAGAAGAAAATGATGACGAGCAGATCACCATAAATGATCTAATTGACCTCATGCAGCAGAAGCTTGCACACAGTGAACATGAACCATACGGTTACACCCATATGAAGAGGAGTCTGCAAAAACACTTCGGTGAGAAGATAATATACACCGAGATCAATGGGAAACCAAACGTGGTTACCATCAGGACAACAGCCAGGGTGGTGCTGCAAGACTACTATGAGACACAGCAGAAACAAACAAACACAGAAGATCAAGAGAAGATCAAGCTTGTGCAGGCAGCTGCAAAGCTCATCAAACAAGATATCAAAGACATCGGGTTATCCTATGAGTCTTACCCAGCTCTTGATGACATAGAATCGCAAGAGGCTGGCGTCAGATTTCTTCCAGATACTCTTCGCGTGCTCCTGGAAGAACTATTTGCCGAGACCAAAACTCAAGCCAAAGTGGCGGCAATTGGACAAGCAATGATGCAGGCAACTAGACCAAGAGTCATGTTAGCACCACTTCAGTTTGGGGTGGGCGTGCAACTATATCACCACTTTGCATCGCGGTTCCTCATTGATACTCTTCATCACCTTGGGTTTTGTTGTGCATACCAGGAGGTGCACCAGTTTGAAAGAAATGCAGCCAAATTCCATGGAACAAACATTCCTGACCTATCGACAGAGTTTGTCCAATATGTAGCTGACAATGTCGACCATAACATCCGCACGCTTGATGGCCTTGGTACATTCCATGGTATAGGAATGATTGCAGCCATAACCCCTGGAATTAGATCAAGGCAGCCAATCCCCAGGATCAAGGCTACTTCCTTGGATGTGGCAATGGTTGGAAGGGTACAAGTACGGTACCACAAAGACGAAAGGCACAATTTGACGGCACTGACCTACCAGAAGCTTATCAACCTTCAGGTCCAGAACAGCTGTGAAAATCTTGATGTCCGGTGGAAAGCATCCGTCCTCTTTGGGTCTCCCAGACCTGCATGGTCAGGAATGATGCAGTTCGTGCATTATGGTGACCACCCTGGCAAAGCAACTGTTATGCTTCTGCCGATGATCGATCTGAATCCCAGTGATAGCACATGCATATTCTCGACCCTGACATTTGTTAGTGAGCATGCACGATGCCACAATGTCACCCCAATAATCACGTTTGATCAGCCACTCTGGTGGAAGGCTCTCATGATTATCAACTCTGAGCCAATGGAAAGTGATCTGAGACGAATAGTCTTGCGTTTGGGTGGCTTCCATGCAGAAATGAGCTTCCTCGGTTGCATCGGACACTTGATGGCCTCATCTGGGCTACAAGAACTGCTGGAGTTGATCTATGCCCCAAATACAGTAATCCACATGATGTGTGGCAAAGCTGTTGCACGAGCAGTTCGTGCACACTCAATTGTTGATGCAGCCCTCAATGCACTGATGCTATCAAACGTGTTCGATTTCCATCTACCACAGCAATCTGGAACTCCAGACAACAGTAAGGATGGAGAGTCAGAGTCAGCCGAAGCAGCTGCAGCTGCAAGGCCACCGGATCATCAGATAACAGATGGAAGCAGAGATGTGGACCTGGAGGGAGCTTATAAGATCTATGAGAAGCTGATAAATGGGGCTATATCTGCTGAAGAAGTTTGTCAGTCTGAAGTTCTAGTGAGAATCAAAGACCGCCTTCAAAAGCACATCGAGTCCACCAAGAAGTCCTCTAGAACTTCAGCTCTCTGGGTTCAGTGCATGGACATGCTGGACATCCTACGAAAATACATCAGTGCAGAACGCACTGGAAACTGGGCCTTACATCTGCAGGCTATCCAGGACATGCTACCCTATCTGGCAGCATCAGCACACAATCGTTACACCAAATCTGCCAGGGTGTACCTTCAGCAGATGCACAACCTCAAGACTGAACACCCAGAAGTCCAACAACGTTTTGAGGAAGGGTTCCACGTGATTCGGCGAAGCGATCGCCTATGGGCAGGTCTCTCACCTGACCTGGTCATTGAGCAGGTTCTGATGAGAAGTTTAAAAACCAGTGGTGGGCTCACACGAGGGCGAGGGGTTTGTGCCAGTTCAGACAACCCTACCCCCTGCTCCTGAAAAGCTTCTGCGGGTCATCAAGTGCAACTGCCAGGCTGACTGCAGCACCCTGAGATGCACATGCAAAAAGAACAATATCGAGTGCACTCCGGCATGTGGAAACTGCAGGGGATCCAGCTGCACTAACTCAATACAGATGCCCTGTGACGACGATGATGACATTGTGTAGTGTTATATGTATTCTGTACACATATTTAATTGGTTCAATCGTTTGATCAACAGTTGATCAGTTATGTGATGATGTGATCAAAATAAATTATTATCACTGATACTCTGTATGTGTTTTTTTTGCTTCAAGGAAAAAAATACAGCATAGTAAAATCTAGCAGAAAGGGCTAAAAATCGGTTTTTGGGTAGGATCATATTTATGCATTTTTCAAAACTTTTCACCCATACAATTCCTTAACACTTTTTTTTCCTCCTTCAGGACATATTGAGGATACAAAATCAGTTGAGTTTGCTTCTGTTGCAATTAGTGTGAGGTCAAGTCACATTATTACTGGACTATTGCAGCATACCTGCCTGCCGTACTGCTTGAGCATTAGCTTATCTTTCACCAAGCCCAGATGTGCTTGGGCCAGAGGGGGAGGGGTGGGAGGATTGTATCGAATAGAATGATCGTTTTAAGGCCATTTTCCCCGCTGGAGCGAGGGTTAGCCTTGCGGGCCCCATGACAATCATGGTTCCCTGTTTGAGGCAATGTTTTTATGGCCGGATGCCCTTCCTGACGCCAACCCTTAATCGCCTCCTACGATGCGCAGGGATACGGTGTACCTATTTTAAGCCGGGGTACACACCGGGATCATTCATCCCAGCAAGCTGGTACTCAGGATTGTATGTTCGATATTATTGACAAATTATGCCAATATTATTATTGTTAATATTAATTGTATTAATTAATGTTTTTTTTACAATTTGATCATTGTTTTAGTTATTTATTTTATAATTGGCGTGCTATGCCGTAGATTGTAGAAGGACCTACCTATTAAGTTGCTCAACACACGTTAACATTGCATATGTTTAAAACATTCTTCCGGATTTATTGTAGTTAACTAGTCGGGGACCGGTGGATAGAAAACGCCCATGAAAACGATTTGTTTGGGGGGGGGGGAGGGGGGGGCAGTGTATAGGCAACTAAGTGCTGCCTCGCATGCTACCGGAGATTTATGTTTTAGCAACGTTAAGGTAGGGCATGGCTATTGTTAATATATTGTTTGACCTGAACTGCATGAAAATCAAAATGCCAGCCCAGTGGGTGGATTCAGCCTCCCTAATGACGTCGTCATGGGTGGAGTCAAGCCAGCTGTACCAACCAATGGGTGTAAAGCGAGAAGCAGAAAAGTGCTGCTACTTTAATATATATAAGATTAGTCTCATCAACCCAGGAGATTATGACGATCGTGCTGGTGTATCACGTACCACATCAGAGCCCCAGTAGAACCCCACAAAAAAACATGACACACACACATACACGCACACCTCATCCATTTATAGTAGAAATGGAAGGATTTGCCGGGACGGTCCTTTCGGAGAGAGCGAGTGTGAGAGATTTCTCAGGATTGAAAGACATATTCCAAATGTTCGACCAGATTGTGATTTTGTCAATTCTGAAGAGGTTTAACAGGCTGCAGCCTGCCTGTCAGAAGGATGAGGGCAGAGGATGGAGCAAATAGATAAGGGATGTCACGGCAGGGGGTGGAGTCGTCAGCAAATAGATAAGGATGAGGGATGTCACGGCAGAGGATGGAGTCGTCAGCAAATAGATAAGGATGAGGGATGTCACGGCAAAGGATGGAGTCGTCAGCAAATAGATAAGGATGAGGGATGTCACGGCAGAGGATGGAGTCGTCAGCAAATAGATAAAGATGAGGGATGTCACTGCAGAGGATGGAGTCGTCAGCAAATAGATAAGGATGAGGGATGTCAAGGCAGAGGATGGAGTCGTCAGCAAATAGATAAGGATGAGGGATGTCACGGCAGAGGATGGAGTCGTCAGCAAATAGATAAGGATGAGGGATGTCATGGCAGAGGATGGAGTCGTCAGCAAATAGATAAGGATGAGGGATGTCATTGCAGAGGATGGAGTCGTCAGCCAGTAGATAAGGATGAGGGATGTCACTGCAGAAGATGGAGTCGTCAGCAAATAGATAAGGATGAGGGATGTCACGGCAGAGGATGGAGTCGTCAGCAAATAGATAAGGATGGGTGTCACGGCAGAGGGTGGAGTCATCAGCCAATAGATAAGGATGATGGATGTCACGGCAGAGGATGGAGTCGTCAGCAAATAGATAATGATGAGGGATGTCACTGCAGAAGATGGAGTCGTCAGCAAATAGATAAGGATGAGGGATGTCACGGCAGAGGGTGGAGTCGTCAGCAAATAGATAAGGATGAGGGATGTCACGGCAGAGGATGGAGTCGTCAGCAAATAGATAAGGATGAGGGATGTCACAGCATAGGGATCTAAGTCAAACTTGGTACAAGTATGTAGAATGATGCAAGTATGAACTGATTAGATTTTGGGGTCAAGAGGTCAAAGGTCAGAGGTTCCATGAAGTAAAAATTATGTTACAGCACTAACTTGTGAACCAGTTATGGGAGTTTGACCAAGCTTGGTATAAGTATACATTATGATGGGAAGATTAGCTGATTAGATTTCAGCATCAAGAGGTCAAAGGTCAGAGTCTGTAATAGGTTTTACTTCCCACGATAACTTAAGAATGGCTGAAGGGAACCAAGTCAAACTTGGTACAAGTATTTATATGTTGTAAAGATAAACAGATTAGATTATGGGGTCAAAGGTCAGAGGTGCCATGAGGTCAAAATTATGTTGCAGTGCTAACTTCCCCTTCGCTCCCACCTCTTGTTCATATGTGTGTTGTACCGTCCACCAAACAGTGGACGCTGTCTGATAATATGGACCAACTTCTATCTACCCATCCCAACTCTCTCTTCCTCATATGTGGTGATTTCAATTATTGTCACCATGCCAGTTGGCCTGGTGTGGGTACCTCTCTCAGCAGCCATGGCTCCTCAGCAAAGGACTTCTGTGACTCACTGGGACTGACACAATCTGTCAATTTCCCAACCCGGATCTCAGTCAACGGAGCATCTTCTCTTCTGGACTTGGTTATGACTAAATTCCCTGAAAATGTCTGCTGCTCTTCTTCTGCTCCAATCGGCTCATCTGATCATGTACTTGTTAAAGTGGACATCTCTCTGACCATTCTCAGAGAGCCTCCTCAGCGTCGACAAGTCTGGCATTTCACTCAGGCCAACTGGCACGGCCTTCAAGCAGCCATCAATCATCTGGACTGGTCTCCCATCTCTACCGCCTCTGACATCAACTCATCCTGGGAATTCTTCCAAAGTAAATTGCTCTCTCTCATGCACAGATTTATCCCATCTCGTCTTCAGCTGTCATACCCTTTCTCCCATCCATGGTACACGGAATCTTGTGGTGAGGATGTTGCCCAGAAACAACTTGCCTTCGTCTCCTGGAAAGCAAATCCAATGGAAGGAAATCTCATCTCCTTTCACAAAGCCCGAAACAAGTGTGTGTCCACCCTCAGGAGAGCCAGGAAACGATATCTCTCCGTTCTCATGACCGAACTCTCTTATCTGTCTCCCTCTTCCAAATCCTGGTGGCGTCTGGTCAAATCTGTTTCTGGTGTTTGTGCCCCCTCCATCCCCTCCCTCACTTCAAACGGCTACACAGCTGAATCCACACGTGAAAAAGCTGAATGCCTCAACTCTGTGTTTGCCTCTAAATCTTGTGTCCCAAACCCATCCCTCTCTGTACCCAGTCGTACCCAGCTGCTCCTGGACTCTGTCCTTTCCTCCTGACAAGGTGGAAATTTCTGTCAACCCTCCACTCTGATTCTGCAACTGGACCTGACGGCATCAGCCCACGGGAACTAAAATCCTGTTCTTCCGCTCTTTCACTCCCTCTCTCTGTTCTCTTCACCCTCTCTTTTGCTCAAGGTCATCTGCCATCTGCTTGGAAATCAGCCAACATCACCGCTTTGCACAAAAAATGTGCAAAAACAGAATCTAGCAACTACAGACCAATCAGCCTTCTCCCAATTATCAGCAAAGTCATGGAATCCATCATTGCTTTGGATATGAAATCTTTCCTCTTCTCCAATGGCTTGATCTCTGATCATCAATTTGGTTTCAGACCAGGTCACTCGACTCTGGACATGCTGCTTCTGCTTTCTCAACAATGGATGGAGGTCCTCAATGCCAAACAGGGAATTAGAGCCGTCTCCCTTGACATATCACATGCCTTTGATACGGTCTGGCACCCCGCTCTGCTCACCAAACTCTCCTCCTTTGGTATCCATGGAAATCTCGACGCATGGCTGGCGGACTTCCTCTCTAGTCGTAGTCAACGTGTTGCCCTGAATGGGTTTCTCTCATCTCCTCTTCCTGTTCAGGCTGGATTTCCCCAAAACAGTGTTCTGGGCCTTGTACTTTTTCTGGTCTTCATCAATGATCTCTCTGACTCTTGAAAAGCCTCTCTATCTCTTTGCTGATGACTCTACTCTCTGTCGCTCCATTCCTCATCCCTCAGATCGGCAGTCTGCAGCCTCCTCACTCTCTGCAGACCTGGACAAAATCACAGACTGGGCAAACAAGTGGAACATGTCTTTCAATCCTGACAAATCTCACACTCTTACGATGTCTCTCCGAAAAGACCGACTGGACAACCCTCCCATCCACTTTCTGAATAATCCTCTCCAAGAAGTTCTGTCACTCAAGCTTTTGGGTCTCACTATCTGCCATGATCTTTCCTGGGAAAACCACATTTCAAATCTGGCCTCCAAATCCAGTCGCCGACTGGGCATCCTCCGTCGTGCGAAGTCCTTCCTTGGCACACCTGAGCTCCTCACCACATACAAGGCTTTCATCCGCAGCTCAATGGAATACTGCTCTCCGCTCTGGGCTGGTGCTCCTGCCTCACACCTAGCTTGTCTTCACGCTGTTGAAACCAAAGCGTTCAGAATCATTGGAATCTCCCGCGATGAAGCTAACTCCGAGGGCCTTTCACTCACTCACCGCAGGCAGGTTGGTGGTGTTTCCGTCTTCTACCGACTCCTCTCCGGCCTTGCCCCCCCCAGCTCTCTCTGGGCTCCGTCCCCAAAATATTACTGCAGGTCGCACAAGATCTGCCTGCAACCCTTTTATGGTTAAACTGCCAAAATCAAGACTCTCTGCTCACCTTCACTCCTTCATTCCTCTTTTCTCCCGCCTCTGCAACAAACTCCCTCACTCTCTTCAATCCCACTCCTCCCTCCAGGTCTTTAAAACAGCTGTTCACCACCATCTCTTATCTTACCCCATCCAAAACCTTGATCTTTTCTACCCCTGCTAATTTCATCCCAAATCCACTTTTTTGAAATACCAACTTCCTTCCTGGAAATCCTTGGTGTCCTTGTGTTTTGTACTTCTCCCACCCCCCCCCCCCCCTTCCCACGCCTCCTCCCCACAAGCCCTCTCCCTCCCACACATCTCTTGATGTCCCTGCTCTCAAATGTTGTGTTTGTGTGCTTCCCCTGCTCTCCCCATCTTGTCTACCGCTCCCTCTTTTTATATATTTTGTTTGTCTGTTTGATGTTTTTTTGTGTGATAGATGTTAGCTCTTTCACGAGCCTCGATTCTGTATACAAAAAAACAAAAAAACTTGTGAACCAGTTATGGGAGTTTGACCAAACTTGGTATAAGTATACATTATGATGGGAAGATTAGTTGATTAGATTTCAGCATCAAGAGGTCAAAGGTCAGAGTCTGTAATCGGTTTTACTTCCCACGATAACTTAAGAATGGCTGAAGGGAACCAAGTCAAACTTGGTACAAGTATTTATAATGTTGTAAAGATAAACAGATTAGATTATGGGGCAAAGGTCAGAGGTGCCATGAGGTCAAAATTATGTTGCAGCGCTAACTTTGTAACCAGTGATGGGAATTTGAACAAACTTGGCATAAGTATATATTATGATGCAAAAATGAACTGATTAGATATCATCCTCAAAGTTCAGAGGTTCGGCCAGGTAAAAATGTGATGCTTGAAAACAGCTGAAGGAATTTAAATTAAACTTGGTACAAGTATGTATGATGATTTATGCACGAACTGATTGCATTTTGGGGTCAAGAGGTCAAAGGTCATGTTTGGTTAAAAATCCTGTTGCCGTGACAACTTGTGAACCAGTGATAGTTTTTTTGCCCAAACTTGGTATAAGTATATAGTATAATGCAAAGATGAACTGATTATATTTTGGCACCAAGGGTGGGAGCGAGGTGATTTTGTGATCTTGGTAAGGTCAGAGGTCATGTCAGGTAAAAATGTGATACTTGAGAACAGCTGAATGGATTTAAATCAAAATTGGTACAAGTATGTATTATGTGGGCAGAGGACTATCGGTCGACATCGTGACGTCGAAGTGTCGTTATAATTTTTTTGGAAATTTATGTGTAAGTGACGTTAAAGAATCCTGAATGTGTGCTGAATGTGACCATTGGAGTTATAGTTGGGTGAATTCAAATTTGTCTCGTTTGTCAGTATTTCGAGGGGTACTAAAGGGGGAAAAGTTTATTGGAAGAGATTTGACAGGTAGGTATAAGTTATGAATGCAGATCTGTCCATCCAGCTGCTGCAACTAACCCAGATACTGTATGTCTCATGGAAACATTTCTTTCACAAGCTATCCAGGACTGTTCTGTGTGTCTCCCAGACAATAACCACATTGTCGCCTCTGTTCTGATAGGCCTCATTATCACACTGGTGATGGTGTCGCTGTGTATGATCGTTTCTCCCTTCTTCATACCCCCTGCCCCTTGTTGTGTTAGTTGCTTCCCAACCCTATGGAGAACATTTGCCTTTGTGTCACTTTGTTCACATATTTCAGTACATGGCCGAGCAGTGAAGTATTTCTGTGAAATGACTGGAATTACTCGGTCTGTTTCTTTTCCAACAAACATCTCCCCAAATAGGAACCATTCATTACTGCAATTTACCATGTGAAACTTTTCCTCAAATTGTCCTACTCCTCAGCTCCTCTAGCCTCATGTTTTGACAGTTATTGGAAAACCCCAGTGGTGCACACATGTATGACGATTTGGTAAACCCAATCTGACTGGCCTAAAATCTGCTCTCCAGTCAAGACTATTCTATCATGACATCATCTCCTAACATTGACTGCTCCTTCGATTGCTGCTACAACGGTCTAAATATCTCTTCACAGATCCACTCTCCTCGCCCCCTTCTCTCCATATAAACCCCAGTACTGTGGGGGTGAGGCCATCACAAGGAAACTACACACATTCTCTTCCTGAAAGGTGAACCTTATCAATGGCAACCTTCAATCTTACCGTACAGCTCAGAACCATTGTATATCTGTCCTAATAAGAGCCAGGGCCCAACCTCAGGCTCACCTGAGATCCAAATTCTCCAGCCTCTCACCATCCTCCGAATTCTGGAGGAAGCTGGTCAGGTCTGTCTGGTGCACATTCCTCTTCCATTCTTTCCCTCCTGAAGGTTGAGTCATGCTGA
This sequence comes from Myxine glutinosa, assembly GCF_964187855.1. NCBI lineage: Eukaryota > Metazoa > Chordata > Myxini > Myxiniformes > Myxinidae > Myxine > Myxine glutinosa. Next base: position 135,682,974 of record NC_136264.1, on the reverse strand, counting down.
ACACTGCTCAAGAAAAAGCAGAGCTGTTGAACTGTTCCTTCACTTAAAATGCTAAGCTCCCAAATCGGTCTCGTCGCATGGACCTGTACCCACCCTTTCCACCTTTACAGAGTGTTCCTTACATTTTGTGGATTTCTCCCCTTTATTTGACTCAGGAACTGTGCTTCAGTTCAGTCATACTCTCTCTCCTGTCGTTCACAGGTCCTTCTTGGATGGGCAACTTCTTCAATCTTGGAACGTTGCAAACCTCACTCTTATCCATAAGAAAGGTGCTAAAAGGGATCCCCTATACTACAGACCTGTCAGCATTCGCCCCATCTTAAGCAAAGCACAGTAATGGAGTCCATCATGGCACCTAACCTTGGGCTATCCCTTCACTGATGTGCAAATCTCGAACAACAAGTTTTGTTTCTGATCTGGCTATTCCACCTTGGATATGTTACTCCTTTCGACACAGCCATTGAAATGCTACCCTTAACCACAAATAAGAGGTTCGGTCCATATCTCACAAGCCTTTGATACAGTCCAGCATCCAGCCGTGATTTCCAAGCTCTTAATTTGGGATTCAGGGCTCCCAGCCCAAGTGGTTTCTGGTATCTTCTGTGGAAAGAAAACAGTGGGTGTTCCTCAATTATATCCTCTCTTATGATATACCTTTTCAGGCTGGAGGGAAGAACCTTAGATCATACATTATTCTTGATCTCCATCAGATATCTATTTGATTCTCTCACAAACCAACTTCAGCATTTTGCCATTGACTCTACCCATAGGCCAGAATCATTGGCAAAATGGTTGTGACTTGCCTGCATAGAATGATGGACCAACCTTGTGAAAGGTCAGGTGCTGCCGAACCCTTTTTGTCAGACCTGGATAAGATAAGCTGCTGGTCAGTTACTTGGAACATGTCCTTTAATGTTAATAAGTCACACTCTATCACACTATCTCCAAAAGGATCGGCAATCAAACTATTCAATCCACGTCTCTTGATAATCAATGGAAGAGGTGCAGTCCTTGGAATTCCTTTACCCCTCACAATCTGACATAAACCTCTCATGGAAGGATCATATCGCCAAACTAGCATCAAAAGCCAATTGCATTCTGGTTATTCTCCGTAGCGCAAGAACATTGCTGAGCCACACTGAACTCATTACGGTGTACAAGGCTCTTATCCAAAGCCTCATGGATTATAGCTCCCTACTTTGGGCGGATTCTCCTGCTTCCCACCTTGATTATCTTGAGGCAATTGAAAGCCTTCTGCACCATTGGTTTCTCAAAGCAAGAGGTGGATTTCTAAGGATGCTACTCACCCACCGGTGATAAGTTCGTCGTCTCTCTATTTTATGCAAACTTGTATCTGGCACTGCTCCTTCTGCTCTCTTCTACCTTCCCCACAATGTCTAGTCAACCTTACCCGCTCACCCTCCCAAAGCCCAGGCTGGTTGCTCACCTGCATTAATTTGTCCCCTTGTTCTCCCTGTTGTGGAATTGTCTCATCTTCCTTGCTTCTGTCTTTCAAATGCTTTGCCCACGTACTCACCCATGCACATCCATGATCTTTTCTGCACATGCTGATTCTGTTCCTCTGCAGGACCTAATCAAAGCAAATAAAATAATAATTGGTGTAACTATTATTTTGCTTGTTTTTATTATAAAAATCGGTGAATCGGTTCTGTTCATTTTCATCTATGTCCGTTGATGAAAGTATTGAAAATGAAGTTTGTTGCTTTTAACAAGGAAATATTATTTGGAGCTTCCATAAAATGGAAATGAGCGTTTCCAAAATTCACGATTGCCTTGGGCTCAATATTGTACATCCCTTATCATCGGCTTTGGTGTTGGCTTAGCGGTTAGGGTGCTGGCTTGGGATTCTAGGATCCTGGGTTCGAATCCCAGTCGATCGCTGAATTAATGCCAGGGGGGTTGACTCAGCCTGTCATCCTTCCGAGGTCGGCAAATTGAGTACCAGTTCACTGGTAATTCCTTGCGTGTCGCAAGAGGCGACTAATAGGGTTGGCGGCAGGAAGGGCATCCGGCCGTAAAACATTGCTTCAAAAAAGGGGACCATGGTCCCCAAAAAAGGCCAACCCCTGCTCTGTGGGGAAAAATGGCCTCTAAAGGTGGTTCCTTATCGGCTTTTTCTCTCGTAAAGTCATGCTCTCATCTGCATGCGACCCGTGTGCTAGTTTGACTGCATCTGGGTTTGTTTGTTTATTTAACAATAAGTGAGTGTTAAGATGGTAGTGCAGTACAGGTATGATGTCCCAAATGGTTTTCCTCTCACCTTTTGATCATGATTATGTCATTATGTCTTTTTAAAATGGTAATGGAGCGAGAATGTGCACCCATAACGTTTTGGTTGTTTTGTTGAAAGGTTATTCTGTTCTTTCACCCCAAATCCTTTTCTTTTCAACTCACCCCTCCATACTCTTAGCCTATGCTGCCAAATGTGGCTGCATGTGTAGTTTGTGGAGGAAAGGATGATGATTATGACGAAGATGGTGAAAAAAAAGATGTGCGACGTGAGGGCAAAAAGGTTATGGATGAGGAAACCTTCCTACAAATCCTCATGGAATGTTCCATTTGCAATGAGATTGTACATCCTGGTTGTCTAAAGGTACGGCAAACTCCTCCAACTTGTAGTGATATCTTATCAGTGTATAAATCCAGCCCTTGAAAAGAATGTGCCCCCCTTCCCCAACCAGGAATAACTATACCCATTCCCTGTAAATATCACTCGCCATCTTTCTGTTAATTTCCCTTTGTATGTAACCCTGCTTAATTTATCCCTCACCACCTGTAGTGTACAACCACACACTTCCGTAACCCCCTGCCCTCTTGTCTTTTACTCAGTATGTAACCACTCTCTTGATTAAGCCACGCTTTATTACGTCCCAGCTTTTAAACATGTTCCCACCTTACCTTCCTTACCTGAATAATCATTCAAACCTTGTTGTACAAGTTCATGCCCCCTCCCCCCCCCCCGCCCCTCCCTCCCCACCACGCCCCTCCCTCCCTCCCCACCACGCCCCTCCCTCCCACCACACCACGCCCCTCCCTCCCCACCACGCTGTATGAACCATCTGAGATTCTTTCACTGCCGTTTTGCCTTTCCCCTTTGTCTGTCATCCCATCATTCAACACTTTCCCCCGACATCAGCTGAAACCGTCGCTTGGGGTGGTGAATGAGGAACTTCCAAACTGCTGGGAATGCCCTTCGTGCACTGAGAAGGGGAAATCTGGCAAGGTAATCACGTGCTTTATTTTGTCAGCTCCACACTTTGGCTATCCCGACATGCCTTCTTCATATTGTTTTATAATGTGGGTTTATCAGGAAAGGGATTTTTGATGTCACAAAAGTGGTTTAAAATGAGAACGTTTGCATCCACTTGAAGAGCTAACGTATTTTAATTCTGCTGAAGTTCGCATACAAGGCCTGGTGTAAAGTGCTTTTGTTAAGTTTTTATTTTATTTTATTAATTTTTCAGTCATGATGAAGTTTGGTGACTTGTTTCTTGCCTTTGCATGTATGGGTGAACGTTTCCTCCAGCACTTATTATGTTGTGGATTCTTGGAGCGAATGGTAATTATGGGATTGATTCTTCATTGGCGAAATCACGCATGCACATCAACTGAAGATGGCTCTGTGTGTTTCAGTCCAATTCCAATGAAACGGGACAAATCTGATGATGTCCAAGGATATATTTGAAGATTTCAACAAAAATGCTTTTTCTTTCTATTCCTATCAAGTCGATGGAAAATAGGGAATTTTGTATGTGCGCACTCGAAGATGGAAAAATGAAACCGCCATTTTGAAGAGAGAAAAAAAAATATGAGCAGCACCTCCTAAGCCTCTGGAATGTCATAGCTATGCATTCCCATGTCAAAGCGCACGTTTCCCTGTGCTCTTTCACCATGTTCGGATATGAGATTGAGCTGTACTGTAAACCCCGTAACTTCAGCCAAGGCACGCACCTTCTCACCCACTTACTCCCGTACACCCTCCCTTCGCCACAGAAGCGAGGCCCCGGTTTTAAGTTCGCCTCTCATCTTCCCGGCTCTCTGCTGAAACAGTCGGGAAATGAGAAGAGAAGCTACCCTGAGAATAGGGGTGCGCAAAGCAGCACGGAAAAGCGCCTTTTGGTAAGGCCGTCTCCCACTAACCCACCCTTTACATGACCTCCAGAAATGCTCCATTCCACATCCCTCTTCCCCATTCCATCATTCCTGCCATCTTTAGTCATCAACCATCCAATCGATATAGTCCAAATATTTTTCAAATACTCTAAATAATCCCCACTATAAAAAAAAAGAAACGTCAGACAGTCACCTCGATTGCCAACAAAAGCGTGCCTCCATTCATGGATTGACATCATGTGTGATGTTTTGTATTTATCTATTTTTCTTGATACTCGTTTGAGATATTTTTGAGCATGTGCATTGAGCATTTGGCTCTCCTCGCCATATTAACTGATTAAAGCTGTTTTGCTTAAATTATTTGAATTGTGCAAGGGCAATCTTAATGTGGGTGGAACACATCTTTAGGGTTCTTGATGACAGGCTGGAATCAATTGATGTTGGGCTTTATTGGTGTTACCTTTGACCTCACACCTCTCTTGGGAATTTCATTAGGAACCAAAAAACCAACCAAAGATGTGATAACAAGAATGCATTCTATTGAAAAACTTTGGGATCTGATGAATGACCTTGGGGTTAGGTGTATTCATCAAAATGTGCACAATTATCCTTTTTACCTTAAGAGCATTGTTCAGAGTATTGAAGATGGCTTCGCTGGGCAAAATATTACAAACGGGCGTTTCCAAAACTCAGTCGGCACCACCATCTCCAAATGTTCTCACCAAAATGGTTTGTTTCTTATCTTCTTTCTGACGATTACAATCGATCTTGATGGACTGTGGTCCAGTTTTGCACCTCTCTATTACTGGCTAGGCAACTTGAGTATGCTCTTCCTCAAGATTTGTCTCAACTCCTTTTTCCACTTGAGCTGCTGTGCGATGTTGCTGTCCACGTGATGGGCATGGGTTCTGCGATATGATCCGCTCCATTTGCTGGCACGTTGTGCTCGACTATGAACTGGAAAAACAGAAATAGTGCTTTTGTGACCACTTGACTGGTGCTCGTTTCTCATTTTCTTTTCTTTTTTTCTTTTATAAACGAATGAGGTCATGGTCCTGTTTTTCTCCCTGCATTTGGTGTTGTCATTGCAAAGTGTTTGGAAGTGCATCATCATATCATATATCCCCAATGCTTTCACTTTAATGTACCAAAAGCAAACTGTGTAATACGAATATTGGTCTTCGCATTTTGATGCCCAGATGCAACTGAAATGACCAGTTCACTGATGCTGAAATTTCACAGAAAATGTTTCGCTGCTTTTCTGGTTGTTCCATATTTGTACATTTCCTTCCTTTTACTTTCTTGTCCTTTTTTTGTTTGTTTTACTTGTCACTCTCCTTCGATGTCATCATGTTCTTCCGGTTTGAAATAATTTTCGGTTCACGCATGCGCACAGTCTCACAAATTACATGACCACCGGTTAAGACCATCATTTCCTATTGGAAAATGGTAACTGTTTTCCTTCCGATGGGGAGGAATCGATGAAGCTTTCTTAATCAGGTCAGATAAATCTATGAGAATGCGTTGCACACCTGTTACACCACCAAGTGCGAAAACCGTGAGTGTCGTCGGCAATCGGTGAAACTTGACAATGTGGATGATAAATGAAAAAACAAGAAGACGTCGTGCAGAGCACGATACTTGCAAAATCCACCCCTCCTCCCCCAAAAAAGTTGCCATGGATACATCAAATGGTCTATTTCATTAAGATTATAATTGACGATCTTGATGAAAGCTTGGGTCAATCGGATGAAAATTGATGATTCTTCAGATGAAAATTGATGACATTAGAAGTTTGACCTTGAGTTGACCACCAAGTACGAAAACCGTGAGTGTCGGAGGTAATCGGTGAAACTTGACAATGTGGATAATAAATTAAAAAATAATTCCTGATGAGGTCCAAGGATATTTTGTTTGTTTTGGTGGGTACAAGATAAAAGGAAGTTTGAGTTTTGTTTCCATTTGAGCATTCTTTCACAAGTACTTCCCTGCAGTTGGAGATGTAGCATTATGCATCAAAATCTTTAAAATTATGCTGTTATCTTTCTTTCACTAGTGATACTTTTTGAGCATGAGATGACTTTAATATCTAAATCGCTTTACAATTTGTTTTGCTCTTCTCCTTCAGCTGAGCAGCAAGTTGAAAGGTGTTGGAGGACTTTCTCTGCGTAGACGGTTACTTCCAAGACATATTCGTCTTGGTTTGGGTGGAGTTGGAGGTGGAAGAATTGAGGGACGGCGCTGGAAGGTATGGTCCTGTCGGATCTTGGGATTCAGGGGTCTTATTCCGTTTTTAAACCAATATGATTTTTATAACCCCCACACTCCACCCCTACCCCCTCTTCCTAAATAGAAACGAAAAGAACACGATGACAAACTTAAAAGTGGTTTACCAGCTTCTAAGGAATCAAGAACAAGTAGAGAAGCTTCATCCCCTGCTCTTTCTGCTCGCCTTCGACGTTCTTCGCCTCGTCGTATGCCACTGGAATCTGTCTCTGAGCGTGTCCGTGAGAAGTACAAGCTCCTTGTTGGGCGTAGGGTAGCATCTGTAGATGGAGGGAACAGCTCTGATCCGCTGTCACGCTATCGAATTCCAAAACGGAAAGATGCAACAAGGATATTGGCTGAAAAACAGCTCGAAAGCAATGGTCAGTTGGCAGGGAATCGAGCAATAAAGATTGAGGTGGCTGAAACCCCAACTGCTCCAGTGATGAGGACTGCAGAGGTCTCGGTGGCCTTGGCGACGAGGTCCGTGGAGGTTCCACTTGCTCCCCCAGTCCAAGCAGTGAGGGCTGTGACATCGAGGACCGTGGATGCTCCTGTTTTATGTGGAGTAGAAAGCACAGGAAGCCCTGGAAAACCACATCGTAAAAAACAAAAATGTGGGATCGACGGCGATAGAGTGAATGGGTCGGGAATGAGACACGGGACCACGTCGTCATCTCCTTTGCGGAAAGGATCTGCTGAGAGAGACGGAGGGGCCCACCTTGAAACTCTAGGAGCACTTGGAGCAGGGCGTGAGGCCTGGATGTGTGTTTTCCAGTTCCTCACTCATGAGGAGTTGTGTACATGCATGCTCGTATGCAAGATGTGGAATCGCTGGTGAGTTGTGTAATGCTTCTTTGCTGTGCCTATTTTATTATCTATTTTTCCCAACTCCTATGAGAGCATCCATCTATGATGCTTCATTTAATTTGCAAATCCATATATGTCTGCTTGTTTTGTCATTTAGCCTTCTTTGGCTTGGACCCATTTCCACAAACCCATTCCACTCTGTTTCACCAATAGGTGCTGTGATCGCCGTCTTTGGCCACGGATGAACCTCAGTTCCATTTCATCGGTACCTCCCAGCATGCTTAGTGGTATTATACGGCGGCAACCAGTGGCATTGGACCTGTCGCATTCGGCCATTTCACGCAAGCAGCTTGTCTGGTTACTCAATCGGCTTCCAGGTGGGTTTGTGCCATACTATGTATTCTGTGCTCCCCTTTACTGTCCAATGACTCATTGCCACATTGTATTCTTTTCTTGCTTCACCCAGTGCCTTAAGTGTTCCCCTCCTTTTTTGTGCATTATCATGTGGTTTCCTCAGGCCTCAAAGACCTTTCTTTAGCTGGCTGTCCATGGGTCACTGTGTCTGCCCTCACTGCTGGGGCCTGTCCACTGTTGCAGTCCTTGGATATATCGGACATCATGGGGGTCAATGAGGAGAACTTGCGGGAACTTTTCTCACCAGGTAACCTTTCCCGTTATATTTTGTGATCAGACCAAGCCAACTTACCCAATCAGTGCTTTGTTGTTTGCCTCCGCAAGTACAGTGCACAGAAGGCAAGCTTGCCCTCAATAGACCTTTTCATGTCTCAATCCTCAACTTTCTTAGCCTGGTGTTAAGCATTAATCCCAGGTTGTCCTGGTCTTGTTTTGCACCTCACTTCTTAACCCTAACCCCAGGTTTTCTTTTCACACCACGTGAACGCTAACCCCAGTTAAGTTTAATGTCACGAATATGCATGATTTATTTAACATGCAACGCACTTGCCCAATATGAATTTAGCACATGGAGGTAGGTCACTATCCCAACATGGTGCCTTCCATTGATGTATCACTCGCTGTTTGTCTTGTTGCATTTTAAGTTTTGCGGTGAAAGGTAAGGGAAATGCATCAAATAAATTGACTAGAACGTAGACAATGATTGATATGGAGGCGTTGTTACCAGTTTGAAGATAATTTGTGCTCTGAGAGAATTGTACTACTTGTGCCTAATGATGACAAGCCATCAGCAATCCCACCTGATCACTGGCGCTTTTAGCCTTGAAGCAATATGTGTACGCACTATTGTGACGTGTGATGCGCTGTGATGCATTGACGCATGACGTCAACGTTCGCTGGTCTTATTGTTTGGACAACAATGCGCACCCTCAATGAATATTTGAGATTATAGGAGTGCCACTTATAGACTGTGAGCTGTTAGCTCAAAATGTGACCAAAAATGGACTTCTGTCAGAAGGTTCAGGGATATTAGTGGAATTGGGTGATCCCTTTTGTTGCAGACATGCTGAATTCAATGGTGCAGTCCCACATGTGTGTTATGCCATTGTGAAAGGGATCAAATGGACCAATTTCCGATCAGGCCCTTCTTCAAACCTCAGATACCAGGGTTTCCAAAATGGACGAAATTTCACATGGTTACCCACCAAAACAGTTGTTCCTTGATGTTTCAGACCTGCTGAGTACAATGATGCAGTTCCACACAGAATATTTCATTTCAAAAAAAGTAAAAAAAGGGCTAACTTCAGATCGGGCCTTTCTTTTGAACCTAAAAGACAAGGATTTGAACACGGGACGAAATTTCATGTTTTACCAACTACAGCAGTTGTTCCCTGATGTTTGAGACTTGCTGAATACAATGTTGCGGCATCCCCATCTTCATGTACGGTTCTATGGGGCACGCTACGCTATATACACTCGATCCAAGGTCTGATTTTGAGGTGTTCCCGTGTGTGTTTGTCTAAGGGCAAAATAAAGTGAGAGTTTGAACCACATGTTACTGATATATTGTAACTGAAAACAAATATTGAGTGAAACATGAACAAAACCAACTGCCACAGCATCAGCCACTTTTTGATCGCTGTTACCACAAGAGGAGCATAAATGCGATTTTGCACATAGGTAAGAAAGTAAGATAACAAATGTACTTCACAATGATATGCTTTGGTTATGAAAAGTGGATGAAAATTTACATTTATCAGCGATATTCAGATACATGATATGATATGACAAATTGCGCAAGATTTCTCTTTTAAGATTTTGAGTAGCTAAGATCCGGTTGTAATTCGCAAGGTATGTATATATCTGAGACAAATCACAACTAAAAGTATCGCACCATATCAATGATTATATTTAAACATACAAATAATTTTGGTAGTTTACTCTTCCATTTTGTATCCTATGAAACAAGCAATATAACATGTAATATACCGACAAATGAACACATAAATGTCAAAAAAACCAAAACACTCGGACTCGGAATCGCTGCTCCATCTTCGATTCAAATGCCCGATGAGGAATCGTTATTGGAAGGAACAATTGGAACAACCACACAGATCAGTATGTACGACACTGTTCACTCCACAACAACAGCGTTTCAGGTCACAATGACTGCGAGAACATTTTCAATGGATAAAAAGTGAGCAGTTCTTCAGGTGCGGGATCCTTGGTCATCCACACCATACTCAGATCATCTCCTTCAACACTCCATCCATGATCTGATGGACTTAGGGCCTGTATATACTCCTCAAGGGCATGCTTGTGGATTGCACTTTGATAAATTTGCTTGATCTGAGGCAATGCTGCCACAAAGCATCGCTCGTCGGAAGCGGCGAGTGATCTTCATTTCCTCTGGCACAAAAAGACAATATTGAGCTTCGTCAAAAGATAAACATTTCGTCCGTGAAGTTCACAAACAAACTGCTCGAGCAACGGATGCAGATGTTCAGGAAGATCGAAGTTCTGGCCAAGTTCACTGAATGTATTGCGGTGATATGGTGATGCCTGAACCATATCTAGGGGCTTCTTCTTCCCTTTGGCTAAGAAACAGCTGGTCGAGTCAGATCCTGTGAACACATGCACGCCATTGAAGGATGTGCGTAAATATTAACGGAAGACAAAGCTCAAATCCACCGTCCTAACCTTTTTCCCACGACCGGTATGGAAATGAACTCTTCCAGTTGGACAATAATATGATAGTGACATCCACATCAGGACTGTGTACCTGGATGATGGAAGACGGATCAGCATTGGCTGCGTGTTTCGTGTACGGAGCTGGTCTTGTGTCCGCTTCTTCATGTTCCTTTACGTTATAATATAATATTTTATGAATAGCTGTTACTGGATTCCTCCTGGAGACTACAATGCAGTTATTGGTCTTTTATTTGATAACCAGCGGTAACCCGTGAAAATCACGGGCATAAATAGTGTTTATATTCATACAAACTAACTTGCCCTTCCTCTTCCTTTCCGCTTCCTTTCAAAATAATTGTGTCAGTTGGCACCAACATTCATTCTGGCAGATCTCCTGAATCGCTTTGTATTCAACTGCAGTATTGTCTCTTATAGTGTGGTTACTGGTAAGTATCCCCTTTACATTTCTGATCGCATTTATATTTGTATTAAAAGGCGTAGCATGCCTCTCGAGTCACTGCGCGTCCGGCACACATTGGACTAAATTTAGGGGTTGCACACAGAGTTTGTAATTTCACATATTTGGCTCTCATAAGTATTTGGAGTTGATTATTTATTCTCCACTGCTACACTTGTGATGTTGACCAATACAGTTGACCTATGACCTTGCTATGTACTGCACATTTTGAAGTTGTTTTTAAGTTAATTGAATACAGTACAGCTGTACTCTGGTGAATGCAGTTGCTCTCATTGAAGAGTACTGTCGTGCGAATCCCTCAAGGTTAACACCAGGGACCGCGGAAGACCGAACGGCTTTAACTGAGGCAACGACCCAATACGGATTTTGCTATCAACCGCGGAAAGAAGAAGTGAAGAGGAAGAGGCGGCAGCGCTTACCGATGGCGAACCGACGGCAGCTCCGATCCTGCAGGGAATTGACTCATGAACGACAACCCAATTCAATGTACAAAAAGAATGATTTATTCCGACCCCGAAACAATGAAATGCGACGATGAATAAATAATGATCCTAAATTGGGATCCCACACATCTCACTTCAAATACGCCACACAGGAATGAATTACGAAAAGAACACGTTCGTCGTGTACGGGGAAATGTGGTGCATCCTTATCTGTCTGTAGTCTTGTCCACCGTCCAACGCGGCTCCCTCAGTCCGCCTCGCTCGTGCGCTCCGCCAGGCCCCGAGCGACCCGCTCAGCGGCATGCTCCACTCCAACCCCTCGTCGGTCCAACACATGAGGTCACGCTCGCTCCGAGCACCAATGCACCACAAGGAACCAAAAGCACCACGCGGAATCAAAAGCACCACGCGTCCAACGCAGGGCCAGCGATCCCCACACGAAGCCAATCTCCAACCCGAAGGGGCCGATCTCCAACACGAGGTCCAGCGCGAAGAGACAAAAAGACAAAGAGCAAAGAGAGACCGTGCAGCGCCAAGAGAGCTGCGAAGAAGCCAAGAGAGCAAATGTCATCCAGCGCGTTCTTTTATAACCTCCCCTCTGACGTCAGTCTTGGCACGCCACCAACCAGGGCCTCGTATCTTCCCGCCGTCCACCGAACCGTTTCGCGCCTTCCCTCCAATGAACAACCTCCTTCTCAGTTGCGTCTTCGCGCCTCCCGCCCTGATTGGCTGGAGGTTCGTGCCTTCCGCGCCAACCAATCACACGTTCCCTGTGGCGTGGGTTACAACTCGTCTCACCGATGTTGCTAGGCCAGCCAGTGGTGTGGCCGGCGGCGGCCATCCGGCAGTGCCTCAATCTGGCTTCCTGCCCGTTTTCTTCCAAGGTCATTGTAAGGGAAGGGAACTATTTAATGTTGCATTTAAGAGCCTATCTAAGTGTTTATATGTGTGCGTTGCCATAAGGGACAAAGGAATGATTACCAGGTCTGACACACAGGGGTTTATCTTAGTCCCTACAACTATTTAACACATGAACATCCTTGTATGTTCACAGGTATACACTTACCCCGACAAACCGCCTAAAAACATGGAACTTATTACAGGTAGATTCCCTATCGCGACAGTCGGATACCTACCTATACAGATCTACCTGACTCTAGATATTCCTTTACCCCCCGACATAACAGTACAATCATCTCCTGACAAATGATGAACAGCAAACCCAGTATCTGCTTCAAGTTGTGACAGAACATCGCAAGAGGCTTCCCGATTGCAGGAAATCGACGCTTATCGGGCACAAACATTGAGTGGTTGACAACCATGAGTCTCTGTGCAACCCCTAAAACTTTATGTATTCAAAAAATATTTCACAGGCAGAAGTTTTACTTCGATACCAAAAAAAATGAAAGGTTTGGAGTAAAACAATTCAATCTTCTTTTTTTGCCTTGTGTAGCTACAGGAACCTCACTAACGTACGGCCATCGAGATCCCAATGCCCTCAAGGTAATGCGAGCAAGAAAAAGAGAGCAACCATCACCTAAAAGGCTATCTTACTAAAACTAACTAGACTCAAACTCAACCACTAGCCGAACAGAAAAATAAAATCCTTCTGTGTACGTACGTACCTTGAAACTAGGGGGGGGGGGGGGGGGAAGAAGGTAATTGTGCTTTTCTCGCTATCAAGCATAGCCCATTTTGAAGTGAACTCTTGCACTCTTTCCCAGCTCTTCTCGTTAAATTCAATCAGATTTCCACTTATTTTTCGACAAAAATGTATCAGACACCACATTGTTTACATTCCTTTGTTCAACAATCCGAGTAGGCCGGAGCTATGTGACGAAAACAAAATAGTGCCGTAAATTCATCCACCTGCCTCTGATTGGTCGATGTTACCGTAGCACTGAGTAATCAGGCCTGTACGAATATCAAATGGTGAGCATGTCCTCGGGCTAAATAATAACCTTTTGTAGTGGAATATTGAGTGTGGCACTGCAGATTTAGACTTGATGCATGTTGATCTAATATTCCAAGTGATATGCATTTATTTGCATGAGGTATGTAACGGAATTGAAAAATAGTACAACACTGCTGATGTCCTATTAGCGATTGGTCAGTGCACGACTGTCCAACACAAAGTAAATGTTGCCATTCTGCTTGAATGCGTTGAAATTGAAAATTGAATGCTTGGGGCTAAGGGCTACGTACACCTCAGAGCTTAGCTCCACCTTTCAGATGATTTTTGGGGATAGCACCACAATTGCGATGCTACCCCTGCTTCTGAGCAGGGCTACCTTAGCCCCAGCAAATTGTGGTGCTATCCCACTTTCCAAAAATGAAATGTGAAAAGAAACGTAACTCTGGGTAATCAGCCCCACTGGTAACCCAGGGTTAAGTGAAAAAAAAACAAGAGGTTAAAAATCCAAAAGAATCGTTTTTTTTATTGTGACATCATTCTTGTATCTAAATTTGGGCTGAATTAAGATTCCATCCACTGATGACTCATGTGCAGTTATTAATAATGAAAATAAAAAATGAATATAAACCTGACTTTCCCTGGATAGGGTGTTAAGAGGAAATCTTTATTACGTATGCAAATGTAGAAGCAATTTTCACCTGCCTCTTCACCCTCCAATAACACCAATTGTTACACAAAGGTATCTACATTCTACATGGTCAGTAAAAGTTTATAATTGAAAAAGCTGCACTTATAAAAAAAAAAGCTGGTCGATGGAGCCGATATTTCGGTGGAGAATCCACTCGCCTTGGTCACGGCAAATGTTGAAGTGAGGAAGAACCTTGAAAATTGCCACGTGACTTCAACCGTTGGTGGGGTGAATTGGTCTGTTGACTAATCCGGGCATATCGTGATGATTGCAGACGACGTGGGATAGATGTAATAGCTTTGTCCCACGTCTCTGACGGATTAAATCGCAAACCACCCCTTTTGTTGAGAAATGGTGATTCAACTTTTTCCCAAATGGATTCCTTTGCACCATGACCAAACCATTTTTTTCTCTATCTAAGATGACCACTTGAGTGTTATCAAAGCTGAGGGGAAATTATGTGAGAAGGAGAACATCAGCAGTGCGCTCAGTAAGCCCAGTTGGTCTTTTTTGAAAGTGAAAAAGTAGTAAGTACAGCATCACGTCCGGTGAACAACAGGACACTGATCAAGAAAACATGACACGAGCGACCATTCCGTATGTGGCTGGACTGTCTGAGAAAGTGAGAAGATCCTTCGCAAAGTTTGGCATTGTTGCGTCAAATAAACTACACAGTATTCTGCACAGCCAGTTAGCTTACGTTAAGGACAAGATCCGGAAGGATAGAAAACGCGACTTGGTGTACGGCAACAGATATTGAGACCCATCATGCACTGAGACCGACATAGGAGAAACTCGGCAAACTCTTAAGATCCGTATCCTCCTCATCGTCCAGCTCATGAAGAGGCTTTGAACTCTGCTGCATATACTGCCTTTGTGGAAGATTGTACAGGCAACTCCAAGCATCCTCGCCAATCCTCCCTCCTCCCATCATTCCTCCCTTCTCTCTCCATCACCCACACCCCATCCTCCCCTTCCCTTCTCATCCTCCCCATGTTTTGGTCTGAAATGATTTGACTTCTTGAAAAACTATTGAGGTGTGGTAATAATAAAATCACAAAAAGTTTCATCTTAAAAATCTACTTGGATCTATATGCTAAAAAGGGTTTCCTCCTACGTCAACCTGGTTTTGTGTTTCTAAACGCCAGGTCTGATAGTCCTCAATCCCCCCCTCCCCCCCTCCCCTCTCCCAAACCCAGGTCCACAGCTCATCCTTTCCTTTTCAAGTCTCCAAAGACGAGGCAGTCTCTGTGCCTTCTCTGGAAGTCCCCAACTCTGCCCATTCTCTACGTCCCCCATTCCATTCTCTCCTCCCACTCCAACCCTCTGTCTATAGAGTGTGGCATATTTCGGGAGTTTGCCAGGAATGTCATTTGACAGCATAATGGCAGGGACTTGCAGTAAGTCGGCTTAATATAAAATGCCACCAAGTGTGCACCGGCCCTCGGATGGACATTAAACTAAGCGTTCCGTCTATCAGCATTACTTGGTGGACGTTAAAGACCTCGTGGTGTCCTTGCCTCCTCTCGTGAAGAGGAGGCAAGTTATCGCAGGCTCCATTAATAAATTACAAAATCCTTCTCTAACCTACAGGGGGCACTGCATGAGCAGCACCCACGTACGCTTCTGCAAGAACAGATGCAAGCCCGCAGCCATGTTCTGCGTATGAACGACGATGTGGGATGTAAGGTGCAAATTGATTTTAAATTGCTGGAGAGTTACGCCAGATTCGATTAATTGTAAGAACATGTTCAATATATGGAAGGTGTATTAATGATTTTAGGACTTTAACAAAACGTCATTGCTTCTTTAATACCAGAACCGGCACTTAATTGAAATGAACACTTGTCTCTGATGTATATGATGGAAATCGGGTTAGATCGCGTGTGATGTCATGATGATGGACACGATGTACACGTTTTTAGTGACGTAAAACGTTGACTTTCAACAGTTAGAGTACTGTAATGTATGCCTTTTAGTGAAGGTTTTTGTTAATTTAATTCACTTGAAGTATTTCAAGTTATCTCGAAATGCATTTCCAAGCGAACATCTTGGGCCTTTTAGATTTTTGGGGCCTAAACTGCCTCGTGTCGTCTGGCCGCCATCGATGGAGGCACCGATTTTTCATTGGCCACACCTCTTCTGAAAAGTATGGATAGCCCTGGGGAGGGGTGAGAGGTGGTCGTGTGCCAGATTGTGAGGTCATTTTATGAAAAGGTGTTGATATTTCCACTGTTAGGATTCAGAAAATCTGGTTTGGTTTGTAAACATTGCATCTGGTTTGTTTTGTAAATCAAAATGTTTTGTAAACGTTGACAGCTGCGCAGAGGTTCCACTTTTGACCATATTTGGTGAATTCACAAAAACCTTAAATGGATCAAGGTGATTAGGTCTGAGAAAATAATAATAATACAGGACACTAAGGCGTAGACCCCATTGTGCTGCCTTGGGCCCCATTGTGCTGCCTTAGACCCTATTGTGCTGCCGTATGCCCCATTGTGCTGCCGTATGCCCCATTGTGCTGCCGTATGCCCCATTGTGCTGCCGTATGCCCCATTGTGCTGCCTAGACCCTATTGTGCTGCCGTATGCCCCATTGTGCTGCCTAGACCCTATTGTGCTGCCGTATGCCCCATTGTGCTGCCTTAGACCCTATTGTGCTGCCGTAGGTGTTGCACTATAACAGTATTCTTGTGTGATGGTTCAGGGTGATTTGGTAGATGGATCAGAGCAGAGTCACCATTCCAATTCTGAGTTATTTTACTGGAATAGTAATCAAAGATACAAAACATGAGATGCCAGCCTGGTGCATTCCAACACAATGTTGGCGGCAACCGGAGGTGCTGTAAGAGCGACAGTGTTGTTAACAGCAGATGTTTGGAGGCTGCATCTCCAATTATCATTATTATTATTCACTAGGGCATGCTTATTCATGTTGGTTTCTGAGTTTTAATATTAATCTCATCATTATTCTGAATTTTAATGGGGTGGTAGTTTTTCTCGTAACACTCTTCCCCTCAAAAGAAATGTCGTCCCGACATTCACTTCATCCAAACGACTGTTCCTTCTGCCATCCCTTGTACGTACTTCCGAGGTTTTTACCAGGAGTAGACAGAGATATTGGTGTCAGTTTTTTGGAAGACCTCCTCCAGAATCTTCAGCACCGTTTCCCAATTCAAGTTCTCCTGCCCACATCCATTATTTGGCATGGAGACATTGGTTATTCCATGCACAACACAGTGGTTTTTCATTGCCTCCAAGCTTTCCTTCAAGCTGGTGCACATAGACCTCAGGTCAGCACTCTCATTTGTGATGAGGTAGTACACAAATATGGTTCCTTTTTTAGCACCACACAATCTCCGGACTTCCTTGTGTGGCTGAACAGCTCTTGTATACCAGAGAACGTCTCTTCAAAGAGTGTGAGCATTCCTGCTCCCATGGAGCAACCTCTGCTAATGCAATATGCAAGAGTCTCTGTTGGGGGGAAGTTAAAGATGTCTACATCAACCAGCTAAACCCGAGATTCCTGGGTGCTTACTATCCTTCTCACCAACGATGGTTTTCCCAATGACTCAGAGGTCAATGTTTGTGGAGGTTATAATCCATCTCTTTGGTCGGGAATAGGTGCAAGTGTCTTCTTGTACTCCTTCCTCCTCCGATTCCAGGGGCTCCTGCAGACAACATATTGTCTGTCTGATTGTCTTATCTGTCTGTAGTCTTGCGTGTAACACGGCCCCGCTCGCGTGCCACCTGGCCCCGCTCCAAGCCTCTCGCCACTCCCACGAGGTCCGTGCACCAAGCTCCAAAGCACCGAGCACCGCTCCAAGCACCGAGCACCGCTCCAAGCACCAGCACTGCTCCAAGCACCAGCACCGCTCCAAGCACCACGGGGTCCCACAGCAGGAAAAGCACCGCGCGTCCAACGCAGGCTAGCGGCTCCAAGCGAGGTCAAAAAGCAAGCGAACTCCACTCGGGCTCTGACTCAACTCGGGAGCCAGAACCAACTCGCTCACTCCACTGCGTCTCAAGACTCACTCCCAGAAGCAACTCCTCTGAACCAACTCTTTAAGACTCACTGCCAGAAGCAACTGCTCTGAACGAACTGTGTCTCAAGACTCACTCAGCGCAAGACCCACTGCCAGACTACACAATCACGTTCGGTGCTCGCTGATCTCTGCTTGCCAACTCACTCACTCCACTGAAAAGTCCTGCCGCCCCTCGTATCACTCTGCGGCGGTGACGTCAGCCTTGGCGCGCCACCCAATCAGTGGCCTCCACCGAATCACAGGCCTGTGGTGTCGTCATAGCACGTGGCACTCGAGGTGGATAGGCCTGTCGGAGGTGTAAATGGCGGCGGCCATGCGGCGGTGTCCTAGCCTGGTTTCCTTCCTAAGTCATGTCAGGGGAGGGCGTTATTTAGTGTTGCACTAAGGATCCGAACTAAGTCTCTAAGTGGTTGCGGTGCCAAAAGGGACAAAGGTTTGGCTGACCAGGTGAGACATACAAGGGCGCTACTCTTTAATCCCCAACTCTACTTAACACACGAACCTCCTGGTAGGTTCACAAGTATACTCCTTACCCGACAAAACGCCTACACATGAAGAACTTATTACAGGTAGTTTTCCTTACCGCGACACACGAAGCATGTTACCTACTCAGATCTATCTGCTCTACATATCACTACCACATCGACATAACAATATTTTAGGTGAACATAGGCCAAAAGGTCAACATAAGCCAAGTTTTTAAAATCCTCAATTTTCATCCGATTGACTTAAAAATTGAACAGCATTTGCACATTGAGTCACTAAATAGGGAAACCAACTATTCTTGATGTCAAAAGGTCAAATGTCAACTCAAGGTCAACCTTACAAAATCATCATTTTTCATCTGAAAAATCGTCACTTTTCTTCCTGTTGACCCGAGCTTTGATCAAGATTCAATTTTAATCTTGATGAAATGGACAATTTGCTGTATCAATGGAATTTTTTTTCTTGGGGGTGAGGGGTGGACTTTTCAAGTATCGTGCTCTGCATGACGTCTTCTTGTTTGTTTGTCTGTCTGTTTGTCCACAGAATAAATATGATTTTCTCTGAAACCCTTGGTCCGATTGACAGGAAATTTTCACCATAGGTGCAACTCCACCTGTAGAAATTTTTAAATGGTAATTGTGACGTCATAGGTCACGTGGTTCGGCCGCCATCTTGGAAAAACCGAAAAACTTTGCACTTCTATATCTCCGAAAGCGCTGAATGAATAGAAACAAGCGTTACGCCTAGGTCCCCCGTCGGGGAAGTGATGTGAGTTGACAAAGTGGAAGACGCAGAAAACATGCTACGATATGATATTTCGCTCACAAGGTTCAGACATACATGGCGGCGGCCATCTTGGATTTTGACGTGGCGACCCAATTTTCAATAGGGTTCTTCCTTATGCCTAGATGCACCCACACACCAGATTAGAAGTTGGTACTTCGCTTATTTTTCAAGGTATTTTGCTCATAAGGTTCAGACATATATATGGTGGCGGCCATCTTGGATTTTGACGTGGCGACCCAATTTTCAATAGCGTTCTTCCTTGTGCCTGGATACACCCACACACCAGATTAGAAGTTGGTACGTCGCTTATTTTTCAAGATATTCAGCTCACAAGGTTCAGACATACATGGCGGCGGCCATTTTGGATTTTGACGTGGCGACCCAATTTTCAATAGGGTTCTTCCTTATGCCGAGATACACCCACACACCAGATTAGAAGTTGGTACTTCGCTTATTTTTCAAGATATTCCGCTCACAAGGTTCAGACATACATGGCATCAGACATACATGGCGGTGGCCATCTTTGGATTTTGACGTGGGTTGCACCCACACACCAAATTCGAATGCGGTCCTTCGCTTACGCACGCACGCATGTACACACGCCCGCACGCACGCCGCACGGACGGACGGAGGGGAAAACCATAGTCCCCCTTACGCTCCGCGGTGCGACGGGGGACAAAAATTGAGACATGGCTCATTGTAAAGAACTCTCCATGGGTAATAAAATATGTTAATGATGATGTCATAGGTGCCTCCATTATGACGTCATAATTCGACAAGTATAAAACGTCTTCGATCAAGATGAAATTTCTTGAGCATAATCTAGGAATAAATTAGTGGAGAAAGAAAAATAATGAAAACGTCATCGGTCACGTGGTTCGGCCGCCATATTTGTTTTAACACAAAAGCCTTAAACACTGAAAATACATCCTCGCGAGGGTTTGCAATCTCTGCTCTTTTTCTTGTTTAGTTCTGCATTAACCTTCATTTTGCTAACGCAATAAAATATTGAATTACCAGTGTATTTGTTGAGCAAATTGGAAGTTTGATAAGCCTGTTATATACTTTGAATGTTCTGATGGTGGACTATGATGCTAGAAAGTGATTTGCATTGTAATAATTGGCCAAGTTAACCTTGCTGGTTTATAAATGTGTTTCAGCGTCAGGTGAGGGTCGCAGTCGTCTGAGGTCTCTCTCGTCGCTGCGTCTCTGTGGCCTGGGCACCTACATGGATACAGTCCTGCGTCTGGTGACCCGACATGCCACACTTGTGTCGAGCCTCGACCTGGCACGATGCCCACAGCTCATTGACCAGAGCATCAACTTGCTTTCGGGCGTAGGCAACCCGAGCCGAGAAAATCTCACCTACGTTTGCCTCTCAGGTGTGCTGTCTGGAGGAGTTTGACCGGGAAGATGGGGTGGTGGTGGTTTCTTGGGATGGGGGTGGGAGGGGGGTGGGGCGGGGGTTCACAGATATATCCTGATTTCATTCCAGCTGTAATTCAGATCTCTCAACCGAGTAGTTGGTTACTAAAGCAAAGACCTTTACTCTGTGAACGTAGCTGCCCTGGTTTGGTTTCGAAATATCTATCATGTTATCCCCTCCGATTATTATAAAACCCGTTATGCGTTATCCCATAGAGAGCCAACGGCCATCCAGTCAGGAGATGGTGTCTCCTAAAAAACATCCATCCGGTTTGGACCGGTTCAAGTCATACCAAATACTAAAAATGGTAGGTGCTGCTTCCTTGCTTGAAAAGGATAGAGCATGGACAATCCCCATCGTTTGGCATCCATGGGGAGGAGGAAATTCCTCTTGAGGAAATGCCCCGTTGAATACGGTGAGAAAAGCGACACCATTGTTATGACGTCACTGGCACCCAGAGTATCCCGGGAAGTGACGGTACTTCCCCCAAGCTCAGTGGCTGTGTTGAGTGTGTGTGTGTGTGTGTGTGTGTGTGTGTGTGTGTGTGTGTGTGTGTGTGTGTGTGTGTGTGTGTGTGTGTGTGTGTGTGTGTGTGTGTGTGTGTGTGTGTGTGTGTGTGTGTCAGCTCTGTCACAAACCTTAGCCCAAGTATAAAAAAAAAGAAAAAAAAAAAAGAAGCCTTTTCTCTTCTCAACAAACTGCAACTGGGTCTGGTGTACTCATCAAATTGGATGTACTCATCAAATTGGTGTATCCGAGTGTGTGTTCGGGCAGTCTGGCGCACTGAACTATATAGTCTTTCAGAGAGGCATTTGACTGCTTGTTCTGCCTTCAGTTGTGTACAGGGTGTCACATTACACTGAACTATTTATCAATAAAATAACTCGTATAAATATATATATTTAATTTCAGATAATTATCATGAATCAAGAACTGGGTTTATAACTTTTTATTGTTATTTGAGAAGTTAAAATTTATTGAAAGTGTTTGTTGTTTTCTTGGATAACTCTTCTCGTGCATCGTGGAAAGTTGGCATATTTTGTGACCTATCCTCAGAAATTGACTGAGCCTCTTTTAGTCGTGCAATCCTTAAATTGTTGAGTGGTGTGAGGTCTTCACCAAGTTTGAGAAACCACATCCTTCAGGTTCAGCTAGAGCCAGTAATCCAGAGGATTCATGTCTAGAGTCCCAGACAGCCACGGAATAAATCCAGCATTCTTCGAACTTGTCATACGGCCGATTGTGCAGAACCCGACCCCAGTGTGGATGTTCGGTTGGTCGCCATCTTTCTGTCGGAAACGGTGCTGAACAACCACTCCTGTATCGGTGTCTTCAAATCACCCTGTAATTTTATAGCACTTTTTTTAAATTTAAGTCATGGTCATAATTTCATCTTGTACCCGTGGAAAGAGAAGCGCATGCAAGAATGAGAAATGTAAGCAGAATGAAATGCTCAAGTCTGTAATTGAAATATTTGGCTTAGCGGTTAGGGTGCCGGATTGGGATCCTAGGATCCTGGGTTCGAATCCCGGTCGATCGCTGAATTAACGCCAGGGAGGTTGCCTATCATCCTTCCGAGGTCGTCAAATTGAGTACCAGTTCACTGGTAATTCCCTGCGTGTCGCAAGAGGCGACTAACAGGGTTGGCGGCAGGAAGGGCATCCGCCATAAAACATTGCTTCAAAAAGGGGACCACGGTGCCCAAAAAAGGCCAACCCCTACTCTGTGGGGAAAAATGGCCTCTAAAGGTGGGTTGTAATTGAAATATTTAAGGGTAAATCGACATGTGAAATTACTTTGTGATTTACGCACCAAATCCGCTTCTCCGGTAGGGAAGACTTTTATTATTTAACACGGTCCCCTGACACATTCGCGCTTCTTTCATCGCTTCACAAGATTATGGATGCCCTTGTGATAAAATGATGTTGATTGGTCCCTGATCCATTCCTGCTTCGCCACTTGGAACTCATCCTCACTGAATTTCTGACCGCGGAGAGCTTCCTTCATCGGACCAAACAGATGAAACTCCGACGCTGCGAGATCCGCACCATATCGTTTTATTGAAGTATAAATGTTTTTGTTAAAGATACTTAAAATATAAACGTTTCAGTCTCTTCTGGGGTCTGGCAGGGTGGCACTGCGGTAGCACACTTACCTATGAGTCACTTTGTGCAGGTTTGATTCCCGAACCGACTATAAACTGCAGGTGCAGGATCGGTGCTTTCCAGGGAGGGCATTGCATCACAAAGAGTGCCGTCTCTCGGATGGATCCGTCTGTTAGCGTTAGTGGACATTAAAGATCCCACGATGTCCTTCATGAAGAGTAGGTGAGTTATCGCTGGCACTTTGAGTAAATTGCAAATTCCTGCCAGACCAGCTGTAGTAGAACGTCAGGTCTGGCCAGCTGGTTCATGAGTTACTCGTCAATTGGGGCAAGGTGTGATTAATTGGGGACATTAAGGAATTGGTCGTACCAGTCATTGTTTTCTGGGACATCTGATAAATGTAAAATATTACATGGTCGTTGATGCGGGTGTTGGGGTCAGTACTATATGGCCCTAAAGATTTTGCCAGACAATTACCAACATTACGTAAGTGAGTTGAGTAAAAAGGAAAGATGACATTTGAGTGTTCCATGCTTTCCTAACCATGAGAATTTCCTAACATCATGAGAATTTCCTAACACCATGATAATTCCCTAACACCATGAGAATTCCCTGACACCATGAGAATTCACTAACACCATGAGAATTCACTAACACCAAGAGAATCCACTAACACCATGAGAATTCACTAACACCATGAGAATTCACTAACACCATGAGAATTCCATAACACCATGAGAATTCCCTAACACCATGAGAATTCCCTAACACCATGAGAATTCCCTAACACCATGAGAATTCCCTAACACCATGAGAATTCCCTAACACCATGAGAATTCCCTAACACCATGAGAATTCCCTAACACCATGAGAATTCCCTAACACCATGAGAATTCCCTAACACCATGAGAATTCCCTAACACCATGAGAATTCCCTAACACCATGAGAATTCCCTAACACCATGAGAATTCCCTAACACCATGAGAATTTCCTAACACCATGAGAATTTCCTAACACCATGAGAATTTCCTAACACCATGAGAATTTCCTAACACCATGAGAATTTCCTAACACCATGAGAATTTCCTAACACCATGAGAATTTCCTAACACCATGAGAATTTCCTAACACCATGAGAATTTCCTAACACCATGAGAATTTCCTAACACCATGAGAATTTCCTAACACCATGAGAATTTCCTAACACCATGAGAATTTCCTAACACCATGAGAATTTCCTAACACCATGAGAATTTCCTAACACCATGAGAATTTCCTAACACCATGAGAATTTCCTAACACCATGAGAATTTCCTAACATTATGAGAATTTCCTAACACCATGAGAATTTCCTAACACCATGAGAATTTCCTAACACCATGAGAATTTCCTAACACCATGAGAATTTCCTAACACCATGAGAATTTCCTAACACCATGAGAATTTCCTAACACCATGAGAATTTCCTAACACCATGAGAATTTCCTAACACCATGAGAATTTCCTAACACCATGAGAATTTCCTAACCATGAGAATTTCCATTTTTCCTTTTTACTCCACTCGCTTCGCTGTTTCGATCCTTCAGCGATTTCCCCAGTGTGTCGGTGTTTTGGCCCTTTTACTTCGATATGCGCACGCTGGGGTGCGTCGGGGCTGCCTGTGCCGGTGGGAAATACCAAATATTCAAATAAAACATTCACCATTCAGAGCACCTGACAAGGTGTGCGCTCACACCGGCACCGACGTATTTACACCAAATACTGACCTGGAAACAAAATCCGACCTCTCACCTTTACACAACCACTCCATCAACTCCTTGTATCCTTGTACCATCATCAACTGCCCAGCTGATGTCCGCACAATAGGCACCCGAAGCATAAAGAGAATCCTAAATAACACCTTCAATCCACCGTCACATCTACAGGAAACGATTTTGAAACAACAGCAAACTTGCTACCATAGGCCTTCCCAGACATTGACAACACGCTTTCCAAAGATTGCGCCACCATCTTTTTCCCCGCCGTCCTCACCACCCAATTGTAGCTTTTTGTTGCGAGTCCAAATTCGGCCTTCTTGGCGACAATTCCTGGCTGGTGGTCAGTGTCTCCATCGAACATCACCCTGTCAGGTAATCCTTTGCTCCACACACACGAGCTGATGAGCTTGGCCTCTCTATCTCTCTCAGGCGAAGTTGTCTACGTGATGGAGGAAGATGGAGATCTTGCGAGTGACCTCACTAAACGTATGAGTGTTTCTTCCAAAACAGCAAGATGCACATTCACGCAAGGTGGTCTCGATGGATGCCAAACTGAATGAAACACCTTTGCTGAGGAGGTGCGAATTCAGCAAAGTTGTTTCGTTCAGCTCCGCATCCATCGAGACCACCTTGCGCTCAGGTGCATCTTCCTCTTCTTCAATAAACGATACAACAGCTGTACTCTCAGCTGGGTCATTCACAAGATCTCCACTGGATCATCGTCTGTCACGTGGAGAACATGCACTAAAGTACCGAAGATCAACTTTTGGAGAGTTTCAGCTTTCTTCCTCGACCGCTTCTATTACCAATGGTACCAGTTTCACGTACCATCCTCAAGCTCAAATACAGCTCCTTCTGAAACATGGAGTCAGGAAGCAGCCACATGAAGTACCCTTCACTCGCTAATGTTTTGATTTGTATACACTTGTCATGTGGTTTCCTTCCCAAAGAGCCGTAGTATTCACTAACCCTTCACTACAGCGATGTTATACCAACTATACTTTAATAGTTGTGCAGCTGTGGTACTTTCTCATTGCATGCATTTCATCCAATCACAGCATACTATATCAACACGTGACTGTACTATGGAGCATTTTATTTTTACACATGAGATGCGATTCCATCACGTGTTACTTGTATTTTATACCCAGTTTTTCCTCTGTTTCTATAATTCCATCCAACATTGTACTTCCTTCAGATACATGCTGAGCCTCTGGAGTTGGTGACTCGGACTGGACCACTGGAGTTGCAGCGTTTTGTGACTATAGCGACTTGAGACAGACTTGACGAACTTGCTTTAAGACTCGTCTTGGGACTCGGTGTGTGCGACTTGCAACTTTTGACTGGAGCTCAATGACTTGTTGACAATGTTTGGAAAAGAACCGTTGAATAAACATTTTAATTTAATTAAAACAGGTTTTTTATAACTAGAACGGCACTTGGTAGAGAGAGCATACCTCCACCTGGTTGGCCATATCACTCAACGGTGAAGAATCACTTTAAAAATTCTACTAGCCGGATCCGAATCCGGATCTTCACCAAAATCTAATCATTTCGTCCTTGTCACATTCGCTACATCTCTGCCAAATTTTGTCCGAATCCGTCCACAACTTTTTGAGACATTTTGTTCACAAACGGACAAACAGACAGGGGTGAAAACATAACCTCCATCCACCTTTTGGACTTATTGATAAATGGTCAACTAGAACGCCACTCAGTAGAGCGCATACTCCCGCCGTGGGTTTAGTTGGAATAATACGTTTTGTTTAACATCCCCTCTCCCCAAAACAATAAATGAAAAAGAAAGTAAGCCCAAACTGTCAGAGAATTAATTTTGATATATCTCGGAATTAGAGGAGAAAAACATCATTTAAGAATAAGAATAAAAGCTTTAATGCAGTAAAACAGAAAAAAATCTTTCCCAAAAAAAATCTTTCCCAAAAAAAATTCCTGGATCCGGAATAATATCCTGAGCTTCACCAAAAACTAATCGATTCTTCCTTATCCCAAGGGCAATCATCCCACCAACTTTCATCCAAATCCGTTCAGAACTTTTACAGATATCTTGTTCACAAACATGTACATACGAACGCACACACACACGGACGGACACGATCGAATGCATTACTCCCTGGCGGGAGTAATAAACCTGAAAATCGCAGAGCCAGAACCAGAATTATTTATTTGGTCTGGGAATCCCATGCGAGGTTTTTTCTTCTTCAGCTTCCCACAACCCTGGGTGAATATGCGATCTTTTTTTTAAAAAGTTGGAATTTTGCCAAATCTGTTTTATTCGTTTGTTAATATGCCTCAGCCATTCACAAATCTGGAATTGTAATTTTATTTCAGGTTCAAATTTACCCGGGAGATTGTGTCAAACGATGCCTGCAAGTCTGTACATGTGATAAATAAATTAATCGTCCACAGTCGAAGACTTCTTCTTCACGCAATAACAACTTCTAGCTTCCAGACCGTACATCCAATGATCTTCAAATTTTGCACACTTGTTACTCTTCATGACTTATACTACAGTATGACGTTTCATGGTGATCAATGAAGTGGTTCAAGAGATATAAATGTTTTTATTATTTGCGTTTAATTAACGGTCTGCCAAACTACGTGACCTATCACAAATTCCAAAAGGACATTTTAGTAGACTGATATGCTGAACAGATCTGTGAAGTTTCCCCTCGATTGGATCACAAATGAGGGAGGAGCTAGGTTTTAAATGTTTGTGCTTAAAAACGTCATAACTCTGAAACCATGTGATGCATGACGTCATGCTCGCTGACCTTTTTGTTCGTCATGGGTATGCGATTCTGCCTGCAAAGTTTGGCCTCGATCTGTTCAGGCATTTTGGAGAAAATTGGATTTTAGTGTTTTTCACTCAAAACAATATGGCGGCCGAACCACGTGACCTGTGACGTCATAATTACCATAAAAATATACTACAGACCGAGTCCCTCCTATGGTGAAAATTTGCTCTCAATCGGTCCAATTATTGCAGAGAAAATGGTTTTTAAAGGAAAACAGAAAAAAAAAATCCCCAAAAATTCCTGGATCCGGAATAATATCCTGAGCTTCACCAAAAACGAATCAATTCTTCCTTATCCCAAGGGCAATCATCCCACCAACTTTCATCCAAATCCGTTCAGAACTTTTCCAGATATCTTGTTCACGAGCACGCACGCACACACGCACACACACACACGGACACGATCGAATGCATTACTCCCTGGAGGGAGTAATAATATTTGCCATGGGTGTGCGCGGTTCGCTCACTGACCACGTATGCCGTTTACCTGCGTATGTGCAGTGCTCGCGGTCGTGTGCTGTTACTTGTTTTCCTGTTCTAATAACTACTGGAAAGGAAAGTAACAAGTACTCTTCGAGTAAAAACTTGTGTATCAAAAGATTTTGTGATGATTGATGTCAGTTGACTTGGATTATTATGATTCCTGGAGGGATGCATGAGAGTGTTTAGTCGTAGTGTCCCGTTTTTCGAAGCACTACCCCCTGCCCCCCCCCCCCCAAAAAATCTTTTTTTAAACCCGGAATTTATTTTGAAAACTTTTGAGTTTTGAAAAAAAAAAAATTTTGGAAACAAATTTTTTTTTTTCAAAACTTTCAAATTCGTGACCTCTCGCACCCAAAGCGAGAATCGTACTCCTAGACCACCAAACGATATTTGTAAATTTTTGTTTGAGTTACTTTTCCCCTTATGCGTGATGTTTCTTTGGAACATAATACATTTGTTTTCATTATGAAGCGTAATTTCAAGTCCTACCAATTTCCTAATTTCATGAATTGGCTACACCGGGAACCATGACGTCATCAATAATTGTAACTGATATCACGGCTTCTCTTTAAAAAAAAAAAAAATTTGAATGTATCTTAAAAGACAGTAATTGTAATGTAAATACAGTACTGTATACACGTAATCTCCTTACCCATTCCTACCTCTCACGCATGTGCCGACCGTCGATCACCAAGCTGGCTTATAGTCCGCACCTGCCTGGTTTGAATTAATTCGTGATGGCGATAAATTCTCCAAAAGTGATGTCGTTCAGATTTTTTAAATTCGAGAATTCTGCCACGAAACTT